>NC_050445.1:95585172-95916255 GCF_903995425.1 Onychomys torridus | reverse complement strand
GCACACGCCTTTAATCCCAGCACTCGAGAAAGACTTTATAAGTGGCCAAGGGACTGCAGGGCCAATCAGGACTGGAAGAACTTCCTGCTACCATTTTGTTTTGTACTTAAGTTTTCATACAAGTGATGAATGAGCATATATTCACTTATTCATATGCTAACTAGAGACAGAACGTTATTAGCTGTTGAACTAAACCCATTTCTCATCGAGGTATGTTGAAGTCATCATTCCTGGTTACCTATAAATGTAACAGTTTTTTGGAAATAGATGCAATAAATAAGGATGATGTCTTTAAAGTGAACCAGAGTATAGACTGGCTGATATTATCATAGGAAGAGGCACATGTAGTTGCACAACAAGTACAGAAGAAAAGCATCACAATAGCAAGCAACTAGACTACCCTAGATGTCTATCATCATAAGAATGGATAATGAAACTGGGGTAATTATACATAACTTAATTTTATTCAGTTGTGAAGAAAAATGAAATTGGTGTACTTCTGCTGCTTAGGCACAGGTCACACCAGTCAGAATAACAGGTGAGGGACCTGCCTACCAGCTGAACTGTCCCACACCACAGATTCTGTTCTCAAAGACCCATTCCACACCCCACACCCTTCCATCTCATGCACCAAGGGACTTCTGCTACTCAGGTTCAGGCCACAGCAATCAGAAGAACAGTTGTAGGTCACATCAGTTATAAGAACAGGTGCAGGCCACATAAGCCAGAAGAACAGGCCACACCAATCAGAGGAATAGAGATCTCCTGTTGCACCTACAGCCAAACAAGAATCCAGAAGGCCAGCCTCCAACTTGGACAGATTCTTCCTAATAGATCAGAGGTCATGCTGACCACCAGAAATCCCAGCTACAAAGACCAGAAGACCAAAGAAGGGACAAAACCCAAGGAACAAAACAAAAATAAATTCAGAATTCAGAACCTAGACCTATAATCATCAAAAACCCAGATGTCTAAACACCAGTGAAAGAATATAATCAACAGAACAGCACATTAATTGGATCTGAAAAGAAAGTCCTTACACCACATAATAATCACTAAACACAAAGAAAAAGAAAGAAAAAAATTAAAAGCTGCAAGGGAAAAAGGCCAACTAACATAAAAAGGCAGACTTATTAGAATTACACTTGACTTCTCAATGGACTCTAAAAGCCAGAAAGGTCCAGACACATGTCTTGCAGACTCTAAAGAGACCATAGATGCCAGTCAAGACTATTATACCCAGCAAAACTTTCAGTCACCTTAGATGGAGAAAAGATATTTCATTACGAAGTCAAATTTAAATAATATCTATTCACAAATTCAGCCCTACAGAAGGTACTAGAAAGAAAATTCCAACCCAAGGACACTAACTACATTCAATAAAACACAGGTAATAAATAATCTCACACCAACAAAATCAAAAGAAGGGGACAATCCATGCACAGACACACACACACACACACACACACACACACATACCACAGCAACAACACCAACAATACAAAATAACCAATAATACAAAATAACAGGAATTAAAATCATCTTTCAATAATATATCTTAATATCAATGGACTCAATTCCCTAATAAAAAGACACAGGCTAACAGATGGATGTGAACACAGGATCCATCTTTCTGCTGCATACAAGAGACACAACTCAATATCAAAGATAGACATTACCTCAGAGTAATTGGTTTAAAAGAACATTTCCAAACAAATGTACCTCAAAATCAAGCTGGTATAGTAATTCTAATATCTCACAAAATAGACTTCAAACCAAAATTAATCAAAGGAGATGGGGAAGATCACTTCATACTTCATACACAAAGAAAAAAATCCACCATGATGACTCAAAAAATTAGTAGCCCTCCTATATATAAACAACAAACAGGCTAAGAAAGAAATTGTGGAAACAGCATCCTTTATAATGGCTAAAAATAATAATAAAATATCTTGTGGGTAACTCTAACCAAGCAAGTAAAAGACTTGTATGATTAAAAACTTCAAGTTATTGAAGAAGGAAATTGAAGAAGATATCAGAAGATGCAAAGATTTTCCATGTTCATGGACTGGTAAGATTAATATAGTAAAAATATCCATCCTACCAATAGCAACCTACAAATTCAGTGCAATTTCCATCAAAATTCCAACACAACTCTTTACAGACCTTGAAGAACAATACTCAACTTCTTATGGAAAAACAGAAAATCCAGGATACCTATAACAATCCTATACAATAAAAAAAATTCTGGAAGTATCACTATACCTGATTTTATGCTATAATACAGAGCTATAGTAGTAAAAAAAAAAATTAAAAAAAAACTCATGGTATTTTAATAAATACATTCACATTGATCAACAGAATTTAATCAAATACACAGACATAAGTCCACACACTTATGAAAATATGATTTTTGATAAAGAAGCCAGAAATATACAATGGAAAAAAAAGCATCTTCAACAAATGATGCTGGTTTAACTTGATGTCTGCTTGTAAAATAATGCAAATAGATTCATATTTATCATACTGCACAGAAGTCAATTCCAAGTGGATCAAGACCTCAACTTAAAACCAGATAAACTGAAACTGATGGAAGAGAAAGTGGATAAAATCCTTGAATTCATTGGCAGAGGAGATAACTTCCTGAACAGAACGCCAATCTTGCAGGCACTAACATCAACAATTGATAAATGGGACCTCATAAAACTGAAAAGCTTCTGTAATGCAAAGGACACTGTCAACAGTACGCAGAGGCAGCCTACAGAATGGGTAAGTTTTTCACCTACTCTTCATCTGACAGAGGGCTAAATCCAAAATATATAAAGAACTCATGAAACTAGACATCAACAATCTAAATAAGCCAATTTAAGAATATGGAACAATCTAAACAGAGAATTCTCAACAGAGACAACTAAAATGGCCATGAAACACTTAAAGAAATGTTCAACATCCTTAGCCATCAGGGAAATTCAAATCAAAATGATTTTGAGATTCCATCTTATACCTGTCAGAATGGCTAAGATTAAAAATACAAGTGACAGCTTATGCTAGAGAGACTGTGGAGTAAGGGGAACACTCCTCCATTGCTGGTAGGAATGTAAACTTGTACAGCCACTTTGGAAATCAAAATGGAGGTTTCTTAACAAACTGGGAATCAATCTACCCAAGACTCAGCTATACCACTCCTGGACATATACCCAAAGGATACTCCATCCTATCACAAGGACATTTGCTCAACTATATTCATAGCAGCTTTAATCATAATAGCCAGAAACTAGAAACAACCTAGATGTCCCTTAACCAAAGAATGGATAAAGAAAATGTGGTACATTTACACAATGGAATATTATTCAGCTGTTAAAAATAATAACATGAAATTTGTAGGCAAATGGATGGGACTAGGAAAAAAAATTAATCCGGAATAAGGTAACACAGACCCAGAAAGACAAACGTAGTATGTACTCACTTGGATTTTAGCTGTAAATTAAAAGAAAACCATGCTAGAGTCCACAGACCTAGAGAGACTAAGTAACAATGAGGGCTTAAGTGGGAATACAAGGATCTTACTGGGAAGAGGAAATAGAAAAGATTTTGTGAGTGGACTGGTAGCCAATGAGGTTGGTAACAGGAGGTATCAACTAATGGTAGAGGAGAAAGATTATACTGGGAGAAATGACTGGAAGAGGGGCCATTTCTGGGGTGAGGTAGATGCCTAGTGCAAAGGAAATTCCATAGAATCTATAAGCGTAAACCTAGTAAAGACTCCTATGAATGGAGGAAACAGAGCATAAACCAACCTAAAACCAGGCAAGGCCTTAAGTGAAGGGACTGGGACACTAACCGAGCCATAAAACCTTCATTCTACAGCTTATCCTGACTGCAGAGTGTTCTGGGCCTAGAGCCTAGCAGAATCCTCATCAAATGTACCAGAGGGCCTTCATCTAGCAACTGATGGTAGTAGATGCAGAGTCCCACTTCCAAATATTAGGAAGATCTTGGGGAGTCCTGCCAAGGAAAGGCAGGAGAGACCAGAGGAACCAGAGGGGTCAGGGACACCTTGAGAAGAAAGCCCACAGAATCAATTGAATGGAACTAATGGAGCCTAGGTCCCCTGTACATATGTTATAGCTGAGTAGTTTGGCACTCTTGTGGGATCCATAACAGTAGGAGTAGGGGCTGTCACCAACTATTTTGCCTACTGATTTGCCTCCCTTTCCCTCCAAATGGGTTGTGTCATCCAGCCTTGATATTATGATATGCGTCTGGTCTTATTGTAGCATATTATACTGTTTTGATTGATGCTCCTGGGAGACCTGCTCTTTTCTGAAGAGAGATGGAAGGGGTATGTGTCTGGAGGAGAGGAGAGATGAGGATGAGAGATTTGGGTGGGGCGAAACTTCAGCAGAAATGTAATATGTGAGAGTAAAATATTTAGAAAATAAAATTTACAAAAGTGCAATAACTAGAAAGTATTCTATTAAGCAATATAACACAGACTCAGAAAGAAAAAAAATGACATGTTCTATTACTTGTGGATCCCAGTTTTAAGTATGTAGGTTCATGTGGATGATTATGTGCACAGGCTATGAAACTAGAAATGAAATACAAGAGGAGAGAGAGAGAGAGAAAGAGAGAGAGACAGAGACAGAGACAGAGACAGAGACAGAGAGAGACAGAGAGAGACAGAGAGACAGAGACAGAGACAGACAGAGAGAGAAAGACAGACAGAGAGACAGAGAATGATTTGGGGTGGGAGAAAAGCAATAGGACACATGAAACATGAAACCAGAAAGGGTATAGGAAGCGGAAAGACACATAACAAGTTCAGGCAAACAGAGAGAAGAGGGCAGGAGAATCAGTGAAAGTAACTTTTATTTGAAATGTTATAACGAACCATACTACTACACACACCAATTTAACAATGAGTTTCAGAGGGATAGTAAATGGAGGCAGAGCTTAAGTGAAGCTCCCACGTCCTACAGCACAACTAGTAATAAGAACAACTAGAAGCAACAGGAGTTCCACTTCTGCAAGTTTCAGAGATAACATGGCCCTGCCAGCCCTTAAGCATGGCCTTACAGTTTAGGCACTCTAAGAGGACAATTTGTTACTTAGAGTCATTCTATGTGTGCTAAGTACTTGATGACAAGAGATTGAATATCAGAACCTCTTAGAAATAGGGCAGCATGAAGACTGCTCTAGCTAGCAGCTCTGCAAAGGACTTAATCTGTGCTGCAGATGCTACCTGCTTATTCTTTAAAGTGAGGATAATATAAACGTTGCACAGACTTAGGGACTGGAATTGTTCATTTAAGAAAATTGAATAGGCTGATGCATTGTAGTACAAAAAAAGCCAGAAGAAGAAGTCTGGAGAGTAAAACAAGTGACTGATGTTTCAAAACTAAAGAATGAATACATCAAAACTTGAGTATTTTCCATCTGCTGATGGGGTAAGCTATGAAATGAACACCATGTTGATTTTCTCAAAGTATCATTGTTACTCTGATAATAGAAAGATAGCTGATTTGTTCTGGGCAACACTGGGAGATAAGTTTGGAAGCTCAAATAATATGTGAAGCAAGAGAGAAAAAAGGGCATTCCCTGGAGGCAATGTTGCCAATGGTATTTATGATTTTAGAACTCAGTAATAGACACTGATTATCTATCCATCTACATAACTACCTGCCAACATTCCTACATATATACAAATATGAGTCTGCATGTGCCAACAGTTTGAAATTATGGGTTTAGACTTCAGAAAATTTCCCATTAATGTCTCACAGCTAAAACAGCCAGCCTCCAAAAGGTAGTCCCTTTTGCTCCTACTTAGTTGGGCATTTGCAGTTTATAAAGTTGAAGGTTTTCTGACAAATGTCTGATTTCCTCATCTATGAGTTTAGAAAGCCATTAAAATAGGCATAATAAATTTGTCTCTTTGTAGAATTTTCTTGTATTAAATCTCAACGTAAGATAATTTGACTAGGTTCAGCCTCCCCTCAAATTAATCTAATAGATGGATTAATGTGTGCTTAGTAATTATATGATCATAAGGGGTCAGAAAAGCATGTTTCCATCCAAGGACAGTTTTCTTTGGTGTCAATCACATACCTGCACATTAGCAACTTAGTATCCATAGTGTTAAAGTAGGTCAGTAAACAAATGGGGGTCTAATTTTATGTTTTTATGGTTCATATTCTAATTTTTAATAAGGTTAATAGGTACATGAATTAGTGTTTATTTAGACTTCATAACATGTCAGGTTTCAGGCATAGGCTCAACATTCATTCATTTGGTCCACTCAACAACATTATATGGAAGATCTAATATTCTATTCATTTTGATATGATAAGCAACTTTTTAGAAATAAGCAGACTTAAGGCTAAATTGGAAGTGTGGGTACAGTTTAAGTTATTAGGTTATTATATGAGTTGCTAATATCAAATCTGAGAATGGATGGCCTAGAAAAGGAGGAATAGAGAGATGGACAGGAGCACATGAGTACAGTGCATTCATTTTAAACCTATGGGTTCTTGACAAGACTCTCCAGGGACAAGATCCAGCTCCATCTGTACCTGTGCATGTGTTTTGTGTTACATGAGATGATTTACCTAATCCCTTCACTCATTGTTCTCAACTGTCAAGTAGGAAAATAAATGAAACTGAGTCTACAGGATAATGAGAGGACTCAAAGGGGATATAATGTTGTGCAGAGAAAGGATGACTTGCATTCCTCACCTGTCCCCAGTTTGAGCAGCATCAGCATCATCACAAGTGATGACTCATTGCCTTAGCTCTTTCAGCACCAGTACGGCAAATATAAGACAAGGGGTATCACAAAGAGGACTCACGTGGTGGTTAGATAATGGATAAGATTATTATCCTAATAACCAAACAAACAAACAGTAATCAGATGTATGTTGACAAAATCCTAGGAAGTGCCATCTGTTTTGGATAATTTTTTGCGTTTTCAAAATTAATACAACACATTTAAAGAAATTCTGCCCAATGGCACTGTTCATCTTAGTGTTTGTCTGGCAGCTTCTAGCTCTGTAAACTAGAACTCTCCCTGCACTTTAGACCCGAATTTAACTCACAGCAATTGATGTTTCTTAATACATGCTCTAGAAATGCCTAATCTGAAAGGAGAGGGAAGCATTTGTCATTTCCACTCTTAATCCATCAGTAAGTCAGATTCTAACACAGCCAATCACATAAATGAGAAGAACAGAAGAGGGAGATAAGCCTTTTAGGGAGGAGGGAGCAGCTCTTAAGAACTGCTTCTGTTTAACTGATTATAGGTTTAGACTGAAAAATGCCTGCTGTGAGCGATCTCAATACACCACCACACAACAAAAATCTAAGGAAAGAAGGTTGAAATATTGTGAAATGCTTTCAGGAATTCTTATGTGGCCTCAAAAATATATAAATCCTTTGAATACTTCAAGTTAAATATACCTCTAGCTTATGCCACAGAACTGGCATCTTGTGTCCATAAAAAAAAATCAAAATTATGTTGTATGTGTAAGTAAAATCATCTGTGTCTTTACATGTGTTACCTTTGGTTTAAAACTTTCTTGATGCTTTTCAATCATATTGTTACATTTTTTGTACTCAGCTCTAATCAGATAATTAGATCTTTGAATATGCCCTCTTCACAGAAACATTTCAAAGCTTTAGCAAAAAAAAAAAAAATACTGAGGTATGTGACAGATTGACATATTAGAGTATGTTCAAAGAGCTAGACATACTTTTCAAATCATATGGCATTTTATAAAGAATATATGTTTTCCCTATATGATCAAAAGAGTAACAAAGTAAAAAAAGTAGAAATTATTTCCAAACCAACTACAGATATTAATATTATAACTTGGAGGAAAACCCATATTCAAATTGCAAGGCTTAACCTATGGGCTTGGGAAGAAGACATTAAGTCATGTTACACATGATGAAATCTCCTCAGAAGTTTTCATATTTTATGTCGAATGGTTTTGACATTTAACCTTGCATTTTCAGATTTATTAATGCTGTATTATAGAGGGAAATACAGTTCAAAGAATTCAAATTATGATTCTACTCAAGTAGTTTTCTCAAGTAGTAAAATCTAAGTAAGATATCCAAAAAGAGTCAAACTTAATTATATCATTCCCAGAATGCAGTTCTCTATACTAATGGGATAGGATGGGACACAATTTTGACAAAGCAAAGACAGAGACCAATCTCTTTCCATAAAAGAGAAAACAAGTTCTGAATGTAATGAAATAATTGCATCATTGGCCAATAGAAAATCCCATGTTGAATTCATACAGGAAAACATGTATTTTGTCAAACTGATACAACCTTGGGTCATCTGGGAAAAGGGAACCTAAGTTGAGAAAATATCCCTACCACATTGCTGTGTGGACAAGTCTGTGGTAGCATTTGCTTGGTTATTGACTGATGGGAGGTCTTAGCCCACTGTGGGCATTGTCAACCATGGGCAGGTGATTCTAGGTTGTATAATAGAGCAAACTCAGCAAGTAACAGGGAGCAAGTCAGTAAATAGTCTTCCTCCAGGGCCTTTGTTTCAGTTCCTGTCTCCAGATTCATACCTTGAGTTAATAGCAGGCTTCCTTTCATGGTGTACTGTAAGCCTAAAGATGAAATAACTCCCTTCTTCCTCGTGTCCCTATTGTTCATGATTTTTTTCAACAAAATCCAAAGGAAATCATATAAGGATAATATTTATGAAGCTGGTTAATTATAAAACAATGAATCCAGAAACATAGAAGTGTTCTGTGAAGCTACAGGGAGATTCCATGACTCCCCTTCACTCTCAGACACCCATTCACAGATGAGGCTGATACTATGTCCTGGAAAGGAAAGATTATTTGTCTCAAACGAGATAAGAATAGGTAGCAACAACCCAAGAAGGCATGTCTAGCCTATCCAAGCTGGAATTACTTGTTTTGGCAATCATCAATGTAGCAAATGAGTTATGAGAAAAGTCCATTTTGTTAAATGTCCACAATCACAAAATTACAGTATTTACTTCACCACAGAAATGATATTTAAATAAGCCAGTTAAAATCTGGAAAGTATAAGGTGCTATAAGAGTGGTCAGTCCCATTACTATTCAAATTAATGGCAAGTCTCAGCAGCTTCACAGAGCTATATAAATGTAAAATAGACTCATTTCATTTTCTTCGTCTATTTTCCTGCTTCTAATCTACAAGATCTGATCTCAGTTCTCTTTAATATTTTATCCAAATTACTTAAAGACCTGATAGAGGGAAACACATGCTTTGATTGAATAAACACAGATAAAAACTTTAAAGTCACCACCAGAGATTGAGATACACTGGTAATACATACATTTTTACATTAAAAGAAGGCCTGCCTACCTTAAAAAAAAAAATCATCTATTTTTCCTCTAACTTTTATAAAAATCCAAGGGACTGAGGAAAGAAAAACGTCATTTTTATTTAACACCTTAAGATTTCTTTGACAAGCAAGAGTTAGAGATGGCCAGCTCCTGATCACATGGTTAGGAGTCTCACAAGAATACCACACTATACCACCATCACATATATGCAGAGGACCTATCTCAGACCTATACAGGTTCTCTGATTGTTAGTTCAGTCACTGTGCTCCACTATAAGGGTTAATTGATTCTGTGGGCCATGTTCTTGTGGTGTCCCTGAGTCCTCTGGCTCCTACAAACCTTCTTCCATAGGATTTCAGGAGCTCCATCTAACGTTTAGCTGTGGTCTCTGCATCTGCTTCCATCGTTTTCTGGGTAAAGTCTCCCTGATGATTATTATGCTAGGCTCTGGTCTATGAGTATAGCAGAGTATCATTAGGAATCATTTCATTGACGTTTTCTCCTGCCAGTAGTGCTTGGTTCCTATGTCTGGTTGATATCACTAGGAGGTCTACCTTTCTCTAAAGGGGAAAGGAGGAATGGAACTGGGGGAGTGGGGAGAAGTTGGGGAGGTACTGGTGAGGATGAGAGGAGGGAGGGAAAACTGTGGTCAGGATTTAATATATGGGAGAAAAATTCATAAAAAAAGAAAAAAGTTTTCTTCAACAGAATATATTAAAAGACATAAATTAGGAAATTAAGTGCTCACTTGAGTCCCAAGATGCTGATTGTACACAATCCTGAGAACTGAACATAGGACAGCAAAAGTGTTAGGAAGAGCTCTAACAAGTTACATCCTTGGTCCACAGTATTTATGACTAGTGGGGGAGAGGCTGCAGAGTGCTCCCCAGTCACACAACAGAGATAAGACTCAGATTCCTACATTTAGAGTTCTAGAGTAAGGTATGAATAAATGATATCCACCATTATCTATCAACACCCACCTTTGCCTTCTTACTAATATTTACGGTAAAACAGTTAAGTGAATATCATTATGATAACTGCAATGTCATATATATTTTTTCTTTTAATAGATATATTATCTCCTTTTAGATTAGAATGTAAGGTCAGCTACATGACTAAGAATAATTGACAGAAATTAGAGGCAATAGTGGAAAAGAACCTAGAATTTGTAATCTTCTGAATTTTTCCCACTATAGGAAACAGAATTGGATGGCTCATTGCAATGGTATTCATGTTGGTAGCCAGATGGAGAGGTGCATCATAAAATAATAGAAGAGAATGTTCAAGAAGAGGGGAAAGGATACAAAGGAAACAATGGAAAGGAAAATGAAAGCAAAAAAAGAAATACATGGGCCACATGACATCCACTGTGAGCTTACTGACTTGATATTGCTTGTTTCTATTGAAAATATTAGACAGGCAACCCTCTGATGTGCTAGACAGTGAATGCAGAGTACAAGACATACAAGCGTGGGACTTTTTGTTTAACTGATAATTCAAAGAAAAGAAGACAAAACAGGCTGTTGTCTTATGATTGGTGAGTGCCTTACATATCTAGGCTATAATTCCCATTACTCTGATGCAAAAATATGGAGATGCTAACTTATAAAATACTAACAACAACACATATTTTCCTGATGGAGATGTGGCACCGCTGTTAGCAGAATTGTAATGTTTCTCTTCTCAAAAAAAAAAAAAAAAGTAGAAAAAGCCAGAAAAGTTGACCCTGATGCCTAAAATTTCCCATATGCTTCCACTGAATCTGAAGTCTTATCTTTCTTATGCAAGACCACCATAACGAGCTACATGAAAGATCATGAGAAGGCCTTTTGGGAAAGACAATAGTAAACTCAGGACCTGCCACAATGTCTAGCATACAACCTGCTCTCTAAATATAGTCAATAAAATGGTGAAAAAGGAGCAAGCATATGAGAGATTGCTACCTGCCCATCCTGGGGACCCAGCACCATCACTCTCTTTTACAGGAAACTAAACCAAATTATAGAACTAAACCTCTGAAGCTTACCCAACAAAGTCTCATGACTTAACTTTGACCATTGTGAGTGTTTTCAAAGAAGGTATGTCCTTCCATATGTGTCTCATAAAACCCTTTACAAATTGCTTTAAGCTGATTTCTCCTACTATTGAATGCAATGGTGGTGATCAAAAACTCATCTACTTGTACACCTGAATAAATCTCTCTCAAACTGCTAGAGGTTTATATTTTTGATAAATAAAATTCTAGTCACTGGTGGTGGCTCCAGTGGATAGGATATGTAAAGACACAAAATGATCATAAAAAACAAATTTGTTTTATTGAACTCATGCCTATGGAAATATTTACTTTATCTATTTGCTCTAAAATCAACATAGTCAATGTCTACTTAATTCAAGCTCTGAATTGTGTTGTAGTACCCAGATTTTATTCTATCTATTTTCCAAATACCCAGTAGTCACAGATTGTATTAAAAGCAGATATGTAGGGGGTGTATCATGGATCATATGGTGTTTTGAATACAAATGAGGCTATCCTTTATTTTTTTTTTGAAGATTTTAATTTTAATTATGTTCCTGTGGGAGGGGGTTGCACATGAATGCAGTGGCCCCAGAGTCCTGAGAGGTCCATGGATCTTATGGTGCTGGGTTCACAGGATATGTGATGTGGGTGAGCCAGTTGATATGGGTTCTGGGAACAGAACTTGGGTCTTCTACAAGAGCAGTGGCTCTTAACTGAAAAAACATCTTTCCAGTCCCATCTTCCTTTCTTGCTTCTTCACCACCTCCAATCTTTTACTCACAGAGATCTACCTGACTCTGCCTTCTGAGTGCTGGGATTAAAGGCATGCACCACCACTGTCCAGCCATTTTCATTTTTTTTTTAATTTTTATTTTTAAGATGGGATCTCATGTAGCCCCTGAGGGACTCAAAGTCTTCTATGTATTCGAGGATAGTCTTAGACATCTGACCTTCCTGCCTCCTCTTCCAAAGATCTGGGTTTACAGAAATACACCAGCACATCTGAATTATGCCCTGCTGGGGATGGAACCCACGACTTCATGGATGCTAGGCAGGCACTATACAAACCTAGTTATATCCCCAGCCTGCCTATTCTTAAAGAAAATGAAACTTTAATTTTGGCGTTCTATTTGCCTCTAGAAAATATTTTATGAGAACATAAATATTTCAGGCAGCTTCAGTTTTATTGAAACGTTCTCTAGGGAAACTTTTATTTTTGTTTTTGAAAAACTCATATCTAAAATTAAAGTGTTACTGTATAAAGAAAATGGAGCTTGTCTGGCCTTTCTTGTGAGGTATTACACCCACCCAACACAAAATCTTTCACAGGGTACAGAAGTGTAACAGCCCTTGGTGACTTAGCAATGTGTGTGTGGGAGAAGGAGATAAAGCCTGGCTTGCAGATATTGGTAGTATTCTATGTATAGTCTGTGTAATGAAGCCCTGCTGTTTATGCCATGCAGATTCAAAACAGTGATTTCTAGAACACGCTTCTCGTCATCAAGTAGCTACACTAGAAACACTAGCCACACCATACTTTCATATTAACACATAATAACTGGATTAATTAGTTGGAGACTTATCTACTTTGTGTTAATTCAGCTCATGCTGAGGACTTTCCAGAACCATGCAATGATGGATAATGAGTCAATGTGTGGTTATCACACACTGAAGAATGACCAAGAAAGCCAGTATCACAACAGGAAATAACAGAGCATAATACATGTTAACCAAGTTATTAGTATAAATGCCTCAGCCCACAGTAAACTAAGTACAAAATAATTTAAACTTTAAAAGCGACAAATGGGACTGACTACTCAGAGTAGAACGTGCTGAAAGAGAGTGTAGACTGTATACTGGGTGTTATGTATCCCAAGTGGGCCTTGAACTATCTATTAGAGAAACAGAATTATGCACTTATCATCCTTCTGCCTACAATTCTGCAGTGCTGCGGTTACAGGCTTGAAACTCTAGGTTGAGTTTTTACACAGTGAGCTGGAGGTCTACCCAAGTTCCTTTGCATGTCAGCCAAGCAGTTACCAACTGAGCTCCATCTCTTGCCTTGGATTGTAGTTAATATATGCCAAACACTTTTCATTCATATATAAGACATTGACAGATGAAACACAAACACTTCAAAGGTCACTTCGGATATGACTACCTCTCTGAATGCTTTCTTAACTCTCACACTGTATGTGTCTCTAAGGAAAAGTAATCTATCTCTCCTTTGTACATACCAATAATTCTTAATTCTTAACAAAAAACAACACCAGAATCACATCCAGTAATTACTGCATACTTACTAGGAACATCAAATAAGAAAACATTTTGTTTTATATTAGAAAATAAATCATTATTTCAAATGAATAATTTGATCTAAAGAGTTACAAGGAAACACAGCCCAGCAGATTGTTTTCTGCTTGATGCATGGATCACTGAAGTGTTGAAAGGAACAGAGGAGGCCCACAACACAGTGCAGACTACACAACATTTTTTTTTCAGCAATTAGTACACTATTGTCAAAGGATAACAGAAGAGTGACATTTATCTTATATTTCTTCCATTTATTTGTAGTAGCAAGTGATTTATTTTTTCTATAAAATAGTAGTAAACTCCTATGCTTCAATAAATGGCCAAGTAAGTGAAAAAAGAAAAGTATATCATATATTATGTTGAAAGACAAAAGCAGTGGCTTTGTAGAACTAGCTATTCATTTTTTCTTTCTTTTTCATTCTTTCAACTGATGTGTGTCAAGCTGGTGTAAAAGGGGTGAACTGAACCTCTGGACCAAAACGAAAGCATTTAACATTTCCGAGCAATTCAGAGGCATGGATGATTTATGGTGCTATTCTTAGATTTTTATCATGTATCTTTTCACTTTATGAAATGTGGACAGGCACATAAACCTGGTGACACTTCCTGGTATAAAAACAGTGATTGAAGACTGATAAAGAAGAAAGAAAAGAGGAGTCATTTGAGTTTGGAGATGTTCAGAACAGGGTATGATCCCAAGAAGATGAGTTGAATTCTGTGCCAGCCACTGTGCCTTTGAGATATTGGCAGGGGCTTTGTGTTCAGGCAATCACCTGCCTTCTGCCTCTCTAGGAACTGCCAAGTAGGACATATAACCTAACTGATATAACTAGGTGGCCTTTTTTTTTTTTTTCACTAGCGACATTGAGGCCATCATAGTATTGAGTATTGAAAGGCCCCAGAGAGAATAAGGCTACTGTACTATCCTTTCAATCTTCAAAATGAGTCACCTCTTTCAGTTTCAGAAAAAGAGGAAACAAAAAATGGAAGGAAGGGCGGGAGGAAAGAAGGAAGGAATAGCAAAGGAATAAAGATAGGTAGGACAAAAACATGAAAGGAGTGATAACAGCTTGACTGTAATGTAGCAAGCGAGATAGACAGTGCATGACATTTTGGCAACATTTAAATTTGTTTGCTGATCTCTTCTATAACATACACACTGAGTAAGACAAAAAATAATATAGAAAATGTCTGTAGGCAGCAATTTCTATTGAACCAGAAAATTTCCCATATATTTAAAAGGACTAGAAAATGTCCACCATCACCAACTAGTTAACTCACTTAAAAGTTGATACCCAATCTCACAAAATCTTTCCAGATAGGAGAATATCTGAGTAATGACTTTTAAAGACAGGACATCTTATGTGTATTGCCAGGTGAGCCTTCATTTTTAAGGCATATTGTTCAATACAACTCTTGTCAGTGCCTTGTGAACTTGAGAAAAGAAAGAGGACTAGATTATAACATAAAATATTATATTGTATCTAAATATAGGACAAGTGTTTTGGAAAAGTCACTTATCTTTTTCTCACTTATTTAATCAATATTTCAACTGGTTTCACTCAATTAGTATTGCAGGATATGAACAATACAATCTTTCATTTCTTCATGAAATAAAAATTTAAAGACTCATTCATATTTTCTGCATTTATGATAGTTTTGGCATTTCAGACTTTTTAATTTCCTCATGATAAGTTGTGTTTAATGACTAAATATAAATATTTTATAGCTTCTAATAATAATGTCATTGGAAATAGAGTCTTGCTCTCTCCAGTGTGTCCTGCTGTGATACTAGGGCCATTAGGAATGTGTTATCACAGTTTCACATGCTGAGCAAAGACCAAAAAAATGGACACAATATGAGTAACTATTTATTTAGTACCTCCTCCATGAAGCCTTCCTGGTGATTATAAATTATGCCCTACATAATCTGAAGATATAGGTAGCATTTTTAAGCTGCATGCCTGATAAAACATTGAATGGGAGAAAAACAGGTTTGCTGTGGAATGCCATTCTGTTTGCTATGAATGTGTATTGCTCTGATTGGTTGATAAAGCTCTTTGGCCAATGGTGAGGCAGAATAAGGTTAGGCGGGACATTCCAACTAGACAGAGAAAGGAGAAAGGCTGAGTCAGGAGATGCTAGCCTGTCATCCAGGGAGTAGCATGTAAATGGCACATAGGTAAAGCCATGGAACATGTGGCAACATATAGATTAACAGAAATGGGCTGAGTTTAAGTTTAAGAGCTAGTCAGTGGTAAGCCAGAGCTAATGGCAGAGAAGTTTTAATTATTATTTAATTATAAACCTATGTGTGTGTTTACTTGGGTCTGAGTGGCTACAGAACATGGAGCCTTGGGAGCCAGACAGGATCAGGAAAACTATCAGCAACACAGGAGTAACTCTTCTTTCTAGGTAGTACAGTAAAACTGCATAAGAACATGGGCATGATCTTGGGGATATTTTGATTTTAGAGGAATTAGCTGACTTCCAGCACTGACCACCTGCCTTATCTCAAGCTTCATTTTGTACCTAGTAATGAGTACTCCTTTGAGTTCTATACAAATCCATTCATTTTCTGAGGCATAGATAGTCAGCTGTAAAAGTTTTTTTTAAAGAAACAAAACAAAACAAAAACAAACAAACAAACAAACAAACAAACCCAAAGTATGTAAGAGTGCCCCATTCCTGAAAATTGATGTTCCCTTGCTCACTGGAAAGGTACTTGAATTAGTAATTTCTTTCTTCAGAGCATCTAAAACAAAACTCCTTGATTGTTCATGCCATGTACTCTAGAGAACAAACGTTCTCCTAATCATAGCAAAGAAATCATTATTATTGATTAAAATGTCATTTAAGTCAGAGATCAGGAACTCCCCAAAAGATCATTTTTGCTTTTCAAATTAACCATGGAAAGTTTAAACTGTAAGTGAAATGCCATTCTGTGCTGGTGCACGGATTTCCAATAATAGTATCTACTTTACACTGGTTCAAAAGCAGTGCCTTAATGAGGTTGACCTTTAAAGAGCTTTTCTGCAACTCAAATTCTTTAAAATGCTTCCATGTGCTACATTCTTATGCAATCTATCTGCCCAAATATGATAACAAAGGCTCTAAGACCACAACTTAAATGTTTGTTTTAGGCACCAGACATTACTTCTGTAACTACTATCAAACACTGAGGTACATACTAGGTACCACTAAGAGATTTTAAAGCTTGACCATATAATTATACTGGTTGGCAGTTTTCCTAATGCCAAAATTTGGATTATTGTGTGGAGTTGAAAAGTGGACTAAAAATCAGAACTTGTACCAAATTTTCAAGTAAACACCTGGTAATGTGCCTATTTAAAAAATTATCATGTAATCCATTAATCCATACCTGGGGCTGGAAAGGGAGACAGCTCACTTTGTAAAGGGATGGGTGTACAAGCATGGAAACCTAAGCTGCCATCCACAGTACCCATGATAAAGACAGACAATAGGAGTATGATCCTACAGCTCTAGCTATGGAGAGGCAGGAACAGGTCCACTCCCAGAACCAGAAGACCAGTCACTGAAGATAATAAGTGAGCTAGGTTCAGTGAGAGAACATGTCTTAAAGAAATATGGTAGAGAGAAACACAGCAAGATACCCCATGTCCACCTCTGGCCTCCATGTGTACTCACACACAGCTGCATGTAATTTCTGTCAAGTGATAAAAATGTAAATATACCTGGGAAGAGGGAATCTCAACTGAGAAATTGCTTCCATTAGACTGGCCTATGGGCATGTCTATGGGGGCATTTTCTTGATTGCTATTTGATGTAAGTAGGCCTAGTCCACTGTAGTCAGTGCCATCCCTGTGTATGTAGACATGAGTTTTGTAAGAAAGATAGCTGAGCAAGCCAGGGGAATAACGCTAGTAGGCAGCATTCCTCTTTGGTATCTGCTTCTGTACTTGCTTCCAGTCCCTGCCTTGAGTTATTGCCTTAGCTTTTCTGGATGATAGACTCTCATATGTAAGCTAATATGGGCCCTGTCATTTCCAAGTTGTTTTTAAAGTCATTGTGTTTCTCACTGCAACAGAAACAAAACTATTTATACATATGCATACATACATACAAATATGTACACACAAAAAAACACACACGACATCTGTGTCTATGTCTATGTGTGGTTTCCGTTATTTAAGGCCTACTTCTATGTATTTTTATTCTAGTAACAGTCTCACAATTATAGTCCTTTCTACTAAAAATGAATAATAGACTCAGGCAGAGCAATTATATCCTTCATCTAAAGATCTTAACTAGCCTTTAACCTTAGGGAGTGAAACTGTGCTTGACTTATAATACTAGCCAAAGTCACAGCTCCCCTGAGATTCACTAAGGAACATTGCTTCCTGAGTCTGTCAACACTGGAAGAACATTTGAGATGAACTAATCAGCCACCCTTTTTCATATCTTATGGACTGAGAAGTCTAGAAAATACAGTTACTAGCTGGGCGGGGTGGCACACGCCTTTGATCCCAGTACTTGGGAGGCAGAGGCAGGCAGATCTCTATGAATTTAAGGCCAGCCTGGGCTATGAGTTACAGGAAAGGCATAAAACTACATAGAGAAACCTTGTCTTGAAAAAACAAATACAATGACTTTGCCACAGTAAAATATGTCCAAACCTACTTGATGATCAATTGTGCATCTGGTTGCCCCTCCATTGCTCTTTTTACTACCTCCTGCCTCTTTTTCATACCAGAATTGAAAAAAAACACAGTCTGTTCAGGTTCTAAAAGCCAAACTGGCTATCATTGATGACAATGAGTTTTATTTGGAAATATTTATTTCCTTCTAAATTGATGATCTTCAAAAGACACGATGAATCAGCAGTTAAATCAAAATCTGGTCCCTAATTAGGAGTTTCTTTAAGGGTGGCATACTCCCTACATAGTATAAATAAATTGTCGCCTTTTACGTTGAACCTGTTACATACTAGACTAAACAAAGAACACCAAACGTCACTTATTTTATTGTCCTCCAGATGCTGCATCCTATAACAGACATCCAACAACTGCATTCAATCTTCATGGAGATAAATCACCAAAACAAACAAACAAACAAAAAACGTATTTCAAACCTCTTCACACAATTACCTTATTTCCCTCTTCTCTATGTTAAAATTCATTTATGCCTTCCTTTATAATACTAGTGTGGTCTTTTACACCTTAATTCTCCAAAGCATATATCCTCAATAAAAATAAATAAATAAACAAGGCTATTGCAAGTAGTTGTCATTACCTGACCCCAAGGGTATAACAAAATATTATTCTTAGAATGATCATATTTATGCAACTTCCATAAGTGTTTATTACCACAGTTTATATCCTCATTTATATGAAAACCATAATGATTGTTTATTTAAATGAGATGAAAGCATTCTTATCTAAACCAAACAGCAATACATAATCAGATGGTGGTTTTAATTTCTCCACTGAAAATATATTTGTTCACTCATAGAGCATGGCCAACTGCTGCACTGTAAATACTGTAACTACATACATTTAATATTTTAGCTTATTTCCACATCATCACCTGCCAAAGAAAATAATTTAACAGAAATCCATCAACATTAGTAGAGCTATGAATTTCTAGCAGGAGTAGCAGCAAATTTTTGATACTCATTTAAACATTAAATTTTTAAGTCTTTTTGTTGATTCATTAAATGGATATGTTGAGAATATTTTGTATCTATGATTGATTTATATGTTCCAGGCATTGGAAAACTGTAATTAATAGAAATACAACAGCATTGGATGCTAGGGATCTAGCTCAGATAGTACAATTCTTTGGTCTTCACAAGGCCATGAGTTCCATTCCCAGCATTACATAAAACTAGGTATGATGGCACACATGTGTAATCCTAGTATCTGGGAGGAAAATGACCGAATATCAGGAGTTCATGGTAACCCTTGGCTGCATAGCAAGTTTGAGACCAGCTTCAGTTATATGAGAACCAAGTTCAACAACTATGCACACATCCACACACAAAATTGTCATTTATTCAACAAGCACATTTCGAGAACCTACTAAATGAAGGTATGATTTTAAATGCTTAAATCACATTGCATATAGACAACCAATGTTCTAAGATGCTATGGCAGTTGCAATAACTATTAGAAAAAGAGAGAGAGAAATTTAACTCCTAAATTTAAATTTGGCCAAAGAGAATAGAATATCCAAGACATGAGAAGTAGGGGTGTAATTTAAGGAAGGTGTTGAAAACAGGCTTAATTCAGAACATTCCTCGATGACCTTAAAAAGATATCTGTTTTCAAGTATTATGAAAGAGAACTTCAAAACGCCTGCAGAGACGTGTAACCCATAAAAGAATGCTCAACGTTTTTGCTCCAAGTGGCACGAAACACTAATCATCAAGTTAAACTCAAATGTCCATCTATTCTGATAAGAGGGACCTGATTTATAAAGACTAGAAATGTCGGAATGAACCACAAGGGTTCATTAGCTTCTTTCACACTCACGGTATTCAGGATACTAACAATATCAGTCACCACTCTCCTTTCTCCCTTTTCCACCTCAAAATTATCCCAAAACAGAAAGCGGGACATTTTAATTTGAATTTATACTAAGTCCAGATTTGAAACAATAGAATCAGCAACTAATGTAATAACTTTACAATATTGATGTAAAGCTTTTGAACTTTGATGGAGCTTTGAAGGTACTCAGAATAGCACATGATGTTACTTCAAGGTTGGTTCAGTCTTCAAACTGCAAGTGTGATCGTCTACAAAATGAAGTATGTGGAGGATGAAGAAACTCATCTGAAAAGATTATGGTTTTCAATTTCTCAAACACCATCGTTGAGAAAAATAAGGATACACACATAAAATTCTATAAGTCATCAGGTATTTTTTCCAGGTTGCCTTTATTTATTTATTATGTATGTATGTATGTATGTATGTATGTATGTATGTATGTATGTATATATGTATGTATGTATGTATTTATTTATTCATTCATTCATTTTACATTCCAACCACAGACCTCCCTCTCACCCCTTCTCCCACTCTGAGAAACTAATCTCTTCTGTGGCTTCAGGGTGTGAATCCTGTTACACATTTTAATAAGGGCAAAAAGAACACAGTGTCAGAACAATGCTGTTGACACATGACACCTTGTAAGGTGTCTCACTTGTTCCCCACCATGTATTAAGGATATATACACTCATTTCCTTACAGAAAATAGAGTTCTTCCATAGACCCCCCCATACTTCCTGCTTTAGTCATATCTAGATCATCTATAAAATTCCAATATATGAAATACTCTGTTATTTTGACACTAACTGCCAGAAATATGTTCATCTTTAGTACAGAAGTGATTTTCATTTTAAAACTATGAGGCCTTGATAGTTAAGTTTATAGATGTGGGATAGGTAGATACTGAGGCCTGGTCACAAGTTTGAGACCTATAGCACCTATTGGTAAAGTTGTGCAATGTGGTCTCAGCCATTTTCCCAGTCTCTTTGGAAATAAAATGTGAGAAGCTGATTAATGATATGGATAATTGTATCTGGTATCACGGCATACTAATAGTATAAATAGCTCCATACATTCTCAAGAGGGAACTCTCATCTTACTTAACAAATAAGTCTAAACCATCAGTCTATTCAGGAAGATAAAAGAAAGGAGACTGGTTCTAAATCAATGTAATTATTATTTCTTCTTTCCGTCTTTTTCTTTGCAACAAAGTATTTCTAACATTAAATGTAAAGAAAGACTCTGCCTCAGAGAGATATCTTTGCCATCTAGAACACATACATTTCCGATCTCCTAGCAAGAGGAAAGGACATCAAATTTCTAGCATAGTGTCAATGTTCTGCTGCATGATGTCAAATCCTGGGCTCTGTCCACACTACTGGTTATTGAAAATGGCACTGATTCCAAGATACTTCCTTAATAGCATCAAGCTCCTACCTATGCTTGTATAGCCTATGCTTTTCTTGGGGAGGGCTCTCTTTAAAACAGTGTGTTTTAAATCTTAAAAGTTCTTATTAATAGGAGCAAACCTGGAGCTAGGTATTGGGGTGAATGCTGGAAGATCAGAGAAGCAGAACAAGCCACAACTACCTCACCTTGCCAATTCCTCAGCTGATCCTGTTTCCTCACACTTGGAAATCTCTCAACAGAACTGCTGTTAGAAAGCCTAAGAGCTTAACTAGCTCTAGTTCCTGTTTTTTCACGCCTTACAAACCTTTCTGCTTTCTGCCATCAGTTCCTGGGATTAAAGGTGTGAGTCACCATGCCTAGCTGTTTCCAGTGTGGCCTTGAACTCAGAGATTCAGGCGGATCTCTACCCCTGGAATGCTAGGATTAAAGGTGTGTGTGCCATTATTTTCTGGCCTCTCTATATAGTGGCTGTTTTGTTCTCTGACCCCAGATAAGTTTATTAGGGTGCACAATATTTTGAGGAACACAATACCACTACAACAGTACCCATCATTTATACTTAGATGGGATACAGAACATTGTCTAATAATATTGGCTGTGATTTTTCTTAAATGAATGCAAAAGGAACAATATGGCTAGAGAGTGAAAGGATGATGCCAATCTTAGTTGAGTTATGAGTAGGTAATTAGAATGCTAGTTCTCCAGAGTCTTAAGAAATGGAGAAAAAGTCAAGGGTTTCAATCCAACAAATCACCATTTTAATTTACATGTTCCTGTGCTTTTACTTTTGGCTTAGTTCTAAACACAGGCAAATGTTTAATTCACCATTCAGTTTTACTTCATTCTATCCCTCTGGACTCCTTTATAATGCTCTAGGTGTGACTGCATGTTAACCAAAGAAGACACTGTTCTCCTATTTTATACTTGAAACTTTGTACTTAAAAAATGCTAAAATGGTTTCTTAAAACAGCTGGGGTTTTTAGAAACTTTCAGTTCAGTTCAATTAATTGATTTTCTTATCAATTAAAGAACTATGAAGAAGTCAGCATTTCATATTTTATATGTTATGTACCATTCATAATATCTAAAAACTTATTAATACAAAAACGGTCTCTATAATTGTTTGGCCTTAAAATGTCTTGGAAATATAGGTAACCTATCCAGTAGCTCCCGTGCATTTGAAGGTGTTAAAATAAATTTCAGAATAACTTAGAGTAGATATGGATAGAGAAACTCCAGCACAAGAAAAGGACTGCTTTGGAGTTCATTCAAATGACTGATGCATCTCACTATGCACCTCTACACACATAAATTCAAAGTAACTGAGAAGAATGGGATGAGTTTTAATATGGGGCATATCAAAAAGAGAATGTATGAGAGCTAAACTGTGCATCTTTAAAGCCAGAAAATCAGTAAGATAATTCTTGCTTAAATAAATCCAGATGCAGTGTTCAATGCTAAAGAAACTGTACTTATAGACCTGTGGCAAAATTGAATGATACTCAGTAGAACCAAGAGGTTAAAAACTCAAATATTCTTTCTGAACCTTTTTCATGGCTGAAGGGAGGAGCATTTTCAATAGATTTTTCTCCTCATGTTAAAAAAATGAAAGTAAGAATTAGATTAAAGCCCTTCCAATGGAAAAATGGCCAACACCTACTACTAAACATTACGACTACAAGCATCATTTTTATTTTTACAGGGGTTGTTTGTTTTCCTTTCTGCACAAATTATCTAAGAATCTGACTAGAAAGTGGGTCATTTACATTTTCAAATATAGCATGCCTAATTTTCCTTTTTCTATTTTAATGAAAAATCTTAAAAAATAAATTATATGTTTTGCATGTTTCATTCAAGAGACATTCCCCAAGAATAATAGAGTAACCTTCAGCAATCCATTTTATTTTAATGCCAGAAAGTTATATATATATATATCCCTCTCTCAGGATACCCTTTTCAGTGGCACATGGCATAGTATTATATATAAACTCTAGAATCTTCTTGGATGTGAAGAGAAATCATATTATAGAGGTACCTGGGCCTTTGGAAAGAACAAATTTCAAGGAAAGAAATACCGGTATGAATGTTTTCTTTTTTTTTTTTTTTTCTCTCTCTCTTCTGATTTTCTCTTTTAGTGTCCCATTGACAATAACAAGTAACATAGAATTTGACAAGATAGACTGGCTTTGGATGACATTCTTCATCACTAAGATTAGGCTGGGTCTAAGAAACAATGCCAAACCTGGTATTGCAACTATTAGGTAGGGAAGCTGAGGACAGGTCAGGGATTGTGCTGTCAAGAATGGGCTCTTCACTTGAGAGAGCAGGAGACACTTTTATCCATATGCAATTTTGAGGGAATGTGCTTTAGGATGATAAGTCCTAGAATATATCAGATAATTTCACAAGAAAGAAAATGATGACTGCCATCACTTGGCATTGATGAAGAGAACAGACATGCCAAACATATATATTAGTTGTACTTGTGGCAATGTATTAATATCCTGTTGAGGTATTTTGTGCAATTACAAAACCATATTAAAAATTATATAGAAACTTTCAAATTAAAAAAAAAAAATAGAAGTATGTTCCATCAACAAGTAAAATGTGTACAATGTATAAGACATTGCAGTCCAACTTTCTTATCACCCAAGGGCAAATAAATACTTTAGAATAAAAAGTCAACATTACAAAGTTAAGATAGGACATTATTGTTTTATGAACAAGGCAAACAGCGTATTTGAGGTAGAACAGAAAAAGTAGAAAAATGAAGTTGCAAGATTTGGTATTGTCATGGCAATGGCTTAGATTCAACAAGGAGAATTTTCTTCTTAAAAATACTTACAATAGGATTTTTTCCCTTAGTTTTGTTGGAATCACTAATAGATGCTTTCAATGATTAAGAAACCAGGATGTACAGGACGAAGTTGTGCTTCCTTTCTCTTTTTCTTGTGACTTCCAGAACACAATGCAAGATAATACCAACTGACTTTATTTGCTTTCTAACCAAAGCCTACAAACTATTTAAATGTCCTCCAGGAACTAGAAGATCTAAAATAAGTAGAATGTCAAAAACAAACAAACAAACAAAAAGCCAGAGTGTTATTTTTCAATGGTCTAACCTTTGCTAACTTGCAACTGTTAGGGAAGGAGAAAATAGATTGCTATTGCTTTTAAAGATTCTGTTTAAACCTCAGTCTCTGTCATACCAGCACATAGACAAAAAACAAAGCTAAACTGTATGTGCAGCACCCATAGTGATAGACATGAACCACAGTATTTAACAAATTAGTAGATCTCCAACACAGTGCAAGTACCTTTATGAATATCCCTAAGTCATTCTTAGCAAATTCAAAAGTCTCAAAACATTAAATATTTGAAGTGTATTGCCAACTTGTTTCAGAACTACTTTTAAAGCCCAGGGTTTCTTACTTTCAAGCTTAATTTTATTGAAATGTTCAACATTTCCCCCAAAGTCAAACTCCCAAATAAACAAAGTTAAGGAGTCATATTGAAATATTATAGCCAAGAAAAGCCCTGGCTCATAGATGGCTGGAACATTAAGTTGCTTCATCTGTTATAAATATTCCATTCTTCAATAATCATTAAGCAGCAATCATATAACTGAAATATGCAATACATGTTATTTATTTTCTATTTGTTGGAAGTCACCTACATTAAAGCTATAGATTATGCTTTACCATACTATTTATTGTTTCAGTCTTTGGAAGAATTACCACTTTCTGTGCTTGATGAAGCTTGCTATCAATACCACCTTGAAGATGACTTTAAATTATACATAAAGCCACTCAGATGATCATACTGACCAGTTACTTTCCATTTCCACACAAGTATATAAAAAGATGGAAGATATTAGACTTTATTAATATGGGGAGCCAGAATTAGGGTGCAATGAAATAAAAAAAAAATACACTGGAATCAAATCTGGATCTATAGTGGAGCACCTTAGAATTACTAACCTAAACACTTAGATAGAGTTTTGTGTGTAATAAATAGGAGCCAAAATAATGTCTAACTCACATGGATATTATTTTTAAAAACATGAGGTTAGTATTCAATCTATCTCTTGAATTTTTTAGAGTGAATGGTGTAGACTTCAGGGACAGACAGATCAATTTCCATCACATATACAGCCATTACTATCAGTACATCCTTAAGCTACAGGGTCCTGCATAAATGCTAAAGGCTGGTTTTCTAGTCTTTGTAAGAAAAATAACACCTTCCTCAGGAAATGAGTATAGGCCACAGAGAGCCTAGTACAACATTGAGGAAACAAGCAGTACAATCTTTCCTATGTTAATAAGAGGTATTGAAAGAATTTTAGCCCACACTTGCCATAAACACTTTATGATACTTTATCATATGGTAACATTTTATGATACTTTATCATATGCTAACTAAACTGCTTCTTCACTAAGGGAAAGGAGAAAAATAGGGGTACCTGGGTGTTTTTTCATAATAGGAAAATCAGCCATACCTTGAATAGTTCAAATTGAGACACCCACAATATTCCTATTACTAAAGAACTACCTACCATAAGTTCTACTAAAGAAATTCATTATGTAGCATTGACTAGTGATTTTTCTTGGGCTTTAAGTGTGAAGATTACCAAAGTTATTTTTTGCTTAAAAGTCTTATTTCGGGAATAAATTTAGAAGTTCTTTAAATAGCTTTTCAGGACCTTGGCTAGATATGAATTTTGCCTAATTTTCAAGTTACTTTTATCATTAACCCATAGTTGTATTCTGATATGGTTTAAAACTTAAATGTTCTCCAAAATCAACGTTCATATATGGGGTCTTTGGGAGGTGGCAAGATCACCAGTGCTCTGTCCTCATCATTGGATTTATACATGGGTGGATTCATAACTTAATGTGACATGGTGGCACAATAGAGTCTTTGGTGAGTGGAGCCTAGAGGACATAACTCACTAGCAGGGTGTCCTCGAAGGCCTTCCTCATAGTCTCTATGCTTTGTTAGTAATCTTTTTGAATACATGCTCTCTGTTCTAATTTTCTCTCTCATCACAGAGATAAAGAAACAACGGAGCAAAATCCTCATGGACCTAAAATATCTTTTTCTCCATAAGTTATTTTTCTTATGCATTTTGTTACAGCAAGAAAAAGCAAAGTCAGTTCTTTATAATTCTTTAACATGTTCGTGTTTATTGTTCTTGCTTGGTTTAGAATGTTTGCTTGACCTGACTAAGTCTTACTCACTTATTTTTCTATTTAAATATAAAATTGTACAGATTTCTTGCTGGGCGGTGGTGGCGCTCGCCTTTAATCCCAGCATTCAGGAGGCAGAGCCAGGCAGATCTCTATGAGTTCAAGGCCAGCCTGGTCTCCAAAGTGGCGAGTTCCAGGAAAGGCACAAAGCTACACAGAGAAACCCTGTCTCGAAAAACCAAAAAAAAATAATAATAATTAAAATAAAATAAATAAAAAATAAAAAATAAGAACAAATTAAGAGATATCTTATAAAAATATTGAAATTATACATATACTATGAATTATTCAATTATTTAAAATTCATCTTAAATCCCATAAAATTACAGATTTAATAAGAAAAATGCACTTGAAATATTTTCTTGGACCTCCAGTATCTACCAACAAGGTCTGTGGTCAATAAACATTTACTGAAATGGCCAATGCTACTGCTATGCACTATAAAATGATGAAGTATGTATACAGTGATTTTAGGTAAAATAAATAGTTTATAAGACATTTAACTTCTCTTTTTAAACAATAGATCACATAATGTCTTTGATAATAATTTATCTCTTATTCCTAAAAAGTGCCATGAAAACATTATTAAATTCCCATTTTGTAATGTGTGCTAAGGCATAGACAAATACAACAAAATAACAGAATGATTTTAGGATATAGTGTAGAACGAGGATGCTCTAATTTGATATTTTGAGTCAAAAGCCTGTTGTGAAGGCTGGTTTCTCCATTGCAGGGGGATAAGCAATATGTTGGTCCCTACCTACAACATACAAATAACAGCTACACCTAAGTTTGTCAACTGAACTCGTCTCTAGAAATCATTAAATGTCTCCTGTGGGATGAAAAAGTTTCAAAGTACTCATTTTTAATCAGTTCTAAGATAGACAAGCCTATGTTAGTAGAAAAGTGAGACAATTAAATATCATTAAATGTAAAGGATAAGTTTTCTCTTTACAAGGTCATTGTTCAGGCTACACCAATTATGAGTTGCCTAGAGAAGCACTGACACAAACATCTCATTACACCCAGATAATGCCTCAGTGAGCATGCTATCAGCATCCTACATCACAGAGACATCTAATCTATATATTGTTGTATGGTATTTTGTTTTTGTTCTGACAAATAAAGCTTGCCTGGGGATCAGAGGGTAGAGCTACCCACTAGTTAACAATTGCGGCCAGGCGATGGTGGCTCACACTTTAAATCCCAGCACTTGGGAGGCTCATGTCTTTAATCCTAGCACAATCAGGAGATGGAGACAGGAATTTAAGGTGAGTGGAGACAGGATCTCAGCACCCTTTTGATCTGAGGATCTGGAAAGGCAAGAAGTCACTAGTGGCTGCTCTGATCTTTCAGGTTATTACCCTGATATGACTCCTAGTTTTTGTTGATAAGACTAGTTAGGACCATGCTTCAACATACCAATCATTGATGAGAGGTAAAAATCTGCTCCTTAAGTTAACTTCCAATATTATATAATACTGTATTCACATGTTACTGAGTAAACATAAAATACCAAAATACTGGGAAAGTGTCAGTATTTTGTCTAGGAAGGAAAAAAATAACACTGAAGAATATAGAAATCTATTAACTGAAGAGAAATAGAAAAAAAAAATAATGCTAAAAAAGAACACAAAATCATCCTGTTTTCCTGCTCATATTGACCCTGTCTTTGGAAGTACCTGAAGAGAAGAAATTGTGTTTTACAATTTCAGCTCTTCACCACCCTCTTCCAGTCCTCTCTTGTAATATTTTCAATGTACTCAATGCTCCAAATAGTGCTGGTCTCATCACAATACATAATAATGATCTGTTCTTCTAATATTTCACTCTGTATTGACCATTAATTCCTTTTCCTGCAGAGTCTATGTTTAAAAACATATTTAACAGCAATTGGCATTTAGTAGGAACTCTAAAACAATGGATTAGGAGGTAAGTAAATGGAAATGAAAAATTCAATATATATGGTTTAAATGCAGAATGTATTAGTTTTATTGTATCTCAGGTATGAGGTAAAAACAATGATTTGTTACA
Source organism: Onychomys torridus (assembly GCF_903995425.1). Classification (NCBI taxonomy): domain Eukaryota; kingdom Metazoa; phylum Chordata; class Mammalia; order Rodentia; family Cricetidae; genus Onychomys; species Onychomys torridus. Next base: position 95,887,338 of record NC_050445.1, on the reverse strand, counting down.
ATTTGTTATAAATCATACTACTAAATCTAATTAAGGTTTAAATAACTTCTGTTGGGAACCAATGTTATCTGTAAGACATGTACTATCTGTTCCACAGAGGACCTCTTAAGTAAGTAGTAGAGCCTTAGACTCTACACATGACATTATACATTGTAACTGTCTAATTAGTCATACTTGGTTCTATCCAACTTCAGTGAACCTACCTATGAAAATTCTATCAACTCTATCTGTAAACTCACATCCAACTAATTAAATGGTACAGACCTGACTGACTTATCAGTGTGGCATCAGATCTCCCAAAGTCACCATTTCATTATATCAGGGATGGTCATGGCTGAATAAAATCTGCAAATACATTTCTGTAATTCATTTGGAAGATGATTATTTTACTGTGACAAGGGAAAAGGCTCAGAATATCCAGTGATTTGCTACAAATGTGACATTTACAAATTAAGTCTATCTGTGGTACTTCACTCCAAATGGAAACTTGGGAGTTCTGTTTTTAGACATTCATGCTATTATAAAGGATATATTCTGTATGATGGCACAAAACACCATTCTTTATTTATTTTAACTTTCTGTGCATGCACATAGACTTGTGTATAGGTATGTGTAACAGAAGCTAGAGGTCACCTCAGGTGTTTCTAGAAGCTATCTTCCTAGTTTTGTGTTGTTGTTGTTTGTTGTTTCTTGTTGTTGTTTGTTTTTGAAACACTGGCCTAGATATTACCAAATAGACTATGCTGGCTGTCAGTGAGCTCTATATATCCATTGCTGGGATTATGAATGAGTACCATCACACCTCTCTGTTCACATAGGATATAGGGATTTAACTCAGGTCCTCGTGCTTTTGCAGAAAGCATTTATTATCATGAGTGATAAACATTTATGAAAATATATTATCCATTATAAGAGACTGGAATTTATTAATAATAATAATAATAATAATAATAATAATAATAATAATATATTTCTGTTTTAATTTTACACATCAGCCATGGGTTCCCCTGTCCTCCCCCCTCCCACCCCCACACCCACCTTCCCCCTAGCCCCTCCCCTCCATTCACATCTCCTCCAGGGCCAAGACTCCCCTGGGGATTCATTTAAACCTGGTGGATTCAGTACAGGCAGGTCCAGTCCCCTCCTTGCAGGCTGAGCAAAGTGTCCCTGTGTAAGCCCAAGGTTCCAAACAGCCAGCTCATGCACTAAGGACAGGTCCCAGTTCCAAAGCCTGGATGCCTCCCAAACAGTTCAAGCTATTCAATTGTCTCACTTATCCAGAGGGCCTAATCCAGCTGGGGGATCAACAGCCTTTGGTTCATAATTCATGTGCTTCCATTCATTTGGCTATTTGTCCCTGTGCTTTTTGCAATCTTGGATTCAACAATTGACACTCTTGCAGTCCCTCCTCTTTCTCGACAATGGACTCCTGGAGCTCCACCTGGGGCCTGGCCAAGGATCTCTGCATCCACTTCCATCAGTTATTGGATGAGAGTTACAGTACAACTGTTAGGGTGTTTGGCCATCTGATCACCAGACTAGGTCAGATCAGGCTTTTTCTCAACCATTGCCAGCAGTCTACAGAGGATGTATCATTGTGGATTTCTGGGGACCTCTCTAGCACTCTGCCTATTCCTGTTATCATGTGGTCTTCATTTATCATGGTCTGTTATTCCGCGTTCTACCTTTCTGTTCTTGAAACAGCTGGGATCTCCTGCTCCCCTAAGCTTTCTTTCCCTCAAACCTTGCCCTTCATTATTCCCACTGTCGTCCAGGTTGTTCATGTAGATCTCATCAGTTTCTCTGTCATTGGGTGATCCCTGTGTCTTTCCTAAGGTCCCGTTTTCTAGGTAGCCTCCCTGGAGTTGTGTAGCCATCTAGTCATCTTTGTTTTACATCTAGTATCTTCCTATGAGTGAGTACATACCAGGTTTGTACTTCTGAGTCTGAGTTACCTCACTCAGGATGAATTTTTTCTAGATCCATCCATTGGCCTGCAAACCTCATGATGTCATTCTTTTTCTCTGCTGAGTAGTACTCCATTGTGTATATGTACCATATTTTCTTTATCCATTCTTCAGTTGAAGGGCATCTAGGTTGTTTCCAGGCTCTGGCTATTACAAACAATGCTGATAGGAACATAGCTGAGCAAATGCCCTTGTGGTATGATTGAGCATTCCTTGGGTATATGCCCAAGAATGCTACAGCACTCCAGTTTTCTAATGAAGCGCCATATTGATTTCCAAAGTGGCTGTACAAGCTTGCATTCCCACCAGCATTGGAGGAGAGTTCCCTTTGCTCCACATCCTCTCCATCATAAGCTGTCTTCTGTATTTTTGATCTTAGCCATTCTGACAGGTGTAAGGTGGTATCTCAGAGTCCTTTTGATTTGCATTTCACAGATAATTAGGGATGTTGAGCAATTCCTTAAATGTCTTTCAGACATTTGAACTTCCTCTGTTGGAAATTCTCTGTTTAGTTCTATAGCCCATTTTTCAATTGGACTGCTGGACATTTTGATGTCTAATTTCTTGAGTTCTTTATATATTCTGGATATCAGCCCTCTGTCAGAACTGAAAACCCAGGATAGCCAAAAGAATCCTGTACGATAAAACAACCTCTGGAGGCATCACAATCCCCAACCTCAAGCTCTACTATAGAGCTACCATAATAAAAACAGCTTGGTACTGGCATAAAACCCGACATGTGGACCAATGGAATCAAACTGAAGACCCTGACATTAACCCGCACACCTATGAGCATATAATTTTTGACAAAGAAGCCAAAAATGTACAATGGAAAAAAGAAAGCATGTTCAACAAATGGTGCTGACATAACTGGATGTCTACATGTAGAAGGCTGCAAATAGATCCATATCTGTCAATGTGCACAAAACTTAAATCCAAGTAGATCAAAGACCTCAACATAAATCCAGTTACTCTGAACCTGACAGAAGAGAAAGTAGGAAGTACTCTGGAATGCATTGGCACCGGATATCACTTTCTAAATATAACACCAGTAGCACAGACACTGAGAAAAACATTCAATCAATGGGACCTGTTGAAACTGAGAAGCTTTTGTAGAGCAAAGGACATGGTCAACAAGACAAAGCGACAGCTTACAGAATGGGAAAAAGTCTTCACCAACCCCACATCTGACAGACTGGAATTTTTGCTGGACTTCACAGCTAAGTTAAAATATACCTTGAGGCATTGAAGACTAAAGAATAATATTCTGCTATTAACTCCACCTAGTTATTTGACCTACATTCACAAGAACAATGTAACAGTCAATCCTAGTTTTCTACATAATTAGCTTTCACAACCTAAGCTAATGCACAGTTGTAGTCTCAAATTGTGTTCCTTTTCATGGCCCTATCCCAGAGAGCAATGTTTGTGTGCATGTATGTGTTAGGACAATATTTAAAAAAAAAAAAAAAAAAGAAAAAAAAAAAAGCAAACAGGTGGAAAGTGACCTTATACAAGAAATACCCAACATAAATGTTGGAGGCAACATACTGACATTGCTTGATCAGTGGCTTTGCAGTGCTTTCAGGTCAATTAGGGTAAATAGCTTAATCCCCTGTAAAACTTGGTTAAGTGTTTTAGAGTATTCCTTCTTCAGGGGATGTTTTCAGTGCTGTTCATGAATATGAATAAAGTCCTTGATAGGGACAGCAGCCACAGAAAGAATGGAAACCATCAGACATCATGCAGGGAGAGATAGACACACATAAGCCATGCTACAGACAAATCAGAAACCATAAGCTTCAGACAGATGGAAGACATAGGAGAGAAGTGGAGAATTTGAACTTGGGCTTGCTCTTGATCAAACAAATCAAAATGGAAGTGCTTTGCTATTTTTGCCTCATTGTGAAACCATGTTCTGGTTCCTCTATAAGTATTTTAAATTCATGTAACAGATGCATCTGTGGAACTATCTCCCCTGAACTTTAGTTATTTTAGAGACAGCATCTTACTCTACTATATAGCACAGGCTTGCTTTGAACTCATGATCCTCCTGTCTCAGACTACCAAGTGGTAAAATTATAAGCATGTGCCACCACACACAGCTACAGAAATGTGCCTTTATCTATCATATATTCCAGATTTTACAAAAGGGACCTTGTCCCTTTGAAGCAATAACTTCAGGATTTCAAAATAGCAGTTCATTACATATAGCCATTCAATTAATTCTACAGGCAACATCACAGATGCATGATGAAAACCAACCAGGTACATTAGTTCAGATCTGTCTTGCCATGATTTTCCACTAACTCTCAGACATAATACCAAGAACAGAAGTGATGATGTGGGGAATTTTAAATAGTGTATCATTTAGAATTATTTTTAATTAGCTTTAGGAAGCATGCTTTTTCTTATTTCCCCCCAGCAAATTTACACTGTAAACTGTTCAGTTCTAACTATTATTAAAACTTAATGCCAGCCACCCAGGAATATTCTAGTTACCAAGGATAGATCAACAGAATGGTAATTTTATCATTGCTTGTTCCTATAGGCATTCAATGCTTCATGAAATGGTTTATGGAGAAATACTTGCTAAGTACTTAAAATGCCAAGCACTTGCCAAGTGCTTCTGAGTATGCTGTCATTTCATTCACATTATGCTGTGACAAATAATACATTATTAATAATGTATTATTGTGTCTATGTAGCAAATACAAAAATTGAGGTACAAATGACAAGCATATCTAAGGTCACAGAAATAACCAAGAGATATTACTATTCAAATTGTTATGTGGAGTATGATGTGTCTTGAGTAGAAAGAAATGCACTCTTGTTTATTTTGTCAAGCATACTAAAAATAAGGGAAGGGTGAACTCCTATAAATCAGTTTTGGTCAGAGAAGTGTCTTTTCCCACTGGGCAGCCTTCAACAGAGAGATGCATCTGACTAAAATGCTGAGAGGGAGGGGCTGATTGCTCAGTACTAAATAGGGTATCTGGATCACCCAAGTACCACCATTGCTACTACTAGTGGGTAAGGAACATCACAGGAGGAAATGCAGAAAGAAGGCAAGAACTGGAGGATGGATAAAAGTGCTATGAAACACTGCCTTCTGGATATAATATGGCTAATACACAGTAGAATTGCAGCATAAGGGGTAACTTACAAGACACCCGTACAGGTTCAAGCCAGCCATAATTTCACCATAGTTGGCATAGATGATCTCCAGGTCTTACTCTGCAATGAGGAGCTACAAGCAGCTGAGATCTGCTGGGAGAAAGATAATAAATAGCTCTTTTTTGAGGACATGCCTACTGGTAGAGTAGCTATAGTGGGTAGCTCTGCATCCATCTCGGGTACTAGTGTTTATATGGGCAGCACTAACTGGATCTAGTGGTTATTAAAGAAAAAAAATTACATGAAATAGGAGGGTACTTGTTGAGAGGAATATGGAGTAGTGGAGAAAGGGTGGGAAGTAGATAATAATATTTCATTGTATACATGTATAAAATTCTCAAAAATAAAGAAAAACTATCTCTGTATGCAAATATATGTGTATGTTGATTGCAAAAAAAAAAGTTTGTCACAGCTGATCTCCTTTCATCTATGCAGCCTAGAAGTTGTATAAAAGAAACAGTTGTTGCTAATCTACAGGTTATGCTACATACTGAATTCGTAAATCAAATATAAGAGTAGAATTCATGTATTTTATTATGAAGAGACAGTAACAGGAGCCTTTTTAGAAACTTCTGAGGAAAATATGATAGATTATAGAATGAGTTCTTGGAGAAATATACAGAATATCACAGCATTTTAAATCTACAGATGTAAAAGCATGATGGGACATACACCCATGATTAAGAAGATGATAACAATTTATAGTAGTTAATCAAAGCTAAATTACATATCACAAGATCATATAATGGGAATCAGACACTATTTATTTTAGTAGTGAGTAAGGACACAGCCTGCTCACTGGAAAGGTCCTTAATAAATCTGAGTTTTATTCTCATCGGCCCCTTTAGCCCAAGTTACTCATCTTATTGCAGAAAATATACACCCAGCTGTCAAAACTTTAGTATCAATCACCAATCTCTGTGAAGCCTGGGCTTGCTTTGCAGAAGCTTGGCTGAAATATAGATAAATCTGTCTTTCTGTGTATATGTTTATGTTCACAATACCTATGTGAACTAAAAACAGACAGAGGCTGTGAATTAAGGCTATGCTCACAGTAACTCACAGTAAGGTGAACAAAGGAACATGGAATCACTGTAGTAAATACCGGTCCCAGCAGGTGGTAGCATCAACAGAATTGTGTTTTTAATTCAAACCTTGTTCCAAGTTAGGTTGTCTTTAAATAAGGAACCTAACTCAACAGAAATTCATTTTGTTTAAGGCCTAAGCAAAAAAAAAAAAAAAAGAAAAGAAAAGAAAAAAATCAGACTATTCTTCACTGCTACTCTGTTCTAAAAAAAAAATAGTAGTTCTAGAATCAGAGGAATAGTGATACTTTTCTGTAATATTGATATGTTAACTATGGTCTGTGGATACACAGTTATGCAATCATTAAGGATCTGGTTAGAAATGAATATTTGAATATTTGTTTCATTTTTTTAAATTTTTGTTTAATTTTCTTATTGATATATTCATACTCCCTGTAGTAGAGTCTGATTTTATTTTTTAATCAAGATTCCCACTTGACCCACAGGAAGTTGGAGTTTGTTCAGTCCTTGTTTAAGTACCAAGTTATACTAATAAATACACACCATGAAAATCTATTCACATACATATGACTCAGTTCTTTTTAATAGTAAGCATTATCTATAGTAAAAATAACTCTGGTGCTAGAGAAATGGTTCAGGAATAGAGAACACTAGCTGTTCTTACAGAGGACCCAGGTTTGGTTCCCATTCTCCTTTGATTGCTTACAACTCTCTGTAACTGGAGTTTCAGGGGATCTAACACCATCCCCATAACACTGAGGGCACTGTAACCTGTGGTACACCAATATGCATGCTGCAAACACCCTTACATATAAAATAAAATAAATAAATCTAAATTTTAAAACATTCATTCTGCTTACTTTGGAATAACACATCTTAGATTTAGGTGAAATGTTACAACTTCCCAGTTAGCTGAGACTTCAAGCACCTGATACCTAGTTGGGCTCTTATTCTTTGAATATAAAAGTTATAAATCATATTTTTATAATAAATTCCTGACCGGATGTATACAAAAGACAGTAACTCTGTCTTTGAAAGCTAGAAATGCCATGCATCATACTACATGAAAACTCTGATTGCTATATTTGGTCTTCCTTGGTAAAGATTATCACTTAGGAAACATTGTCGCAATCAAGGCACCCGGGCAACTGCTGAGACATATTCCAGAAAGGAAAAATAATGTAGTCTGTAACATGAATTGCTAAAAAGTCTTATAAATAAAAAACACAAAGCCAGATATTGGGGTGAATTCTGAAAGATCAGAGAGACAGAATAAGCCACAGCTAACCTTACCTCATCAACGCCTCAGCTGATTTGTTTCCTAAAACTGGAAGTCTGAGTCCTCATCTGAATGGATCTCCACCGAACTGCTGCTAAAGTGCCTAAAAGCTTAAAAGCCTCTAATTCTTGGTCCTCACACCTTATATACCTTTCTGCTTCCTGCCATCACTTCCTGGTATTAAAGGTGTGTGCTGCCTTGCTTGGCTGTTTCCCATGTGGCCTTGAATTCACAGAGATTGGGATGGATCTCTGCCTTCCAAGTAATAGTATTAAAGGTGTGTGTGTGTGTGTCACCATTTTCTGGCCTTTATATCTATCTAGTGGCTGTTCTGTTCTCTGACCCAGATAAGTTTATTAGGGTGCACAATATATTGGCGGACACAATATTACCATAGTCCACTGGTGGTGTGCTTATATTATATAGTAACTGGGATTGAGTCCTGACCATGCAATAATATTATTTAAAGCAGAAGAGGTCATTGAAAAAAATTTACTGGATGCATATATTAAAATTATTCATTCGATTGTCTGCCCAATATTGTAGCTTGTCATGATATGAATCATATTTTGAGTATGTGGTAGTTTGAATAAGAAATATCCCATAGATCTGAGTATTTGAAAACTTTGTTCCCCATTCATGGCATTGTTTAGGGAGGTGATAGACCTGTTTGAGGTGAAGTCTTGTTAGAGGAAGTATTTCACAGGGTATGGGCTTTGAGGGTTTATTGACTTATACCATTTCCTGTCCCTCTTCCATTCTCTTCATCTCTCATGGAGGGATCAGCCAGCTTTCCTGTTTCTATCACTATGTCATATCTTCCCAACCATGATGGCTTCTCTATCCCTCTGTAACTCTAAGCCAAAATAAACTTCTTTAATTTTCTTTTGGCCATGGTACTGAATACAAGCAACAGAAAAATAACAGATATAGAGCTCTTTGTTCCCAGCATGTGGTGCTGTTTGCTTTAGGGGATTGTGTGGTGATACTTTGTTTGTGCTCTAATAAATAAAGCATGTCTGACGATCAGAGGGAAAAGCCAGCCATTATATTAAACAGAGGTCAGGCAATGGTAGTACATGCCTTTAATCCTATCATTTGGCAGACAGGGATCTGTCTGGATCTCTGTGAGTTCAAGGCCACACTGGGAACAGAGCTAGGCATGATGGCACATGCCTTAAATTCCAACATTAGTTAACCATGGAGGTTTGGAAGTCTGTACAGACAGATATGAAGTGACAGAGCTGGGCAGGAAGAGGAAGTAGTGTAGCTGGACAGAGAGAGCAAATCAGATGGCAAAACAGCAAAGCATATAGGCGTAGGTATATAGGAAGTAACTTACTTTTGGAAGCTGCAGAGTTGGTAAGGTGGGGTTAGCTGTGACTGTTCCTATTCCTCTGTTCTCTCTCAGGTTTTCACCTCTGTATCTGGCTCCATGTTTTCTACTAATAAGACCTTTTAGAAATTCATCAACAGGACAGGATCTCACTTATAGAATTAGGTCACTAATAGTGAGCCTCTGATGGCTATACTTGAGCCTGGTACAAGCTGAATAATCTGCTTCCTGGACAACAGGCATCTGAACAGTGAGCACATGAACAGGCATATGGACACTCCACTTTACCTTTCTAACATAGGAGACAGACTGTTCTGTGCGACCTCTCCATTTCCCATCATGATGAGTTCAAATCCCTCTGAACTTAAGGTCTATATTCCATCATCAGTTCTTTCCCTTGACTATTTGGTCATAGTAATGCAAGAGCAATTAATCCACAGATGCACCAACTACCCACGACCTATATGCAAAGGAGTCTTGATTTCTATTTGCACCACAAATAAACTGGACTTTGGTCACATTGGAGATACAGAGACTAAATCCTGAAGAAGGGTGCCTAAGTGTTTTGTGAATGCAGAATCTGGAAGGCCAATAAGTTCCTAATAAATTGTCAAGTGAGTTCATAGTAAAATGGAGACTGCAAAAGAGAGTAGGAGGTACCACATAGAGTGTGGGGGGGCTGGTATAAGCAAAAGAAGATAGGGAGTGAAACAGGAAAGTGGGGATGGAGGACAGAAGTGAATGATGGAAGGGATGGATAAATAGATGGATGCACAGAGGGAAAGAAATCATGTAGGTGGGTACATGCTGAGCAAACACAGAGTCCAGAAACCTAGACTCCTAACCAGTGCTCCTAACACAAACACAGCCTTTCATCCTTCCCTGTGGTTTCTATAAGATATTTCATAACTTCCTAGTAAACTAATTCAGCTAGATTTAGGAAATTTTTCTTTGTCATAATTAGGATTTCTTGGCAACACAGTGATCAGATGTATCCATGATAGTGTACATATGTCATATATTCTGATAAAAACAAAAAACAACAACATAGAACTCGCCATCCAATGGTAGCTGATTGTGTGAGTTATTGAGTGACTAAGGCGAAATGTCTCTAATTTGGTATATTTCTGTATTAGTATCCCAAAGAGCAATGTTCTATGATGATGTGTGACTTATAGGTTGGAAGTTAGGAGAAATGCTGAAGCAATATGGGAGACATGTATACTGTGCAAAATTCAAGGATGTTCCTAAGCAGATGCAGGGTTGAGGGTATTAAAGTCATCTCTGGCAACTTTAAGTAGCTACTATAGATTCAGAGAGTGTCCAAGTACCGACGCAGCAGGGTTCAATCCTTTGGGAACTTATGACTCACTTATTCTACCAACTCCTGGATGTGATTTGACAGTGTATCCCCAAGACACTCCCCACCGTTAATGCTCCTATTTCTATCTTGAAGCCTTTTAATTTGTATATTCCCCAAATGGCTATGCCTGCTTGTCAAGTGGGAGTCTCACCTCACTTGGAGCTCCTAGCTCTTTGATAAGGAAGAGCAGGCTGGCAAGAGGAGCTGGCATGCCACACAAATCCATGTAAGCAATCAACAGCTTCTTTTCAGCCAAGTACATTTTTTTTTCCTAAAGGCCCAACCAAAGGCAGTATAGCAAAACCGTCTCTTGCCAATATCAGGTTCTTGCCCACAAGAGCATTGCTAGCCCTCCTAACAGATGAGAGTTTGGGGAGCTTCAACAACCCCTCCAGCAGGTGCAGTTCTTAACATCTGTTAACATTCCTGCCTCTTGCACTTCCTTCAGTGCCAAGAGCCCAGAGTTTCTGTTCAAAGGCAGAGATAGAAGCAAAGCTTTCCCATCCTTCCCATAGAACACAGGGGGAAGTGACTTTGAATTCTAACTCTATTGGAGAGTGACAAGAGAGAGATGGGAGGTTTATGTAAGCAATCTCAAAATCATGTCCTTAAACAATAATTGGAAGAAATATTAGAATCTACCTTTGGGCTTGGCCATAATTGCCAAAGACGATATGATGATAGGAATCAGAAGAAGGTCTGCTAAACCAATAGCACAGAACATATGTAATTGATAAAGGCAATTATCCACTGAGGGCTGCTTCAATTGTTGTTTTAATGAGTATTATTTTAAAATGACAATTAATGATTGTATAGTATTATAGGATATAGTGTCATGTAATCATATATCTCATGCAATACAGAATTATGATAAATTAACAGTATGAATGTAGTAACACCTGGTTTGGGTGGTAAGAAACTTGAAGTGCAGATTTAGTTATTAGGACATATGCAATACTTTAATTATAGGCACCTTATAATACAATAGATCTCAAGAATTAAGTCTAATGTCTAAACTATGTGACCTTTGACTGGCATCTCTCAATTCCTTTATCCCCAGTATCTGGCATCACTCTGATCTTAAGGCTTTATACTCCCCAAATAGTTAGCTAATGAACCATTTGCTTCTATCCATGTTCACTTCATGTTCTTTGTCTGGAGTACACAATTAAATATTATTTAGTCCTTCAGTGCTAGAGATGTCATTCTTGCTCTTTTTCTAAAGAGGCAAACATTTTTAGGGAAGCAAATTTTACTCTCTATACACTGTATGCCAAGACTTTTATGGAACTCTGAAAGAAGGAGCTACCTCTAAACCTGTTTCCTTTATACTGCAATGGCAATCTTGGCAGGGATGGCCCCCAGGCTGCATTTTTACTTATAATTCTCTATGAGTTTAATCTTTCCAGCTTACTCATTAAACTATCTCATATTCATGGGTGGAATTGTACTGTGCAGTTTGCTAGTTATACAATAAGCAAAATTTGATCTTGAGCAATCATTGTGATGAAGAAAAAGCAAATATAAGGACTTATCACAGACAGCATTACTTCAGCATGGTACTACTACACTGTGGAGAAATTAAGGCCATAAGCAGGGCCATTTTCATTCCAGGCAACGTTATATGCTAGGGAACAGCATTACTTAGGATGAGTTAGGCTCTGCTATAACAATCCAGAATGTAATGACTTAAAACATTAAAACTTTATGCTTTTCACAAATGCTGGTGCTACTTATTCTATTCTCCTTTCTTCTCTCCCTCACTCCCCTTTCCCTCCACCTTCCCTCTCTTTCTTCCCTTCCTTCCTTCCTTCCTTTACCTGTCTTTTGTTGTTATTGTTGTTGTATTCTTAAGTTTCCATTGGCTAATGAAATATCTAAACAGTTCCTGATTAAATTCAATTTGTCCATAGAATTTCTCTTCTCTCTGCTCAACTGGACTCCTGGAGCTCTGCCTGATATTTGGATGTAAATCTCTGCATCTGCTTCAATCTGTCACTGGAGTAAAGCTCTGTGATGATAGGGTATTCACCAGTTCAGTTCAGGCATCCTCTCAACTATTTCCAAGCTGGGGTCATCCTTGGGGATTCCTGGCAACTTCAAACCTGCAGAGACTACTAAACCAAACTAGAGGGAACTCATGCAAGTTGATCAATGGCTGTGGAGCCTCCATGGGACTGGACCAGGTCCTCTGCATGGCGAGACAAGTTGATCTGCTTGGGGGAACCATGTAGATATAACCATCTTGTTAAATAAGAAACACAGAGCCAATTGCAGAGTTAAAAGCCAAGAGGTCTGAGTAAAAGCTGAGAGCTGAAAACTTTACCCTTCCCTGCTGCTCTGTCTTCTTGGCTTTTAACTCTGCAATTGGCTCTGTGTTTCTTATTTAACAAGAAGGTTACATCTACAGAACCCCCTGGTGGTAGGATCAAAATCCATCCCTGGTGAGTGATTGGGATTTTTGAAGCCTACTACCTATGATGGGACACCTCCTGCAGACGTGAGGCAGGGGGAAGGGCTTGGACTTGCCTCTACTGGATGAGCCTCACCATGGGAGGCCTTGCCTTCCTGTGGGGGGAGGTAGAGGGTGGGTAGGGAGGGGGGGCAGTGGGGTGGGAGGAGGGAAGAGGGGAACCTTTGATTGGTGTGTAAAATGAATGAAAAAATTTTTCATAAAAATAAATAAATAAATTCAATTTGTCATCATCAATTAAATATTGACTGAAGGCTATTCATTCCTAAGAATTTCATGAACACAAAATTAAGAAAGAGACATTAAGAAGAATATAGGTCTCCAGTGAGTGATAGTTTTACAAGTGCCTTGAAGAAAGAACCCACCTCCCCCAGAATTCTACTCTGTTTTCTCTTTGTTTAAGCAACTTACTGTGTCTTTACCTTATGCTTCAGAGCTGTGCTTTCAGCAGCTGCCTGTCTCTTTTGTTCAAATTATCAACATCATATCTATCTGTGTGTACCTTTTGATTGCCCTTTTCTCCCATGGCTGTCAAACCCTTAGTACAAGTTTTTACTTACTTACTATTATCCTCCCGCAGAGTGCAGGTGAAGAAGATTATTCAACAGCTGGGTCTAAACACCAACTCCTGAAGTTCTTGGCTTCCCCAGCTCTTAAGGATACTGCTGGGGATACCTTATGTTCTGTCATTACCAGCATGGTTAATCTTGCCATTCCCTGAAACACAGCATCCACTGACTTTGAAGATAGCTGTAATTACAGCTTTCTTGTAAAAAATTCATTTTCCTAGTAAGGATTTAGTTAGCTTTCCTCTTAGCTCTAAGCTTTTATTTCAAAGGTAGATGAAAAGGTAAAAGAACCAGGACCACTTATCTAAGGAAATTCAGTCCTTGGCCTTCCAGGCAAGTGAGTACCTCACTTCAAAACAGATCTCAATAGGAAGGGTAGAGTAAACTCTTCCTTGCCCAGGCCACAGCCTTAGAGACCTCTGAACTCCATCCTGCTCTTATTTCATCCTTTCAGATAAAGTTGGCCACTCTTTGCCTTTCATTTCCCTGTACCTGGACCCAGGCTGAGGCTTCTCAGATGTCTCCAGCTTGTCTCTAGTTGTTTGTTTAAGTATTCTCAGTTCTTACATTGCTTCAAGAGCACTCCATCTGAGATATTACCCCCCCTTCCCATTACTGGGCAGTAGTATCCAATTCTCCTAGGCAGGTAAATTCAAAGTCACACTAATGTTGGCAAGATAGCCCGCTCATTCCTAGTTCCCACTCTGCACAAATGACAAGGCAAATACATCAAATTTAGAATAATTTTTATTTCTTTCCTTCCCACTACTTTTTAAAAATTATCTATTTTATATACTCTAATGATATCATTTGCTTCTTCCCTTACTTCCTTCCCAAACTTCCCATCTACCCCTCCTTGATCTTTTTCGATCACCTGGCCCACCTTTTCATTAATTGTTGTTACATGTATTTCTAAATACCTAAGTATAAGCTGCTCAGTCTGTTTTAAGTTACTTGTCTATATGTTTTCAGACTGACTATTTGATGTTGGATAACTAATTGCTGGGCTCCATCTGATGGGTTCTTCCTCTATTTGTATGCCCTCAACTTTCCTTAGTTCCTTACATATGGTTGAAGCCTCTTTACTCTGTTACCATCCAAATCAGCATGTCTACTGTTGATGGCCTTCCTTAACACTTAATGTTCAAAACATGAATGGGTCACAGTCATTATCTCCCAGGAGGCTATCAGCGAGCATAACTTTACAATACTCAAATCATGATGGTCATGATTTCCACTAAGTTCATGATGTATTACTTACTTATTTATTTATCTATTTATTTTTTATATTTCCGTGTTGAAAATCAATTTCAGGACTCTGTGAATGCTACCTAAGCACTTTACCTTTGAGTACAACTCTGAATCATTTTGATTTTGTTAAAGGAGTACATTAAAAAAAGAATTACAGTATATATCTTATGCTCTATGAAGTATATACATACACTCCTTATTTTCACATGAATTAAAAGGTTTAAAAAATGTTTTGTAATTTTGACAAGCTTCACATATCTTAGTTGAAATGTGAAAAGGTAAAAAGATGTATCTTGCTTTCTTTTTCTACATGAAGAACCCAGTAACATAAGCTTGTTTTGGCAGGCCATTTGAAAACCTATCTTAGAGAAATCAACTAAGATTTTATGTTGCTACCACTTCTTGAGATCTATCAAACAGTAAACCCAACCTCATTCAACTCTAGGCTGAAGAAGACATGATTTTCCTTTGTTTAAAATTGGTAAAATGACATGTCTCTTGTAATAATAACACTGAAAATAATTCTGTGGAAAATAATCAAAATATTAAATACCAAAGTGCTAAGGAAGATGAAGGACTTTTCCTAAAATATTATCCTATCTAGACTTCCTTAGCTCTGAGAACAGAATATATTTCCTTAAGGCACCAAATGTGGCTTCTTATGTTACAGATGGACAATTTGTGTCCAGCTTTTGTTTAGCACTATTTTTTCTGACATGGCGCAAGTGATTGATATCAAAGCAGAGAGAAAATAAGAGGCATGATATTCATTCTTGCCTTTCTTCCCATTAGTTTATAAAGAGAGATGTGTTAGAAGAGCACAGTAAATAATGCAATTTGAAAACCTTTTCTGGTGTACTAGAAAGTTGATGTTTAGAACTTCCTAGTTTTCAAAGCATGATGGACTTAGTTAATATAGATCAGCAAACACATAAAAATAAAACATAACCCCCACAATGGTTGTACAGCCATTTCTTCCAAATTGGAGCATTCCCTCCTGGAGAGAGGAAAGCAGCTCATACAATTTTGAAGACTTGGGAAGTTCAGAAAGTTACAATATCTACAAGACTCTATTGAGATTATATAATGAGCAGCAACAACTGGGAAAAGGGCCATATTCCAGTCATACCTGTTAGTTGTAGATGAATTTCTACACAGTTTTATTAAATAAGAAATACAGAGCCAAATACAGGGGTGAAAGCCATAGAAATCAGACTAACTAACCTTAGTTCACCATATCGCCATAGCTTCCCATGAAAACCAGCTTCTTCCTGTCAGCCTGCACCTTTATTGCCTTGCTGTTCTACCTTCTCATTGACTCTTAACCCAGCCACCTCACTCCCTTGTCACTGCTTATCTATACAGACCTCCAGATCTCTACGGTTATTACTGGGATTAAAGGTGTGTGTCACCATGTTTGGCTGTGTCCTTGAACACATAGAGTCTCTGCCTGCCATGTGATCAGATTAAGGGCATGTGCTACCACTGCCTGACTGCTGTTTATGGCTAGCTATGACCTCTGACCTCCAGAAAAGCTTTATTTATTAACATAGAAATAAAATATCACCACATTTCAGTACAAATAAAATATCACCACAGTTAGTAATATACGGAGCTCTGAGGACACAGCTTTTTTGAATCATCACATATGCTGGAGTGGGCTTTTCATTGATAGAGCTGCATTTGAATTAATTATGTTACTGTCAGTAACCCCTCACTCATGTTCCTACAAGCAATTCCAGTCAATTCATTGGTTCACTTAGCCACACTTGGGTAGTTTCCTTGCTTTGTTCTGTCTTTGGTTGCCTCTCTAGGGTGAATAGACATTGTGAATATCTCCCCAATGAATGTTACATGACAACAGAACAAGATTTATTGATTTGTTCATTTATTTATTGTGCTGTTGTCAAGCCTAGGACCTCATGCATGCTGGGCATGTATATAACACTGAGTTAAACCCTCAGCTCCCAAGAATAGTTTTTTTTTTTTTAATCTTTTAAATGTTTAAATAAAATAAAGCAATATTTAAACTGCCACAAAAGAACTATGAAATCCAAGTTTGAAGAGTGCTTTTCAGTCTATGTCTTATTGGTTAAGAACATACTGGTCTGTGCTATATGAGTAAGAGATGGTGATACAGAGTATTGACATCTAAACAGATGGAGGAGATATAACCTTGGAGACAAGGAAGGGGATGAGCATGACTACTTGCATTAACACATATTCCTTTGATCCATAAAAGTAACTATCAGAGGTACATAAATAGCCAAAGGAAGAAGTATATTAGATTCTCTTCTGATTCAAAGTGCCATAATTGGGAATCCAAAACTTTGAGGTCAATCATGACTATATGAACATTTGATCTAAAAATTCAATACTAATGAGGGGTAATAAATTAACACATAATTAATACATAATTGATAAAAGCAAAATTATGCTTTGAGTAATGTTTACATAGCACAGGAAGAACAAAAGGGAATAATTATGCATCAAATGAGCTCATGATATAAAACTGTATGTGGGGAAAAACTACTACAGAAATAGACAAATGTCATAGAACAAGGGCAGGTAACATCTGTATGAAAATAATGATTAATGATTAATTTAACTAGAAATTAAATATAGAGAGGTACAAGAGAAAATGACAAATTGTTAAAAAAGCAAACAATGATTTAGAGTGTAAAAAAACCCATTAAATAAAAAGAAATTCCAAAAGGTAGAACCCTAAAATAATGATAGAATGTAATTTAGACATATGCAAGTTTAGGGTAGATATTCAGTGGTTTCACAAATACTGTAGCCATCCTTTAGTTCCAAGTGTATACATGCTTGGGCAATTCTTGCTCTCTTTGGAGCCACAGATTTGTAGGTTCTGAGTGGAATTTGAACAAAGATGTCATGAGTTGATTTCAGAAAGAAGCTGTTAGATTCAGTTCACAATTTCCCAAATTCTCTGATTGCACAAAGATGGATCGTTCTCTGATTATGATTTATGAGCATGGAGCCCTGAGCAAATACAGTGGGAAAACATACATATCAACTGTAGTGGGTAAACAGCATGGGACACACAAAATAAATAAATAAAACTCCTGTTGTTCTAAGAGCACTTGGAGTGTTTGGCAATGTGACAATAAGCACACTAAGATCAACATGAAAGCTGACATTGGTGAAGAAACAATTGAGATATTAGAAGATCTGAGGTGTTTACCTAATACGCAAAATGGACATGTAAGATAATAATGACCATGAGATACATAGAAGTTAAGCATAAGAGAATTTTTAGTTCAAAATATATCTCATGAGATAAGCAGAAAAATTGTGTGAGAATGTTGATATGCATATAAGATACAAGGATTTTCTAAAACTTAAGAAATGAAGCTGTTCTCAGACTGAAAACCAGAGTACCACTAGACTTATATGTATATTTCCACATATTGTAAAAAGAAGTAGATCCTCATCTTACAGAGAAAAATCTCAAAAGCTAATGGGATGTTAAGGGCAGATCGTAAGTGGAAACACAAGTTTGAGAAATAACACATCTCATTTTCTGCACTAACAAAAGGCAGAGTGCAATGAAGCAATATATTATATTATATTATATTACATTATATTATTATATTATATTATATTATACTACATTATACTACATTATACTATATTGTACTATATTATACTATATTATATTGAGTAGAAAATATAGTGCCGCATAGAAATTCCAAAACTATTTTAACATTATTTAAAAATAATAGTGAAGTTTGCATTCAATGATGAACAGTATAGAAAGGTTACTTTTAATATCATCTACTGAAATAAATAATTCATGGATATCTTGAACAAAACAACCAAAATTCAGCTGGTTATGGTGGTGCACACCTTAATTCCAGCATGCAGGAGGGAGAAGCAGTAAATCTCTGAGTTTGAAGCCAACCTGGTCTACAGAGCAAGTTCTAGGAAAGCCAGAGCTACACAGAGAGAACAAATCTCCCAAAACAAAACAAAACAAACAAACAAACAAAAACCCACCAAACCCCAAACATACACACACACACACACACACACACACACACACACACACACACACACACACACACACACACACACACACACACACACACACAAACACACACACACACAAATATACACACATACATACACACACACACACACACACACACACACACACACACACACACACACTGAAACTTAAAGGAAGCAAATTATTTAAAGCAATTAAAAAGAATCTGGTCCCACTGCCAGGGTCCCCACAACTTATCCTAGGTGCAAGAACTGGACTTTTGGAGCCCATTCCCTATGGTGGGACACCTTGCTCAGCCTTGATGCAGTGGGTATGAGCTAGGTCCTGCCTCAACTTGGTATGCCAGACTTTGTTGACTACCCAAGGGTGAGGGGTAGTTGGGGAGGGTGGGGGAAGCGGAGGGAGGGAGAACTGGGGTTGGTATGTAATATGAAAAAAGTTTTTTTTAAATAAAAAAAATCTGGTAAATACATAGGAAAACTAATGTAAATTATACATTCACTATGGTTAGTGTTATAATAACAATCACTAACTAGAAAAGAAAGTTGAACTAAAATGCTACTTTTTCAGTGATAACTTAGAATGTTCAGGAGCTGTGCAGCTAAAAGTTTGTAGTTCATTCTAGGAAACACTGTTAAACTGGCTCTGTTAAGATGAAATTGGGAAGAAGCCTACTGTCCAGACTTGACACAAGCAAGAGTGACCTGAAAAGAGCGAACCTCAATTAAGAAAATGCCTCCATAAGATAAGGTTCTAAGGTATTTTCTAAATTAGTGATCAGTGGGACAGGGCCCAGCTCATTGTGGGTGGCGTGCTCCCTGGACTGGTGGTTCTGGGTTCTATAAGAAAGCGGGCTGAGCAGGCCTTGGGGCCCAAGCCAGTAAGCAGCACCCCTCCATGGTTTCTGTATTAGCGCCTGCCTCTATGCTCCAGCTCTATTTGAGTCCCTACCCTGACTTTCTTGGATAATAATAGAGATATAGAAGTGTCATGGTGTTTTATCACAGTCATAGTAACCCTAATTAAGACACCTAACAAAACTAGAAGTAAAAAGAAAAATTTGAAATAATACAAATGGTGGTGGTGGTTTGCATAAGAAATATACCTCATAGTCTCTGGCATTTGAACACTTGGTCCCCAGTTTGTGGAGCTGTTTGGAGGTTGGTGAACCTGTGAGAGGAGGGGTCTCCCTGGATAAAGTACACAGCTGGTTGAGTGGAGGCAAGGTGGTAGAGGGAGGGATTTGACTATTTATTTTCTGATCCCACTTCCTCTTGGCTCTCCCTGCTTTGTGTTTGTGCTTCAGATTGGGAGCTGTCGGCTTCCTGCTGGGGCCACCAAACATGAGACTTGCAGCCATGTCTCTCTGCTCTAATGGAATCTTACTCTTCTGGAATTGTAAGCCAAAATGAACTCCTTCTTTAACTTGCTTGTGGACATTTTATTTTATCACAGCAACAGAAAAGTCACTAATAGAGTTTTAAAAGGAAAACCAGTTATTGCAGTAGAAAGCAAAGAAGCAGGGAAAAACTCTATCAAAGAAAGACTAGTCACATATTTCATGAATTGTATTCTTTTAAAAAAGAATAAAAGACCTTAAAGATACAGCCACATGCTATTAAAAAGAGAACTTCCTGGACTAAATTATAAGTTATTGCAAACAAGATGAAAATGCAGTTGTCCAACAGAGGTAAAGTTAAATAAATCAAATACAACACCATAATATCATATAAAATACAAAAGAGAAAGAAGTTTGGGGCTAGAGTGATGGTTCAGCAGTTAAATGTGCGATGCTCAGTCAAGCAGATCTGAATTAAGATTCCAGCATCCACTTAACTAGCAGGACACCACCAATTCTGACCCTCTGCTGCCCTCAGAGTAGGCACACACTAATATGTATATAACACTTGCACATGAACTAGTACACACACACAAAAAAAAATAAGCAAAATGAATCTTTTAAATTTTATAATTATTGAGAAGAGACGAATCACACAATAATGAGAAACGATAATTTTATCATATTAAGAGATAGTCGAAGCCTACTCATGGTAACTTGCAAATCAAGAGTTAGGTAAGTTCATAGCCGTGTATAACCATAACTCTTTATCACTGAATTCTATTGCTTTTTTATTAGAGTTTAATTGCCATTATTTTAACTTTTATGTGGTGGTATTGTGTTCCCCAAAATATTGTGTATGCTAATAAACTTATCTGGGCTCAGAGAATAGAACAGCCACAATATTAAACATAGAAGATAGGCAGTGGTAGCACACGCCTTTAGTCCTAGCATTCCTAAGGCAAAGATCCATCTGGATCTCTGTGAGTTTAAGGACACATTGGAAACAGCCAGGCATGGTGACACTTGCCTTTAGAAGTGAACCTTTAATCCCAGGGAGTGATGGCAGAAAGTAGAAAGATATAAGTGTGAGGACCAGAAACTAGAAGCTTTTAGTTGGTTAAGCTTTTAGGCTTTGGAGCATCAGTTCAGCTGAGAGCCATTGGGATGAGTACACAGAAGTTTCCAGTCTGAGAAAACAGGATAAGCTGAGGAACTGTCGAGGTGAGGAAGCTGTGGCTTATGCTGCTTCTCTGATCTTCCAGCATTCACCCCAATAACTGGCCTCAGGTTTGATTTTATTAATAAGACTCCTTAAGATTCCTGCTACACTTATGTGCTATCTATTTCCTCCAAATAATATTATACTCAGCCCTCCAGGGAACTTGACTATTTTATTTCTCATGGCATCATCAATCTTATTATAGATTCTATCATATTGACTTCATGAAAATCATTTGTAGAGGAAACAAATGACCCACAGTTTCTTGATATTCTTTCAAGGCAACATAGCATCATCCTTCCCATTATCTATTAAGAAAAAATATACAGCAAAACCTGGACCAAGTGTCACAATCTATCCATACATTTCTCATGATTATGATTAAATAATTATGATTAACAATTTCTACACGTTATTTGTAATATTTTAACATGCATCTCAAAATATATAAATGCAATATAATTCGATACAAACAAAATAAAAGAACACAAAATCCTTTATATTATCACATTAGTATTTTTTCCATCTTAATTTCTTTCTTAATTTCCTTTTTTTGTTTGTTTGTTTTTTTTTTTTAGATAGGTTTTCTCTGTGTAGTTTTGGTGCCAGTCCTGGAGCTCACTCTGTAGACCTGGCTGGCCTCGAACTCACAGAGGTCTGCCTGGCTCTGCCTCTTGAGTGCTAGGATTAAAGGCGTGCACCAACACCACCCTGTCCCATCTTAATTTCTAAAGACAAAGTTACTTCTAAAAAACAATCTTTCCTGATAGGAAAAACAAACCATAAACAACAACAAAAAACCTACAATGGCTCAGTTATTTAGCTGGGCAGTAGTGGTATACACCTTTAATCCCAGTACTCAGTGTTAGAGGATCTATGAGTTTGAGGCCAGCCTGGTCTACAGAATGAGTTCCAGGACAAACAGCGCTACATAGAGAAACCATGTCTCAAAGAAAAAAAACATTGCACATTATCAGGCAGTGGCTTGTTTTCTTACTGGCAGCAGCCTAAATTGCACTAGGTAGAGCAAGCACAAAAACACAAGACCACAGGGATGTGTTTTCTGAGTTCCAACATTCTCTCATGGTATGTTAATGCATCTCTCAGCACAGGTAAAGTTGCCTCCACTAGGGAAGGCTTTGCCAGCTCTGAAGAGAAGCAGAACGAATACAAAATTTGCTTCTTGTTAAATATCTCTCTGCTATATCAAAAGTCCCTCAGAGGCTGATTAAATTCATTAAGAGCTAACAGAAATTCTAGCCATTCTTTTCCTTCTGGCCAAGATGCCATTAAGAGAAAAGCTAACAGTGGAACAGCTGAACTGCCAAGAATCTTATGCTATAGCCTAATATTTACAACCAAATAATTCTAATTGTAAAAGTATCAATTACAAAAGGCCTGGCCCCACAAGTATTTGGCATGCATGATTCCTAAACCTACGAAAGCACATTTGTTACTCTTATTTTGTAGTTTTTGGGGAAACTGAGGCTAGAAGCAGCAATTGGTGAAGCATTTGAACTGTCAATGTATCTCTTTGACTTCATCACATATAACCTTTATATGAAACCACAGATCCTAATGATCAGCAATTGCAATTGTTCTTTGGCCTTGGAGGACAGGCTGGTCAGAACACTCAGGAAACTAGTCTGCATTGATTTGAAAGGAAGAGTCTGCTAATTTTATTATATATCTTATGCATCATTATAGCTAAAGATGAAATCTGCCTTCCTAAAATACACATTTCCATATTGCCTTGCTGACATAATTCATATACCATAAAACTTCCTATTCAGGGACAACTCAGTGACTTTAAGTGAATCTACAAGGTTGTATAATCATTACTACTATCTAATTCAGAACATTTTCATTGGAACTGAATAGAAACCTTGCCATAATGAAACGCCAGACCTTTTTCAGCCCCCTTGTTTCCTGGAAACCACTAAATAACTGTCTTTATATTTCTTACTTCTCCATGCCCTTAATATACATAAAGCCATATATTAACTGACTTCTGAGTGAGGCTTTTTATTTATAGCATATTTAAAGTACAACTATACAGCAACACAGCAGTTTATTTCATATTGTATTTTAATTGCTGATGTAGTTTAATGAAAGATGAACTTCTATGCCAATCAGGAGAGGCATAATGTAAGTAAGATTCCTCTATTTCTCTATGTATTGGCTAGCTTATATCTGCAATATTGATGAAAACAAGCTTATATGACACAAGCAGATGGGCAATATTACCATCTTGGATTTTCAAGATGGAAAACTGGTGTCAGAGTAGATAACCTCAGTTATCTACTCAAATATTGGAGAAAGAATTTAAGTCCAACTCTGTGAACAGTAGACTAAAATGAGTTTGCACTTGATTGATGGACATAGGACGGAGTCAACTAAATGGTCCATTCGGCCACTGCACTGCAGATCTTTGTTTCACCAGAGACACTTAGAAGCTGTGATAAGAATCCATACTCTGTGTGTCTGTGTGCAATAAGGATGCTGAGCTCAAGTGTTAGGTGAGGATGTATAGAGAAAAAAACACCAAAAACTAGATGATGGGAATGCAGAGGCATGGAGCAGTCTTAACTGTGACTCAGTCTTGCCCTCTGGGATTGCATGCCACGTACAAAGCCATTCCGATATCTTTTAAGATAAGTTGGGAAATGCCCTTATTGGTTAAACAATTCAACTTTTTCTTTTTGAAATTAAAAATTTAAAACATACAATTTTGTATCAGAAAATTGGGCTGGGCTGTGCCGTAGTCAAGCAATTCTGAAATCATCAGGTTGCCAATAAATACCCGAGGCTAAGGAAAAGGAAGGGCTCCTTGGGTTCTTTGTAGGAAGCATGATATGACAGATACTTCAGTTTGGACCTATAACATGTAGAACTACAAGGTTTTGTTTCCTGCTTACATCACCTTCAGGAACTGAAAATATTTTGCTTTTTTTAGGTATGCTTTCATAAAAAAAAAAAAAAAATGCAAGCACTGTTAACACCGAATTGCATTGTCTGTTTTATTATGTAAAATACATTCTTCCAAATAAAAACGTTTGTAGAACATAATATTTTATTGCTGAAAAACATCTTGTCTAGCAAAACTTTTGGAAAAAGGGCAAAACAATTTTACTTTATTCCAAATACTTTTTCTCCAATGTACCATTCTAGTGTTTTTGAATCGCCAAAGTAATCTGACTACCAGAAAGTCTACCTTGAGTAGCTTCTCCAGAGGAATGGGAATGGCCTCCTTTGCACCATTCCAGCATTAATTCATGTAACTTCACTAACTTAATTAACTACAACATTTATGAAAGCAAGTAAAAGAAGCTCATGGCATCACTTGGAAATGGCTGGCTCTCTACGTTTCCATAGAAACTAAGGATAATAAGCAAGATGAAGTACAGATAAGGAAACCTTCCCTTGTGGGGAGCTTACGTTTTAAGGCAGTTCTGAGAGCCACATGCTGTGCAGTTCCTATGTGTCAATAATCCCTACAATAAAAACATAATGTACAAGTTAACACACTGCTCAACACAGACTTGGACATAGTTCACATTTATTATATTATCCCTTTTAAAATTAAATTAAGAGGAAATGAAAATTAGATACAGCTGGTTTGAGCTTACAGATTTGATCCTCTGCTGTGTACTAGTAACCAAAAGTCTTGATCTATCAGTTCAGAATGTTCTTCATGTCAGTTGAGTGGCATTGGAGTCATTAATATTTTGCTATTTGGATTCAGTGAAACAGATATTGTGTAAGAAAGTGCATTAGACAGCTTGAAACATAATAAAATTCAAGCACTAAGATACATCGTGTGGGGTTTTGTCTGTCTGTTTTAGGTAAATGAGTGAAATATGGAGATTAAAACAGCAAAAATCACACTTCATGACTTGTCTTATCCCAAAACTCCAAGTTAAACTATAACTGTGAATGGAAGCTTACTCCAGATCATTAAATTCCTGAAGAAATCACTTTATACCTATGTTCTAAGAAACGACTCCTGAACATGCACATGTGTGTTGTATACCTTAATCTAGTTTCTACCCAAAATACATTACTTCTAAGTAAAGTAATTCTGTTGTTTCATTCATTGTAAATTATATATATATATATATATATGTATATATATACATATTTATGTATATATATATATAATGTGTGCACATAAAATATGTATATAATATTATTTTCTATAAAGAGAGAATGTAGTCACTCAAAAATATCTTCAAGTGTATAAGCATTGAGGAGAAAATTCTCTACATGTATTAAGTTCCAGTAGAGGTGATCATATCAAGTCAAACAAAAATAGTCTTGTATCTGGCTTCCCCTAGAACCAGATCAGTTTTTGATACTTGCAACCAGCTGTACAATCAGACAGCATTTACAGAAAAAATAGAAGTATAACATAGAAAGGAACAAAAATACCTACAGGCTCATCATTCAACCAATCTGCTGAATAGAGTTTAACTAGTTAGTTTACTACTTAGCACATTTGCCCTGGAGCCTCAGCAATCTGCAGTAAAACTACATTGATCATGTGTGTGTGTGTGTGTGTGTGTGTGTGTGTGTGTGTGTGTACACAAGTGTGTGTGTACGTGTGTGTAGACTACTTTCTCCTTATGGGTCCAGTTGCCTTGGCTACCTTGAAGGCTTTGTCTTATGGAGCACATGGGTCTCCTGGGGATGGGGGTACAGCTATTGAGTTACCACAGGTCCTCTATTCCAATCTGTATCCTTCCACAAAATATAATTTAACCCAAGTACATTCTGATATATTTAGGCATATTATAATTAAGACAAAAACAAAGAATTTTATTGATTAACTATAAATACATAATCACTTAAGTGCATAGTTTCTCTTACTAGTTTGTAAAATAACTCATTTCCATACTTAAATGCTTAACTTCTTTTAATGGACATAAGTTGATACTCAGAAAATAAGAGTCAAATCCTTGTTCCTGTTAGTGCTAATATGTATAGAGTGTAACATTCTCTTTACCCTTTCTTACATATTTCAATTTATAACATTCCACATATGAATATGCCAAATATAACAAAATGTGACTTTTGGAATAGGAAAAAAATCTCCTACATTCAAGTTATGTGAATCAAAAGTATACAACCATCTGTTATATTTGAATATGGTCAGTTACCAGCTGTATGAATTGTCTACAAAAGCTCAGTATTTAATTTAAATTTGATTTAATCTTCTTACACTATGGATAGCTTCTAATATGGTTCTAAAGCTCTACATCGTTTATAGCTTCAGAACCATTTGCAACTATTGGAACCATCAACCAATAACAGAAGTATGACTTATAATCTTAAAATCCCTACATACAATGGCCAAAAATTTTTTAAATATTACTGGAGATGTCACATTTACATATATACATGTACCTATTTACATATATATGCATACATATACATTCATAGAAACAAAAATCAAAGAGGGGATTAAATTTATCCTACCTTGTAAAAATAAATACTTAAAAAGTTGAAGTATCTTTATAATAAAATGTTCATTTTTCTTTAAATGCCCTGGTTCTTGGGTAAGTTGTTAGCATAATGTAACGATTCAGGTATTTACTAGCCATGTGATCTTCCACCAGTTTTTTATTGGTGCGAACCTCAATTTTATCTGTGCATAGGACATAGCACCATGACATACCCTGAAGGAATTCCTTCAGCGTTGTGGATAGAGCACAGCTGGTAGAGCAGTTGCCTTCCATGCAGAATCCCTAGTGTTGAACTATTTAAAACTGGCGCTGGAGGATGGTGGTGCACACCTTTAATCCCAGCACTTGGGAGACAGAGCCAGGAGGAACTCTGTGAGTTCGAGGCCAGCCTGGTCTCCAAAGAGAGTTCCAGGAAAGAAGCAAAACTACACAGAGAAACCCTGTCTCAAAGAAAACAACCACAACAACAACAACAACAAACTGGCATAGTAGTGCATGTCTTTAATACAGGCTTTTAGGAGGTGAAACTGGGAGGATGGAAGTTAAATACAATCTTTAGCTATTGAGTGAGCTAAGCTCAGTGTGGGAAACATGAGACCATATTTTAAAGCAAAGTAACAACAAAACAGAATTATTTTAATTCTCAATTCAATGATTAAGTAGCAACAGCCAAGTTAGGCATGCTTGGACATTAGTCTAATAGGCACTAGAAGTGGGGGCCCCATTGGTAACCATTTATTCATGGCATCATCAATGATAAACTGAACCTACAAAATGTGAAGTGAAGACCTCAAAGAACCTGTTATCAAATACTTTGCTATTTTATAAAATATTATAAGAGTCCTTTGAACTTTGTAATTTCTTGTCCCGGCCAAGGTAACTCACCTATGTGCTGGGTGGCTTCACACAAAAGAGAATGACTTTATGAAATTAGCTAGCTGACACTTAGCAAAGAACAGTACATGGCAGAATGGAAAAGGAGCAAGAAGGGAGAGAAATGAGTGTGAGCTAATGGGATGGCTCAGCTGGTAAAGGCTTGTGCTGTTATGCCTGAAAACCTGAGTTTGATTCCCTGGGAAGCACAAAGACAAAGGAGAGAACTCACTCTTCACACACACACACACTCACACACACACACACACACACACACACACACACACACACACCTTGGCATGGTTCTTGGGAGAAGAAGAGGGAGATGAATGTAATTAAAAACAAAAAACTTTCAAAGAAAGGAGAGAAGGATGATTAGGGGTTGACGTCATGAAGACCTGTGTCACCATCAGGAAAGGCCTTCCCCCGGAATGTACTGTTCAATTTAATTGGCTCCAGCTTTTGGAATCAGGGATCTTTAATATGAATTTCAGACAAAGCTAATAAGATTCTCGCTTTTACAGAATTTGAGTGACAGCACTGAGGGTTTGGGGGATATAAGGTAGGAATTCTTGACATACAAAGCTAGTTTGTTGAGAAGACTAGAGGAAGGCACCCAGAGAATGCCAGGGATGAAATAACTCACATATTTACTCCTGATCTCATGAGGAATGATATTTTGAAATTAGGGTGTGAACAATGTGAGAATCAGTCATATCTCCTGATTTGTAAAGCAAGAATATTTAAGGTCAGGTGTTTTATAGCTTTCTGTTCTTAGGTGGCTATCATTTTGCCTGTCATTTAGTTTCTATAGCTCTTCTTACATTAGCTAGTTCAAAGCTTTGTATGATACAAGTGAATGGCTGAGTATAAGAAAGAGACCACTGGTGGTTTGTGCCTAAAGATACTGAGGATATGGAAAAGCAATTACCAAAAATCAGCCAAAAAGTACTCCACAAATCTAAGAATGTGTGTGTGTGTGTGTCTGTGTGTGTGTGTGTGTGTGTGTGTGTGTGTGTGTGTGTGTGACAGTATACCAACTCTCCTGAAAGGAAATGTTCATTTACCAGTTCTCCTAGGTGAACAATATTAACCCATAGTCAGCTGTAAGTTACTATCTGTCATATTTTCTTGATTTTTTGGCTATGAGTAAATGCATGTTCATTTGTGAGGTATGCATGTATGAGAGTGTCCAGGTGCACACGCCTATGATCGAATGGAGGCCAGAGGGCAACCACAGGACTCATTCTTCCGGTTCCACCTACTATACTTTTTTTCTTGTTTTTTAGAGATGGGTCTCTTATTGGCCTTGAACTTGCCAAGTAAATAAACCAGCTGGATAGTGAGCCCCAGGAAACTTCTTGCCTCTATGTGCATGCCACCATGTCCTGACTATTTTATGTGTCTTCTGGAGACTAAAGTCAGGTCTTTGTATTTGCAAGGCAAGTAGTTCCTGACTGAAACATCTCTCCAGAAGTCTTGCTTTCATTGTGTGATTCAGAGAGTATTTACTAATGAAAAGAAAAAAAACTAACAAAAAATAGAATTCTTTGATGTCATATGGTTTGCTGTCAAAATGAAATCACTAACAATGCCAAACTACCTATACAAAGCAAAAGAAGAAATCTTCAAAGGGAGCTAAACTGTAAAGGAGCATTTCTTAGAAAAATTCTTTTACTAAAATACTAGCATTACAGGATCATAATGTATTTTATACTTCTCAGACACTTGTTTGATTTGGTATATATTCCTACCACAGTGTTCACCATCACCCTGAAACCCCACCCTCTATCATGGGAAAGTATGGATCTTACCTTATTTATCAGTTTGAAGTAATACAAACTGGCACAAAACAGGTGCTTCTTAAGTGTTCTGGGAGCATTAGTGGCTCCATCTGACAGCTTGAGACAAAAGGGTATGTTTTAAGAATGAGTTTGGCTTCTTCAGTGTGTTTTTGTATGCTCTACTCTTTCAAGGACATTTCTTGTGATGCTGGAATGGTGCTGAGAAATCTCTCACTAACAATCAAGAATTGTTTACTTAGGCCTCATTGTAAAACACACACACACACACACACACACACACACACACACACACACACACACACAGAATCACTTACTCACATTGGAAAAAGCTGTTTAAATATAACTTTCCATCACACAAGTGTCAACATGGGCAGTAAAGATACACAACTATTTAAATTCCTTGAGACACAGAATTTCTTCATGTTTTCATATATATTCCATGGGAAAGGAATTCCATTTGTTAATCTTGATTGGCACATTATTGATGCGGGAAGGGAAGGATTTAATACCCCCTCATTCTCATTAAGCTCTGATTTCTAAGGCTTTAAAGTAGCTTCATAATGACATTTCTACTGTATAGAGTTATGAGAAAAGACTGAGACATTCAGGTGGAGTACTTAGCTCACAGTATATACAATATAATCCTAGCTTTACCAGTTATTATTAGAATTAGAGTAAATGTATTGCTTTCCAGATTCATGTCCATACTTTAACCTGTTTGGTAAATTATATATATACTGAAAAAATATATATATATACTGAAAAGGTCACCTGAGAAAATGTACTTGGGACAAGCTCAGTTTGCAAAGTACTTGCCTTACAGACATGAAACCTAGGATTCGAACCTCTGCACTGCATAAGCAGAACACAGTGGCACATTCCCATAATACCAATACATGAGAGATAGAGGTAGGAGAATAAGAATTTCAAAGGCATTCTCAACTATGCAGCAAATTTGACGTCATCCTGTGTCAAATGAGACTGACTCAAAACCAAAATGAAACAAACTAAAACAAGCTCAAACAAATAAAAATGGACAGGAAATTGATGAGAGATGAACAACTGACTAGATTAATGAATCTCTTTTGAGAATGACTGTATAGGCTTTGCATACAGGCATCACCATAAATGCATTGCTCAGTTGCATTATCTCATAAGAAACTCTAAAACCCCTTAAAAACTACAGAACCTCACAGCTAAAGCAAAAAGAAGGAAGCACCAGTTGGCAAGGCTGGGTGAGAATGGATGTTATTTGGGATTGAAATGTCCAGATCTAGACCCCTTTCAAATGGCTCAGAAGCAAAAGGTATGCTGGCTATTTATTCAAACCCAAAGCCATACTTCCCAGGTGACAGGTAACAACCTGAAGGTAATTCCAAAGGACATGTCCAAAGACCAGATCTCTAATGGTTTTATTTCACATAGACAGCATTTAAGATTGCTCTCTCTCTCTCTCAGTGGAGTCAGACACACAGTTATTTGACAACTTAAGAAAATAATATCAATATCAGTTGCAAAACCCCTGTAATTGTGCTTAATTACCCTATACAGTATGTCTTTGGACACTGAATAAAATGGGTGGGGAAGACAGATTAGAATCTAAGTTTCAGAAAGGAATTGCTTCATGAATACAACCAATTTCTATTATCTCTTACAATCTCAGTTCCTTCCAGTACAAAAGGGACCAAGATTAATGACCTTGTAGGCTCCTTGTGAAGACACTGGGAAAAGATATGCAAACAATCTGGCCTGAGCAAGTGTTTAATAAATGATACTATTGTTATTAATATAACTGGAGCATGAATTGTTTGAATGAAGGAGAAAAAGAAGTTGCCATTCAATACCCATTCATACTCTGAAAGGGCATTTTATTTAAAGGTCTTTTCCAATGTCTACCCTCCTTTGCTTAGATTATTGATGGCATTTCTATCACTGAATCAGCAGGCTTTTCACATGGGTATTTACTTCCTTCACAGGTAGTTAAAACCCAACCTCAATTCTCCATGGGAGGTAAAGGTCATGCAGACATTAAATTATCCATGTGCATTTCTGGAATTTCCATTAGCTTTGATTCATATAATTTACTATTAACATCAGGGTTATTAAACTAATACTAAGCAAGAGATTATATTTCAATGTATTTTTCAGTGGGAAGTGGAATGCATTTCTAATCATGCTGTCTAGCTACAAGCAAACAAATGGTGACTTGATTATTTTACCATTATGACAATGAATAATATCAACCACAGAGATCACTAATGGGTTTCCCCACACACACTTAAAGTAAACACTCCAATGTGCTACATAACCAGCTCTTTCCAGTTATTAAGAGATAATCACATCCTTGGGACTTTCACTAGGCACAATAAGTGGCACCATTAGACTACAGTTATATCTTGATAACAGGGGTCCCTGTAGTTTTCACAAAGTGAAAAAAAAAAGCCATTACCCTAAGGGAAATGTCTTATTTATTTTGCTGAATCATAAAACCGACAATTTTAACTAATAAGCAGTGACTTTCCCTGAGATGACAGTTACAGCTTTCCTGGAAAGGTTACTTAGGCACCATTAGCTTCCAGAGTATGGTTTAAATAGCCATTTATTGGGGACTAATTCTTGAGCTATTTACTATGAGTAAATAGGACTGGGTGATACATAAGGGCCCAGAGATCAGTGGATCTACTTAAGGCATAGAGGGAACTGAGAACAGCAATGGGAATGGATCAACAGTAAGGTTAGAAACTTGAGATTTTGAGCCTCACTGGTTTTTATGACGCATCATTATTGGGGCAGTTGATCTGAGAGACTAAAGACAGATGCTCCAGTCTGAATATAGTCCAGGACAACCAAGCAAGGCTATCTCAACAGTCAATGGTAGAGTGTAGATTTCAACTTAGAGACTAGTGACAATAAACAGACCTGAGACTTGGATGCTGCATTCATGGGGAAAAAAAAGTTATGGGCACAAGATATGGGCTTTACTTGAGGGTATTATTCAGTAGAAAGTTGTCATGCTTCAAATTAATTACAACCCTGGTATTTTCTGATCTCCCTACCACAGAAAAAAAAAAAATTAGACAAAAAATTAGGCTTCATGAGTCTTGTTTTTGTAATTGAGAGAATTTGCAAATAAAAAGTTTGTTGCTGTGGAAACCAAAGAAAACACTGAAGTTGAAATCACTCTATAAGCAAAAAACACCTCATGCCTGTGAAATGTCAAAGCAGAAGTCAGCTCAAGTCCTGAACATTCTTCCACATGATTTCCTTAAATATCTCTCTCTCACACACACAGACACACAGACACACACACACACACACACAGACACACACACACACACACACACACACACACACACACACACACACACACACGCACGCACACACGCACACACGCAAACAAAACAACAACAACAACTAGAATCTATTTGAAACCTGTTTTCTGTAATATATGTGTATAAAGGTGTGTTTGTTGATACACACCTTTAATCCTTTAATCCAGGCACCTGGGAGGTGGAAAAGGAGGATGGTGAGTTGGAGGACAATCAGAGAGAGAGAGACAGAGAGAGAGAGTGAAAGTCAGAGAGAGAGAGAGAGACAGAGAGAGACAGAGAAAGACAGAGAGAGAGAGACAGAGACATACCAACAAAGAGAAACAGACAGACAAAGAAAGAGAGACAGACAAAGAGACAGAGACAGAGGAAGAAAAAGCCCACCAGCCTAGTCACTGAGCTCTGGACAACACAAACAATAAATTCACAGTCTCCATCTGAGCAAAGGAACAGTACTGACTTGGGAGGCAACTGTGGACTTACACTTTCTGGCCTCCCTAGGAGATTATGTGATAAATCTTTTGCTTTTGGTGAATTCCTAATGCCACAGTAATGGCTTCTCTGCATTTCTATCTACAGTTATCCATAATATTTTTTACCTGGAGAGATTAGTTGTAAAACCTGGAAATGGTACATGGAATACACAGTTTCTCTTAGGTTCTGTGAGAGACCTGGCTTGACAATCTCTCAGAGAGTACTATTCTAGATAATAAGAGTAAGAATAAATACTTCAGTATTAATGTTCCTTTACTTGGCATTGTGGGTTATAAGTTACTATTCTAAAACATCTATGCTTCAAAGACAAAGAGAGACATCATTAAAATTTTAGTTTTACAAATAAAGAGACAAAATTTATACTGCTCTAATAATCATCAACCAGAGGTGACTTTTCAGCAAAGCTAAAATGCTTTTGATCAATACACTAGGAGATATGTAGGTTTTATCACTTCTTGAATTTTCATTAAAGAAAAGTGTCAGTTTTGGCTAAACACAACTCTGCCTTTCCCATTGGGAAACTATACAGGAAATGTCAATGTGTTGGCAGTGTGTAATACCAGAAAATGAAAATTTCCAGGTTTCACCATTATCAACAGAAACTTGGCATGGTTAGAATGGCAGCCTGTCACTCTATGATTCTGAGTCATTTATTATGCCAATTTCTGACATTCTACAACTATTTAATGTGTCATGTCATGTGATATAATATAGAATATACTGGACATTTAAAATCTGATATTTCCTATAAGAGCTTGTCATTTATTTGACAGCTGTATTGTTCAGGTAGGGGTTGAATATTGCACCCACATTTCTTCACAAAAATGAAGACAAACAAACACATTGTATAGAGTAGAAGAATCCATACTTTCATCACACAATTTCCTACATTCAAAGAACTATAACACAGGGCAAGATGTTAATCACACAATCTAGATTTCAAAATAAACAACTCCAATTTCCACTTGAGTAACCTTCAGCAAAATACTTGCTTTGTTTTAGTTCATCATTTCTTAAAAACAATACTGAACCTATTCTCCTCTGAGATAGCATGATATATATATATATATATATATATATATATATATATACACACACACACACACACACACACACACACACACACACACACATATATATATAAAATCTTCCACCCATTTCTGGCATACAGCTCCTAAAACCTCTGCACTCTCCAAAGTGGTAAGAGACATTTATGTACTAAAGAGATGGCTGGAATGTGAGGCATTCTGATAGTCTCAAAATGGGGACCTGCTCCCAGAGATAAGAGTTAAGAAATAAGATTGCCTGTTGACCTCTAGAAAGGATAGATGCTAAAGGATGAGTTGATCATCAATGGCCAAAGATTTAATCATCCATGCCTGTGCAAAAAATTCTCAGTGAAAAGACAGGGTTTGCTGAGAGTCTATCCTACTGAATAGGAGTGGTGCTGGAGGATGGTTGTCTAGAAGGGGCAAGGATGCTCCATTCCCTTTTCCTACTCTTGCCCATGTACTTTCCATCTAGCTGTTCATAGGTTCTCTTAGTAGCACTCTTTATAATCAACCAGTAAAAATAAGTAAATGGCTTTCCTGAATTTTATGAGCCAGTCTAGCAAATAACTCAATCCTAGAGAGACACTGTAGCAACTTGTGATCTGCACCTGGTGAATCAGAAATCTGAGAAGTTTCTATCTGTGATTGGCATCTGGAACAGGCTGATGTCTTATTGGCAATAAGCCCTGAAATTTCAGGATCTGACCTTAACTCCAGTTAAATAGTATGAAAACTGAATGGAATCATATGTATTGAATGGTGTGTGAGGAACCACACATTTTGTTCACTAAATTGGGTGACTGTTCGTTGATGAGTAGAGAGAAAAAAAATCTCAATTTTTATTCACAAATTGATGGGGCTCTTATGAGAATTTCAGAAACAAATATTTGGGAAATGCTGAGAATTCAGAGTGTTATACACTAAAGGCCAGTTTTAATAATCTTTAATCAATCTTTATTATAGAAATGTAAGTGAGTCTCTGGGAACTGAAATCAATCTGACTCCTCAGATAAAGTCAGTTCATCCACTTGAGCCTTTGAGATCCTATGTTGTTCAGCCTTGGTCCATATTAGCTGCTCCTAATTCCTGGTGACTGTTGAATATACATCCAACTGCATGAAGTATGTGGCATTATGGGGTGTGAAAGGGAAAGAACAGTCTAAAAATCCTGAGGGGTTCTCAATTTAGCACTTCATACAAGAAAAAATGTTCACAACAATAAATTATCTATATAAAATAGAAACCATAGTAATGTCTCAGAAATATGTTAAACTTCACAAAATAGGGACAATAAATGGCCTCAGTTTGCAAAGTATCTACTCATAAAACCTTTGGAGGTATACATTACTATTTTAATATTGTAAACATTTTGCTAAATTAATCAACATTTCATGGTTGTATGAATATGTGTTTCATGTTTATTTTATATGTGATAAATTTCTCTTTTAATTATAATATCAATATATTCTTCATATGAATAATATTAAGTAGACAACAGTAATGATATTATGCAACTAGATTTAGAAATATTGTGCTCAAAGGCAGCTCACACAAACCAGAAGAACAGGTAGGCTGTTCCCCAGGTGAATTCTCCCACTCCCTTAGTTTAGATCCCAAAGATCAAATCCACTGCCACCTAGACCTATAATGACTTCAAACATCAAGAGGCCATCTTAAGAACACAATCAACAACAGCCAGGTCAACATGTCACCACCAGAGCCCAACTATTCTACTATAGCAAGCTTTGACTATTGCAACACTGATGAAAAGATCTTAGAAAACAAAGAAAAAGATCTTAGAACCAACTTTCTGAAGATGATAAATGTTCTTTAAAAAAAGAGAGAGAGAGAGAATAAATCCCTTTTGAAAAGCCAAGAAAAAACAAACAGTTGAAGGAAACAAAATTGTTCAAGACACTGAAAATCAAATAGAAGTAATAAAGAAACACAAGGAATTCTGAAGGAATTCTGGAAATAGAAAATAAAGTAAGTGAACAGGGACTAAAGATACAAGCATCACTAATAGAATACAAGAGATGGAAGAGGAAATCTCTGGTGTTGAAATACAATAGAAGAAATAGAAAATTCAGTCAAAGAAAATGTTAAATATAAAAAATTCCTGACACAAAACATCCATGAAATCTGGAACACTATGAAAAGAACAAACCTAAGTATAATAGGAACAAAAGAATAAGGAGAAGGATCTCAGCTCAAAAGCCTAGAAAATATTTTCAGCAATATCATAGAAAAAAATTTTCTTAACCTAAAGAAGTAGTGTGGTAATAATGTGCCTCCCCAATGTATTGTGCACCCTAGTAAAGAGAACAGAGCAGCATCTATATAGATATAGAGGCCAGAAAATGGTGGCATACACACCTTTAATCCTTGCATTCCAGAGGCAGAAATCCATCTCGATCTCTGTAAATTAAAGGCCACAATGGAAACAGCCAGGCATGGTGTCACAAACCTTTAATCCCAGGAAGTAATGGAAGGAAGCAGAAAAGTATATGAGGTGTGAGGACCAGGAGCTAGAGGCTTTTAAACTCTGAGGATTTTAGCAGTTCAGCTGTGATCCACTCAGAAGCTTTCAGTCTGAAGATTCATGGAAACAGAATCTGATGAGGAGTTGTTGAGATGAGGTTAACTGTGGCTTGTTCTGCTTTTCTGATCTTTCATAATTCACCCCAATGCCTGGATCCTATTTTTTTTTATTAATAAGACTATTTAATATTCATGTTACAAAGGAGATG
This sequence comes from Onychomys torridus, assembly GCF_903995425.1. Taxonomy (NCBI): domain Eukaryota; kingdom Metazoa; phylum Chordata; class Mammalia; order Rodentia; family Cricetidae; genus Onychomys; species Onychomys torridus. The sequence continues at coordinate 95,850,511 of NC_050445.1, read as the reverse complement.
CCTATAAAGATAATAGAGGCTTATAGAATACCAAATAGATTGGACCAGAAAAGAAATTTCCCCTTGCTACATAATAATTAAAACAATAAACATACAAAACAAAGAAAGAATATTAAAAGCTGCAAGGGGAAAAATGCAAAGTAATATACAAAGTTAGACCTATTAGAATTAAACCTGACTTCTCAATGGAGACTCTAAAAGACAAAAGGGCCTGGACACATGTCCTGTAGATTCTAAGAGACCAGAGCTTCCCACCTAGACTACTATACCAAGCAAGCAAATCTTTCAATAACCTCAGAGGGAGAAAACAAGACATTCTATAATAAAGTCAAATTCAAACTATATCTATCTACAAATCCAGACCTACAAAAGATAGTAGAAAGAAAACTCCAACCCAAGGAGGTTAACTGCACCCACAAAAACATGTGAAATAAATAATCTCATATCAACCAAACCAAAAAAGGGAAAAACACACACACACACACACACACACACACACACACACACACACACACACCACTATCAACACCGGAAGGAAGATGGGGCCCCAATCCACAATGATGCCATGATAACCATCATCATACTACACTTCTTACCAGAATTTCAGGTAATCTTACCCATTACTCTGAGACTTGCTGTAGAATCTACAGTTAGTCTAACTGAGATTTAACTATCTGAGCTTTCTTATAATACCCAATAGATACCATCACGCCCTAAACAGCAGGAAGCAATTCTAAGAAAATGACGCCCCTTCTCCCTAAGGTTTCATATTTCTCAGGGTTATGAATGATGCTTATAGGGTTGGGGTGGGAGAAATTATTAGACACAGTATTCTCCTTAAGAAAAGAAATAGTGTCTCAAAAAAAGGGAAAAGAAGAAATAGAATGGATAGGTATAATATATTATGGTAGATTATTGTATATACTAGTAAACAAATTTAGTAAAATAGCAGCCTTATATAATTTGCACTATTATGGATTTTTATATGTTGATACAAATGTAAACTATTTTTATATTCCTGTTTAAGATAATTTGTATATTGATATAAATACAGAACTGTATTTGTTATAATATACATATATTTCTACTCTTATTTGAAATATTTGCATATTGATACAAATGTAAATTTAAATATGTCATACTGTATATATGTTCTACTTCTGTTTAGGATATTCTGTATATATCAATATTTAAGATTATTGTCATATTGCATATTATAAATATCCTGTGTATTGTCACAATTTTGAAGACATTGTCCTTTACCATACATTTGCTTATAGACTGTTTACCTTGTTTATAGGAAGCCTTAGTCCTTAGGTTATTTAGGTAGATAAGACTTATAGATTTATAGTCACCTATGCTTGTCATCTCTATAGTTATGTTAGTTAGGTTATCCAGATTCACAGATAACATAGGTTGGATGGATAGGTTGTCTTCAAACACTTCATAGACCTAGAGAATACGGCATTTAAGTAACTTAGAATTCTGTTGACATGAGACACAATTGCTCCTGGCAGCACCAATTTGATCCTAAGAGAACATTGGCTTCTAAGGCATTTCCTTTTGGAATGTTTGTTTTCTTGACACAAAATGGCCTATTGGGCAAAGAACTGTCCTTGCCTCAACTGCTGACAATATGAGTGCTGTCCTTAAGGACAAGCAGGACACAAGGAAAAGTGACTTCTGAACTCTTCCAAGACAGGGTAAGATGGTCTCTAAAAATTCCTGCTTCTGAAAATGGTCTGTAAGATACTCTAGACCTGTAGCCAATTTGAATGCACCAACAATGCTGAGAAACATTAGGTGACTGTCCAGGCTGTCAGCTGTGTCTGTCTACTCTTATAAGATTCCCAAAAGTTGCTTGCATCTATCTTCCATTTCTCAGGTACCATTATATTCCTTATCAGGTCTTTGGTGGTATTAAAGACTAACAGTTATAGTTACAACTTAAGTTACAACTTAAATTACATATATATATATATATATATATATATATATATATATATATATAATCTTAGATAGAACATATTAACTATTAGATTCAGGTTCTTTAGGATAGGATACCTTTTGGAATGATCTTTGTAACATGCCATTTACCTATGCTCTAGACTTCTCTGAATTTTAGTATGTTTTTCTTGCTTGATATTGTTCGCATTGGTTGTAGTTCCGTTTTATCTAGGTCATTATCCCTCATTACTCCTGGACAATATTTGGTAGCCATTCCTTTGTATATAGTCTTATATTAGAACCTTCTTATTTAGACAAAAGGAGGAGATATAGAGGGTAGCCATTCCAGCTTTGATCTGGAAGTTCCAACCCCCATTGAGGCTTCGGTAACTTATCCAAACTAACTAAAAGGCAGAGAGAGAATATCCAAATTAAGAAAATCAGAATTGAAAAGGGAAACATTACAATGGATACTGGGAAAACCCAAAGAATCATTAGGTCATACTTTAAAAACCTATACTTCACAAAATTTAAAAATCAAAGAAAAATGGACAACTTTCTTGATAGATAACCACTTACCCAAGTTAAATCAAGATCAGATACACAATTTAGATAGGCCTATAGTCCCTAGTAAACTAGAAACAGTCATTAAAATCTCCCAACAACAAGCATTCTACTGCCATTTCAAAAAAGAGCTAATGCCAATACACCTAAATTGCTTCACAATATAGAAACCAAAGGAACATTAAGTTCTTTTTATGAGGCCATAGTCACCCTGATACTCAAACCACACAAAGACTCAATAAAGAAAGATAATTATACACCAATTTCCCTCATGAACATAGATGAAAAATACTCAATAAAATACTCTCAAATCAAATCCAAGAACACATCAAAAAGATTATCCACCAAGATGGATTCATCCCAGAGATGCATGGATGGTTCAACATAGGAAAATCAGTCAATGTAATCCACTATAGAAAAAAAAAAAACTGAAAGAAAGAAAAAACAAAATGAAGTAAGGCATTCCATGGGGAATCAGCAGAGCATAGTCCATTCAGTAGAGGCAGGTCCAAGCCTCTACCCCTGCATCAAGACTGTGCAAGGTGTCCCACCATAGATAGTGAGCTCTAAAAAGCCAGCTAACATACCAAGGACAGCTTGTGAACTCCCTGCAGGAACCTGAAGCAGAACCCTCTCAAGCAGATCAAGCTACACAACTGTCTTGTTTATGCAGAGAGCCTAGTTCAGTCCCAAGGAGGCTCCACAGCTGTTGGTCTAAAGTTCATGAGTTCCCATTCATTGGGAGGCCTTACCTTGTTGGAGGAGGGAATGGGGAGTGGATTGAGGGGAGAAGACTGGAGGAGTGGGAGGAAAGAAGAGAGGGGGATCTGTGGTTGGTATGTAAATGAATAAAAAATTCCTTAATAAAAATAAATTAAGAACCATTAATAATAATAATAAAAACGAACAAACAAAAAACTCTAAATGATCATTTCATTAGATGATGAAAAAGGCTTTGACAAAACCTAACACCCATTCATGATAAAAGTCTTGGAGAGATTAGGGATAAAAAGGACATACCTTAACATAATAAAGTCAATTATTCACACTCTTACAGTCCCTCCTCTTTCTTGACAATTGGACTTCTGGTGCTCTACCTGGGGCATGGCTGAGGATCTCTGCATCCACTTCCATGAGTTATTGGATGAGAGTTCCAGCACTACCATTAGGGTGTTTGACCACCTGATCATCAGACTAGGTCAGATCAGGCTTTCTCTCCATCACTGCCAGTAATCTACAGTGGATGTATCATTGTGGATATCTGGGGACCTCTCTAGCACTTTGCTTCTTCCTGTTCTCATGTGGTCTTCATTTATCATGGTCTGTTATTCCTTGTTCTCCCTTTCTATTCTTGATCCAGCTGGGATCTCCTGCTCCCCTAAGCTCTCTTCACTGGATCAGGCCCTCTGAATAAGTGAGACAATTGAATAGCTTGAACTGTTTGGGAGGTACCCAGGCAGTGGGACCCAGACCTATCCTTAGCGCATGAGCTGGCTTTTGGGAACCTCTGGCTTACACAGGGACACTTTGCTCAGCCTGGAAGGAGGGGACTGGACCTGCCTGTACTGAATCCACCAGGTTTAAATGAATCCCCAGGGGAGTCTTGGCCCTGGAGGAGATGGGAATGGAGGGGAGGGGCTGAGGGAAGGTGGGGGCAGGGGTAGGAGGGGGAGGACAGGGCTCATAGATGATGTGTAAAATTAAAACACAAATATAATAAATAAAAAAGGAGAAATATATAAAGTCAATTAAAGGAAGCCTATAGACAACCTCAAATTAAATATAGAGAAACTCAACCCATTTTCACTAAACTCAAAAAGAAGACAAGGCTATGCACTATCTTCATATCAATTCAATATAGTACTTAAGGATCTAGCTGGAACAATAAGTGAAATGAAGAAGAGGAAAGGGAAACAAATTGGAAAGGCAGAAGTCAAATTATAGCTATTTGCATATGATAACATAGTATATTTATAAGGGATCCCAAAAATTCTACCAGGGAACTCCTACAGTTGATAAACACTTTCAGTGAAATAGTTGGACACAAAAATCACTAAAAAAATTAATACCCCTCCTACATACAAATGACAAACAACACCCTTTACAATATGCACAAGTAATATAAAATATTTTAAAGTAACTATAACCAAGGAAGTAAAAGACTTGTATGACACAAAAGACTTCAAAGACTTCAAAAGAGAAAACCCATGATCATCTAATTAGATGCTGAAAAAGACTTTTGGAGACTTCTTCAAATCTTTGGAGAGAAACTGAAGAAGATATCAGAAGGTGGAAAGATCTCCCATGCTCATGGATTGGTTAAAATTAGCACAGTAAAAATGGCCATCTTGTCAAAAGCAACCAACAGATTCAACACAAATCCCCCTCAAAATTACAACACAATTCTTTACAGAACTTGAAAAGGCAATATTCATCTTGGAAAACATGTGGCAAAACAAAAGCAAAACCCCAGGATATTTAAATAAATCCTGTAAAATAAAAGAACTTCCAGTGGTATCCCTATCCCTGATTTTTAAACTGTACTACAGAAGAATAGTTATAAAAACTACATGGTATTTGCATAAAACCAGGTTGATCAATGGAATCAAATAGAAGATCCAAGTGTAAATCCACACACCTATGGACACCTCACTAGTGATATAGTAGCAAATATACAACAGAAAAAGAATTTGGTCTCAATAAATGTTGCTGGTTGAACTGCATGTCAGCATGTAGATGAATGCAAATAGATCCATCCCTATCATCCTGCATATAACTCAAGTCTAAGTGGATCAAAGACCTCAACATAAAACCAGACACACTGAACCTGATAAAAGAGAAAGTGGGGAATAGCCTTGAATGAACTCCCAGAGGAGGCAACATCCTAAACAGAACACCAATAGCCAATGCACTAAGATCAATAATTAATAAATGGAAACTCATGAAGATGAAAAGCTTGTGTAAGTGAAAGGACAGCATCCATAGGAGAATATGGCACCCTACATAATGGAAAAAGATGTTCAAAACTTCACTTTCAACAGAGGGGTAATATTCAAAATATATAAAGAACTCAAGAAATTAGGCATCATCAAACCAAATGATCCAAATAAAAAAAATGGGTTAGAGATCTAAATAAAGAATTCTCAACTAAGAAGCATTTAAAGAAAGATTCAATATCCTTAGCCATTGGGGAAATGCAAATAAAACTACTTTGAGATTCCATATTATACACATCAGTATGGCTATGATCAAAAACACAAGTGACAGCTCATGCTTTTGAGGATATGGAGCAAGGTGAACATTCCTCCATTGCTGGTGTGAGTGCATGCTTGCACAGCCACTATTAAAATCAATATTGTGGTTCCTTAGAAAATTTGAAATTGCTTTATCTCAAGATCTAGCTCTATCACTCCTGGGCATATACCCAAAGGCTTTCCTAATATACCATAATGATACTTGCTCAACTATGTTCATAGCAGTTGTATTCATAACAGCCAGGAACTGGAAACAACCTAAATTTCCCTCAATTGAAGAATGGATAAAGAAAATATGATACAAGAAAAACTGTAGTGGGTAGGTTCCAGCTTTAACCTGCAAGTACTATCCCCATTAGCCTTAATACTACAACCAATGAAAAACCCACAGAATCATTTAACTTGGGTTCACAGAAACTGCACTTACAACCAGGGAGTGTGGATGGGACTGACCTAGGGACAATGATGTTGCATTTCTGTAGCTTGGTCCTCTTGTAGGACTCCTAACAATGGAAACAGCGGCTGTCTCTGACTCCTTAACTGGCTTTGGGGACCCTACTCCTCATACTGAGCTGCCTTGCCCAGCCTTAATACATGGGGAAGTACTTGGTCTTACCTCAACTTGATATGCCATGTTTTGTTGATATCCATGGGAAACCTGCCCTTTCCTGAACAGATACGAAGGAGTGGATTATGGGGTGGAAAAAGAAGGGGGAAGGAGGAGAGGGACTAGGAGGAGAAGAAGGAGAGTAAACTGTAGCTGGGATATAAAATAAAAATAAAAAATAAATAAATAGAAAATGTGGTAAATTCACACAAGGAGTACTACTCAGCTGTTAAAAAATGACATGAAATATGTAATCAAATGTGTGGAACTAGAAAAATCACCTTGAGTGATGTAACCCAGACCCAGAAAGACAAACATGGTTTGTACTCATTTATAAGTAGATATTAACTGGTAAGAAAAGGATAATCATTGTACAATCCACAGACCCACAGAGGCTTAGTAACAAGGAGGGCTCAAGCGGGGACAGTAGGGAGACAGTGCTGGGAGAGACAACTGAAGATGGGGGACTTTGGGGGAGCAATATGGAAACTTAGTACATTGGAAACTCCTGGAATCTATGATGGTGACCCTATTAATGAATTCTAGTAATGGAAAGATACACAGCCTGAACCAGTCATCTTCTTTATCTATGCATGGCTTCCAGTGGTGGTACTTAGAGATTAACCCAGCCACAAAGCCTTTTGTCCTGCCTGCAAGACACACTGAGGTAAGGGTGGCTTGGAATTTGGAGTAGCCAATCAATGACTGGTCCAACTTGAGACCCACACCACAAGAGGGAGACAGTGCCTGACACTGCGTGGAGGGCCAGGACGCAGAGCGTGGATAGCCTAGAGACCTAGGATAGAACCAAAAATGACTGGGAAAAACCATCAGTGAAATGATTCCTGATGATATTCTGCTATACTCATAGATCGGTGAATAGCCCAATTACCAGAGAGGCTTCATTTAGCAATTGATGGGTGCAGAGCCAGCCAAACATTAAGTGAAGGTTGGGAAACCACAAGGAAGGGGCAGGGAAGATTGTAGGAGACAGAAATGTCAAGGATACCATGAGAACATGGCTCACAGAATCAACTACTCAGGGCTCATAGGGACTCACAGAGACTGAAGAGCCATAGATCTTTTATGGGTCTGAGTTAGGTGCTCTGAATATAGGTTATGTTTGTGTAGCTTGGTGTTCTTGTGAAACTCCTAACAGTGGAAGTATGGGCTGTCTCTGACTCTTTTGCCTGCTCTAGGGACCATTTTCTTACTACTGGTTTGGCTCATCCAGCCTTGATATGAGGGATTGTGCCTACTCGTACTGCAACTTGTTGTCCTGTGTTCGGTTGGTATCCCTGTGAGTAGATCTGGGGGAGAGGGGAGGTGTGGTGGAACTGGGAGTAGAGGGAGGGGAACTTACAGTCCAGATGTAATGTATGAGAGAATACTACACACACACACACACACACACACACACACACACACACACACACACTCATATAAAGTCCCCAGGAAATCAGGGATAACAACATAAAAGAAGGTGATTTCTGAACTGTTCCAAAATTAACAGCTAAAGCCTCACAACAAAAAGCAGATCAATGCTGGGCAGTGGTGGCACACGCCTTTAATCCCAATACTTGGGAGGCAGAACCAGGCAGAACTCTGTGAGTTCAAGGCCAGCCTAGTCTACAGAGTGAGATCCAAGACAGGCACCAAAACTACACAGAGAAACCTGTCTCAAGGGAACAAATATATATATATATACACATACATATGTGTGTATACATACATATATATATATACACACATACATATGTGTGTGTATATGTGCATTAAAAATAAATAATAAAATTTGAAGCTGGGCAGTGGTGGTGCATGCCTTTAATCCCAGCACTTGAGAGTCAGGCAGGTGGATCTCTGTGAGTTTGAGGTCAGCCTGGGCTACAGAGTAAGTTCCAAAAAAAAAAAGTAAAAGAAAAAGAAAAGCAGATCAACAACTCAACAACAGAAAATTATATAGATTTATGTAATGTTAAGTTTTTCAAGCAACAAGATCCATTAGAAATGAGTACACAAAGAACTGAGGCGAACTGTGTTTATGAACTGTCTTGAAGAGCATGGATGGAGATGCCCAGCAACAGGAAGTGGCCACAAAGGAGAATGTGACAAGGCCTTTTTGTACAGTCTTGCTGGTTCCACTTGATAACATTGTTTCCTCTGGCCTTAAGGTAGGGCTCCTCTGAAATGTGATGGTCTAATCTGCTACTGTAAAGGAATGCAATCCAGGGTTGATACTTGCTTCAGGAAGAAGAGGAAGGAAGAATTTTTGTAGCTCTTATAGCTGCTTTCATTATTTCTTCAAATGTCAGTGTCCCATATTTTGGTGTGTTCTAAATAGCATCACTAGATGCGGGATCTTTTGAGTAAGTATCTGAGATCTAATGGGTGTGAACTGACTTTCTCAGAAAAAAAAAAAAAGCCACATGTGTGCAAAATACTCTACAAGGTTGATTTTCTACTTAAAACTTCTGACGGTGGACAACTGGAATGTTGCAGTGCAGGTTAAAAACCAAATTATCTTGGATGACCTTTTATTGTCTTAATAACTATTCATTGTTTATATGGGTTTGACTTCACATACATCCTGATTATTAAGTAAATCATTTCAGAAGGTGCAAATAGAACATTAACTCCCCCTAGATGGATAAAGATAAGAATAATGCCAAGGGCTAAAGAGATAACTCAGTGGATAAAACCTCTTGATGCTCTTACAGAAGACCTGGGTTTGGTTCCTAGTAATCAAACATAGGTTGACAACTATAACACCAGTTCCTGAATATGTAGTACCCTCCTCTAGCCTCCAAGGGTATTAGGCATGCATGTGGTATACATATAAACATTTAGACAAACACCTATACATATAAAATAAAAATAAGTATTTCTTTAAGAACAAAGAATGCCATCAAACAGTTTCGGAGGCTGGCAGCAGAACTTTCTTTCTTTGATGTAACCTATCTGCCTTACATACTCCTCAATTTATTTGTTTGTATGTTTATTACTATTGTGTATGCATATAAGTATACATATGCCTTGGCCTTTACATGTAGGAGTTAGAATACAATCCTTTTAGGATTTAATTCTCTCCCTTCAACTTTTTTTGATGCAGAGTCTGGATTCTGGTGCTGCAGTGTGTACTCCAGTTTGACCAACGCACAAGTTACTGGCCAATTCTCTGAAATTCACATCCCATCTTACCTTCAGGATGATTACAGATATATACTATTGCACTTGGCTTTTCCTAGGGGTCCCAGTGATGAAACTCAGTTCATATTGCTTCTGAAGCAAGTGTTTTTACCAATGAAACCATCTCCCTGGACCATCGCCCAATTTATTGTTAAAATGTAGTGGTTTTAAACTTTCTTTGTTCCGTTACTATAAAAACTTTATAATACTGATAGTGTAGTAGTGTGTTTGAACATGGTATTTTGTATAATTTAAATATGTGTTCCTTATCTATGGTCACTGATATGTGGATCCAGAATAAACAAGGAATAAAACATGATAATATGGACCTGACTTTTGCTAAATACATTCTCTTATCTTGCTTATCTGGGGGAAAAAAAAGCAAAAAACAAAACAAAAAAAAGCCAAAACTTGTTCCTACCACTCTACTCAAGTCTCTCTCTCTCTCTCTCTCTCTCTCTCTCTCTCTCTCTCTCTCTCCCTCCCTCCCTCCCTCCCTCCCTCCCTCCCTCCCTCTCTGTTCTCCCTATCAGTGATGGTTTTTAATGAGAATGGCCTCCAGAGGCTCAATGGATGATTGGCCCACAATTGGTAAAACTGTTTGGGAAGGATTGAAAGATGCTGCCTTGTTGGAGGAGGTATGTCACTGGGAGTGGGCTTTGAGGATTCAACAGTTCACATCATTCCTAGTTATCATAGTTTCTCCCCCTTCCTTATTATTATTGTCTCGACAGAAAGTTCTCAGCTACTGCCATAGTACTTACCACGCCTGCCTGCCTGACACCATGTCATCTACTATGATATTGATGTACTCTACCCCAATGGAACCATTAACCCCTAAATTAAATGCTTTATAAGTTACCTTGTACATATTGTCTCTTCATGGCAATAGAAAAGTAACAAAGGCATTATTTGTCCATTAGTTCATCTATCCTTCTGTGATGCTTAGTTTTTTTCAACTTCACAAAATCTAGATTCAGTCAGGAAGAGTCTCAAAGCAGGACTGCTCAGGGGATCATCTTCAGGGAATATCCGAAGCCCTCTCACCATGGGTGGCACCATTCCCTAGGCAGGAGATCATAAACTCTTAAAAGGTCAGAGAATAAGCTGAACACTAGCATTTTGCATTAATCCCTTCCTTTCTGTTTCTTGACTTTGTGGGCAAAGTGACCAGTTGTTTCAAGCTCATAACAAAGTGACTTCTCCACAATGATGGATTGTAATTTAGAATTATGAACTAAAATAAACCCATTCTCTCCCAAATTATTTATGTTTTCGGGATATTTTATCATAGCAACAGAAAGGAAACTTTGACTCATCTATCTATATCTCCATCCATCCACCTATTAGACCTGCCACTATAGAGATACAACTGCATTAGCCACATATCTCTAATCAGCTACCCGAAGGGAATCTGATTTGTCTATTACCTATATAACACTTCCATTAAGATGTACAATCCTAGCACATAAAAGCCTCAAGGTAGGGTAGGGACACATGGTTACCTTCCTATTGTTCAAGGTATAGGCATCCAGAGAGTACAGGCTTTATATTCTATCTAGTACTTTTATTATACTGTTATGTTCAGTGTCCCTCCTTCTTTGCAACACTATAAAAGTAAGAATCTCTTTTGTTTGTGAGTGATTATTGGAACTCCTATCTCAACTTCTATCTTTGTCAGTGACTGGAGTTACAAAAGGACATTTCAGGTGTCATTTGTCTCAATGCTACTCTTAGTCTTGAAAGAATTTTTATTATTTAAAACACTACCATCTACCAGCTATGTATTTTATCATCACTATTAATGGGCCTTAAAGATATTAGCTTTTTTTTTTTTTTTTTTTGCTTAAAAACAGAAGTAATTACAGAGTGACATATTTTGGAAGAAAACCATCTGAAATACATGTAGATTATCAACCATGACCTGGTTTTCCTCCCTAAAGAGTAGAATTGCTGCTGGAAAGTTATGTGCCACATGAACTATGAAACAATTCTAAAACAAATATTCAAAATCAGTATGCATTTCCAGTATTGTTGACTATTTTGTTATTACTCCAAAGAATGAAATAGCAACTAAACAGCATAAGGGGGATAAAGGAATAATATTTTACAACTTTCTGAATTGAGCTACATACACAATAATTTCCAAGATTGATTTCCTGCCTAATTTTGAAGCAAATAGCCATCAATTTAGAAATCCTTGCATAAGACCAAGAAGAATGCAAATATTTCTTACTCTGTGGGGAATTTCTTTACCCTTTAAAAAAAAGCAACAGAGCACTTTAAAGGTACATACACATAAAATTTTCCTATATCATTATTGTTAGGTGGCTAGTTAGAAATGAATAGTTTTGAAGGACATTGAGGATGGACTCCCTCCTGTACAATCAGAGATTTGGGCACTACCTCTTGCTCTATGGTAACATATAATTTTAAGGAATGGAACAATATTATAATAGGCTGCTCCTCAAGACTTGAAATGGCTGGGGTGAGGTGCAGGTAAGAGGGCTGTGATGTGTATGAATGGAAGGCTATTTCCTCCTGGCAAACCATGGCTATTTTTGTAGACTTTTTTTCTTTCCTTAATTCTTTTAAAATCTGCTCCATTACATAACATTTTTAGTCAAAAGAATGTCTCCTAAATTATATCTGTCATCTTGGGTAGATTGTGGCTTTCTGTTAAAGAACAAAACATACCATTTCCCTCTCCCAGTAGAGTTAATCCAAATGGCTCTGCCAATCATATGGGCAGGATAAAATGCCTCAGGAAGCTTTCTGTACATAGTCTCTGAGAAAGTAGTATAAATCCTAATTCAACACGCAGTTCTGCACAGAGCTTCTCTTCTTTGTCCACTCTCCCTCCAAAAGTGTTCCACTGAAAAGGTCCTTTTGACCACTGTCCATTCTTATCCCTAGGACAGTGTCATAAACTACTTATCTATACTAGACCTAGTGTGTGTTGATTCAATTCATGGGCTAGAGACCAGAGGAAGCCACAGCTAGATCACAGTAATAATTATGAATCCTGAGTGGCTTAACTGAACTTCATGTTAAAGGATGCTACATTAAAATATTGAGATTTATTTTAGGCCTTACAACTCTGGAGGTAATAATATAGTTTATGACTTTTTTTTTGGAGGGTGGGTTTTGAGACAGGGTTTCTCTGTGTTGTTTGTGTGCCTGTCCTGGGTCTCCCTCCAAAGACCAGGATGAACTCAATTTCACAGAGATCCGCCTGGCTCTGCCTCCCAAGTTCTGGGATTAATGGCATGTGCCACCACCTCCAGGCAGTTTATGACTATTAAATGAAGTTGGTAAATTAGAAAACTAAAAGGTTTTAGAGTTAAAGGCTTATTGAAATCTGATCTACTTCACTTTGTTTTCCCCTGCAGGAATTGGGCAGGACAGTCATACTTAGCTTAAAATTTGCATTTGAAAAATGGAATGGAGACCAGATAGACACATTAATGCACACCATTAACCTCAGCATTCCAGAGGCAAAGGCAGGCAGGTTTCTGTAATTTTGGCAACCAGTCTGGCCTACATAGCAAGTTTCAGAACAGCTGTGATGAAACGTGTTTTTATTCATGACTTTCTTTGTTTTGTTCTATGAAAAGGGGGACAACCTAGATCTGCATTCCTGAGCTATGATAACTCATATTTGGATTCAGAATAAACTATATTCTTCTTTCTTTGAGGATGTTTGTCAGTTTTCTGGGTATTACAACCAACTAAAATAAGGTATTGGATCAGCTGTAGAGTTGAGTTTTTGTGTAATCAGTTCCCCACAGATACCAAAGAATATCAAGTATTATTATCCTATATCCACTCCACCACCAAATATTAAGGGGATTGCAAGTTCTACATGTTTGCAAACACCTTTAATCTCTCAATATTAGGGAACACAGCTCTCTGCCTTCAGTTTCATGTTACTGCAATGTCATGTAGGTTCTGGAAAAAGACAGTGTCAGCTGACCTAATTGTTTCCATAGTGTTATGAAAATAGCATTGGTATTACAGGCCACATCAAAATTTTGACTACTCCTGGATTCCTGGGATGAGACTTAATGAATATTATAAGAATGTATCTTTAAAGTGAGCAGGTGGGGGTAACTCAATCAAAACAGGAAACTGAAAACCTCAGGGCAGGGGAGAACTTTGCAACAGGAATTTCAGTGAAATTTACTTCTCAAAAGTAATCCACCTCTGCTTTGGAAATATCACCCATGATGCTGTGGTTCAGGGGACTAGTCTTGGGTAGCAATTCAGTGAGTCAAGATGATCCATCATGTCACATCAGTAAAACCTAGTAAGACTCAAGCATCTTTTCTCTGACTCCAATCAATGTACATTGGAAAGGTGTCTCTATTACTTTTGATGGGGAGAATATTCAAATTCCTCAGCATCCTTCTCTTATTTTGGACATTGACTCTGATGATCAGAGGTGGACAATTCAGAGGCATAGTTGAGAGGGGTTTAAAAAATCCTTCCTCAAAGACAACCTTGGAAAGGAATCATGTTCTTGATTATCTCTTCCCAGCTCTTCCTGGAATTCTATAGAAATTGTACATATATTCAAAGTGCACAGACAATAGCATACCACCCTTGATTAAACCTCACTACCTTCCACAGTTGGTTGCATTAATATAGGTATTATTCATTGTTGAAGGTAATTTAATTTCTATCAATGCACTGAAGCAGCCCACAAAAGAGAATACATGAACATAGGAATGTCAATATGTCTCCATATCCAAATAAGAATGATAATAGACTAGCTGCTTGAACTATAATATGCCAGGAGAGTGAAAAAACATCAATGAAACTTAATTTAATAGGTAGACATAGGTTCAAATCACATTCTTTTCGTTCTAGCCACAACTGTTAAAGAATGCTTGATTGCTTCAACTTTCAGAGCTCTAAGCAACAGAAGAAATAAGTACATAAAAAAAAATCCATGTATTCAAAGTTTAAAGTACCTGAAGAAAAACAGCATTTTAAGGGAACAGTGCGAATTTTTATTTACATAGCTCTAGGTATCTTCATGGGACTACAGCACCCAAATATGCCTTTCAGTTTCCACAGTCTGTACAGGCTTTCCCTCCCCTGTGTGGCTTTACTTCCTCATGTTGTTATAGACTGTTCTCCAGTGACAGACTAGTAAGGCTTGGTTTTATTACCTCTGCCATTTTTCCTACAGGAGACTTCATCATGCAATAATCATAGTTTCAGTGGCATGTGACTACAAGATTAAAATAGAAGAGATTGATTCTTCAGGTATGTGCTTGTTATTATTGACAGGAACCCTAGATAAGTCCATCCAGGGACAAGACAGCTCTTGCAGGAAAAATTTCCTAGGCTTATCAAGCTGATGCACTGTGCCAGTGAGATGGCAACTAGGAGGCCATCTGACAGTAGCCACACATGAACACAGAGGGCTTAGGGACTGAGTTTTGTCAATCTGCTGGTCTTCCCGCACTCTGAAATCTACCAATCTGAAATTCCACAAGTTTCTCTGTCTTAAATTGCTAATCAGTTTGTCAAGTTAGATAAATACAACTACTTACTCCATAAACAAGCAGCAGACACCATGAGCAGAACACTATATGAGATTAGACTTTCTGGTTTTGGATGGGGTGCTGATTTGTAGTTCAAGCCTGTGGTTCTATGTAGATGTAGTCTTGTTAAATAAGAAACACAGAGCCAATTGCAGAGTTAAAAGCCAAGAGGTCAGAGCAATAGCTGAGAGCTGAAAACTTTATCCTTCACTGCTTCTGAGGTCTTTCCTCTGTGCCAGAGGCCTACTTCCTGTGTCCTGTCTTTCTTATAGACTTTCTGTTCTGCCTTCTCATTGGTTGTAAACCCAACCACATGACCTCCTCTTCACCGCCTGTCTGTACAAACCTCCAGGTCTTCTATGGTTGGTATTGAGATTAAAGGCGTGTGTCTCCATGCAGGCTGTATCTTTGAACATGCAGGATCTGCCTAGCTCTGCCTCCCAAGTGCTGGGATTAAAGGTGTGCACCACCACCGCCCAGCTTCTACTATGGCTTGCTCTGACCCCAAGGTGACTTTATTAATATACAAATAAAATCACATTTCAGTACAAATAAAATATCACTATAGTTCTAGTTTTAGCCTAGGCTGGACTCAAACTCACAATTATCCTGTCTGAGTCTCCCCAGTATTGGGGATGTGAAATGAGCCACCACACTCAGCCCAGGATCAATGCTTTATAGTGACTAGAACATGAAAAAAATCTACCATTTCAGTCACTGAATATGAAATCAACTGCCACTTAGTCCATCCATAAACTGTACATTTCTTTATACTTCCCAAACAGACTTATATTCCCAGCAGAGTTAGCAGCCCTTAACCAACTAACTCCACAGCCACTGGTAACTTCTATTTTACTTGCTACATTTTTGCCTATAAAAAATTGTTTCTCACTGTGTTCTCTTTGCCTTCTAGTTTCCACTTTCCTCTTTCCACTCTCTGGATTTGGCTACCCTCAACACTCACAAAAATGGTATCCCCAGTACTCACATAGGATCCAGGCACAACTGCATCTGCTTGTTACTACAGAGCTGGGGAGGCAGAGACAGGAGGGTCTCTCACACTGCTATCCAAAAAGTCTAGCTGAATTAGTAAGCTCCAACATTAGTGAGACACTACATCTCAAAAATTAAGGTGGGAATTATTGATGATGACCCTTGGTACAGACCTCTAGTCTTCATACACATGTACACACACACACACACACACACACACACACACACACACATACACACACACATCTTACATAAACAAACACATAATAAATAAAGAATCCTTGGATTGGAGATATGGATGGTAGCATAACTTCCTAGCAAATAACCAAACAAGTACATACATGCATACATATAGGCAAAGCCTTACAGCTATAAAGTGTGTGGTGAAGTAAAATCATAGTATCCTCAGTTTGCCATGTGCAGCTACATCACCATGTGACAAAGGTTTTACAAAATGAACACCGTCACTCTGGGTCTTTAACTCATGTTTCAAAGCAAATCAAACTATTAACAACACACATTGCTAATAGTATCTATTTTTTTTTATATGTCCTTCCAAAATTCTCAGTCCCTGTTACATACTGTGAGAATGTGTTCTGAATGAACAATTACTACAGTAGATTACATTATTTTCAATTCTGTTAAAATGATTGTCAAATCATACATCATAGGAATACTTTCTTTCTTCTCAAATGACTACCCAAGTGACACACCAGAATAGACACAACTTATTTTGAAGTTTATATAAACAAAATCCCTCTTCTATTTTTTTATTCTTATGCAGTGTTTTATTTTTAAATTATATTTGTGTTTTAATTTTACATATCAGCCATGGGTTCCCATGTCCTCCCACCTCTGCCGCCCCCCACCTCCCTCCCTCAGCTCCTCTTCTCCATTCCCATCTTCCCCAGGACCAAGACTCCAATGGGGATTCAGCTCAACCTGGTAGATTCAGTCCAGGCAGGGCCAGTCCCCTCCTTCCAGGCTGAGCAAAGTGTCCCCACATCAGCCCAAGATTCCAAACAGCCAGCTCATGCACTAAGGACAAGTCCGGGTCCCACTGCCTGGGTGCCTCCCAAACAGTTCAAGCTATTCAATTGTCTCACTTATCCAGAGGGCCTGATCCAGTTGGGGGGCTCTACAGCTTTTGGTTCATAATTCATGTGCTTCCATTCGTTTGGCTATTTGTCCCTGTGCTCTTCCAATCTTGGTCTCAACAATTTTCACTCTTAAAGTCCCTCCTCTTTCTCAAAAATTGTACTCCTGGAGCTCCATCTGGGGCCTGGCTGAGGATCTCTGCATCCACTTCCACCAGTTATTGGATGAGAGTTCCAGCATGACAGTTAGGGTGTTTGGCCATCTGATCACCAGACTAGGTCAGATCAGGCTTTCTCTCCATCATTGCCAGTAGTCTACAGAGGATGTATCATTGTGGATTTCTGGAGACCTCTCTAGCACTTTGCTTCTTCCTGTTCTCATGTCATCTTCATTTATTATGGTCTGTTTTTCCTTGTTCTCCCTTTCTGTTCTTGGTCCAGCTGGGATCTCCTGCTCCCCTAAGCTCTCTTTCCCTCTAACCTTGCCCTTCATTACTCCCACTCTTGCCCAGGTTGTTGATATAGATCTCATCCATTTCTCTGTCATTGGGCAATCCCTGTGTCATTCTTAGGGTCCTGTTTTTTAGGTAGCCTCCCTGGCCACATTACACCTGTCAGAATGGCTAATATCAAAAACACAGAAGACAGCTTATACTGGAGAGGATGTGGAGCAAGGGGAACTCTCCTCCACTGCTGGTGGGAATGCAAGCTTGTACAGCCTCTTTGGAAATCAATATGTTGCTTCTTTAGAAAATTTGGAATCCATCTCCCCCAAGACCCAGTTATACCACTCTTGGGCATATACCCAAGGAATGATCAATCATACCATAGGGCATTTGCTCATCTATGTTCATATCAGCATTGTTTGTAATAGCCAGAACCTGGAAACAACCTAGATGCCCTTCAACTGAAGAATGGAAAAAGAAAATATGGTACATATACACAATGGAGTACTACTCAGCAGAGAAAAAGAATGACATCATGAGGTTTGCAGGCAAATGGATGGATCTAGAAAAAAATCATCCTGAGTGAGGTAACCCAGACTCAGAAAGACAAACATGGTATGTACTCACTCATAGTACGATACTATATGTAAACCAAAGATGACTAGACTGCTACTTACAACTCCAGGGAGGCTAACTAAAAAATCCCTCTTCTTAACCAAATCAGTTGATTGGATTGTTTTGGTATTGTGTTCCCCAAAATATTGTGCATGCTAATAAACTTATCTGGGGTCAGAGACAGAACAGCCACAATATTAAACATAGAGGTTAGGCAGTGGTGTTAACACACACCTTTAATCCTAGCATTCCAGAGGTAGAGATCCATCTGGATCTCAGTGAGTTCAAGGCCACATTGGAAACAGCCAGGCATGGTGACTCACACCTTTAATCCTAGAAAGTGAGCCTTTAATCCCAGAGAATGATGGCAGAAAGCAGAAAGGTATATAAGGCATGAGGACCAGAAACTAGAAGCTTTTAGCTAGTTAAGCTTAGTGTCTTTGGAGCAGAGCAGTTCAGCTGAGATTCATTCTGGATGAGGACTGAAAGGCTTCCAGTCTGATGAAACAGGATCAGCTGAGGTATTGGCAAGGTGAGGTAGCTGTGGCTTGTTCTGTTCTGCTTCTCTGATCTTCCGGCATTCACCCCAATACCTGGCTTCAGATTTGTTCTTATTAATAAGACTCTTTAAGATTACTGCTACAGGTTTCATTGTTTCATACAGGACAATCTGAGACACTAGAATGGTGGCACCAAGGCTTTAGAGATAATTTACCTTTGTAGAAAAGGAAAACAAGTTGGAAGCCAATGTGAAAGAAAAATAACAATATTGAAAGTTCAATGTTCCTGAGTTTTTTGTTGTTGTTGTTGTTGTTGTTTTTAACTTGCATCTTCAGTAGTAACAGCTTATAAATCTCTGCAGAGTATCTCATTTAAAGAACTGCAGACTTTCATGCTTTTCAGGGGCATGCTTAATAAGTGCTTGTCACTCTGGCAAAATAAATTTGTTTAATAACCCTCATGGTAGATATGCAATGACAAACTATTATTATTGCCACTTAAAGGTAATGACCAAAATGCTTTAAGCACCTCTCATGAGGTGTGTGTGTATATAAATGCTAGAGATGTGAGCTGACCTCACATGTATAGGCTACTATATATGTGTGTGTGCATGCTTGTGTGTATCTCATATGATATTACATGTATAGATTTTTTCAGAATCTCTCTAAGTCACATTTTACAAGTAGAACAAAGCTTCAAATAAATATATAATTAAACTTGTGTACAACAGGTCTCAGATTTCTTTTTTTCTGATGGTGTAAGTACAAAATCAACTGTAACACTCCAAATCATTTGTTCTGAATGCTATTGTGTATAGAAGTTCGTTTAGTTTGTATAGTGTTTGGGCCTGGGATTAACTTCAGTGAGAGGAATTTTTAAACATATTGATCATAATGTTTAAATAAAATTTTCAAAAGAAAACACACATAAGCAGACTCCTGTTTATAATGACAGTCTTGTGGGATCTTTCCTGTGTTCTGGTAGCACTGGTCTTGAAATTCAGCACTATAATGATTCTGAGTTCACATTGATATTTGCTTCAGGGTCATCATGTCAGCTTAAAGCCTAGATTAGAAGTCTCCAGAAAGTAAATTAAAGCAGAATACTGATGGTGTGAGACAAAAATTAACTATACTAGTAAAGCTGCATTATCAGGTCAATTAAAGAATGGTATTCCACTGAGAAAACATAAGAAATGTGAATTACACCTGTATTAATGTGTAAGGTTGGTGTTAAAAAGGAAAAGATAAGTGAGATCAAATATCAAAATAAAAATCATGCTTTGGACACATAAGCTAAAAATGTTCAAGATTCTCAACCCTGTCTAATTCATGATTTACCCTGCAATTTGTCATGATTAGATGTATTATGATTCTTTATAATTAGTGCATATGATTGTATAAAATAATGGGATTGAGAATGACATTTTCATAAATGATTAGTATCTATGAAGTTGTTTCAATCAAAGTTTCTATCTATAAAGAACATTTTCATTTATTTTTTGATGTGCATATGTATGGTGTACATGTATGTGTGGTGTATGAATGTGCAGGCACATGCATGTGTGTATGCTGCCACATATCATCCTCCTACATACTGAAGGCAAAGGATTACATTTACTATCTTCTTACTTCCTCCACTTATTTATTTCTGTAAAATTGCACCACTGAAGCAGAGCTCTCCATTTCAGGGACTCTAGGAGCCAGCCTTCCCTAGGGAAACTCTTTATTTAATTCTCATATCAAGTTCTGGGATTACTTGGGTGCCATCTAATGTGAACACTGATGATCAGAACTCTGGTTCCCACATATGAATTGAGGGCATATTATCCATGGAGTCTTTCCTATTACTCTGAACATTAAAACTTCTAAGAGCATAGTTAGGTGGAATAACTTTGTGGTGCTTGAAGGTCTTCTTGAGATAAATTTTGCCTTTCTTATTCTAAACACAAGAAAACAAAAATCTAGAAATGCTGAAAACCAAATCTAATGTTCACCCCAGGACTATTTATTCCCCCTGCAATCTGATTCTTTGATGCTCTCAACCAATCTGTAAAATCTCCATTTTTATAAGAAAATCCATAGGCAATAATCTTCAAAATACAGACTTATGATAATATACAAATAAAATGCTCTTAAAACATTAGCTTCAAAATAACAAAATATTAGGAAGTCATTATTACTATAAATGAGTGGCTTTGACTGTTGGATTATTATACTTTCTTGTGTGAACCAAAAAGATTATATAAGCTTAAGAATAGAAACACATGTCTCATTTAAACTACCGGCTATCAACTTGAACACCTCGTAATATTCCAGGCACCTAAAACTATAGCAAAGATATTTGTCATATGTGGCATTTATAAATATTACATAATGTAAAAAATATAATTGTTTATGCACCATGTATTTGATAAAAAAATTAAAAATATTTTCTAAATCTACCCTTGAAATATGCTCTTTTTCATTTGAAAACTGAAATAAAATTGTGAAATGTCAAATATAGACAATTTTTGCACAATACTATGGAGAGCAGATAACAAATAATATGAAATGCACTGTTGGTTAGTTCTGCACTCCTTCTAGAAGACTGGATCCCACTACACATGGAGGCTTTAGTACAGGCCACCACTTCTAGGATATCAATTCAAAGAGATCACTATCTAAATTTTACATATAAATATCAGAAAGAAAAATAATTATACACATGAACACAGGAACTGTAGGACAACATTAGAGAATGGAGGAGGGAAATGAGGTTGAGTGGCTGGTGCTTGTATTCCCAGCTGCTTGGAATACTAATATAGGAGGATGAGTTTCTGTACAAGAGCTTTGACCAGCCTGGAAAACTTAGAAAAAAATCCTCTTTAAAAATGAACTAATGTTTGAGATATAGTTTGGTGGTAGAATGCTTGCTTTACAAATTCTTGAACAAATCTCCAATAACAGAAAAATATACTGTGAGTATATATTTTTAAATACTGTTCATGGAGGGCACATGGCTGGTTTAGTTCCCTGACTGAGTTGATGAGTGTGTGGCAGGAAGTATACATCACTTCTACACACTTTAAAATCACAAAATTTATTGGATTTACTATAAAAGTCCTATTTCTTTAAGAATGTGTTGCTTTTAGCTTACTGTAATTTTTGTACATTATAAAAAATTTTAAAGTTTTGATAGTTACAACCATCCTTCCCTTACAACACACATTATTCAGTCTTACCAAATAGTTTCTTTGCATCTTTATTCAAATGGATGGATCTACAAAAAAAATCATCCTGAATGAGGTAATCCAGACTCAGAAAGACTAACAGTATGTACTCACTCATAGGAGGATACTAGATGTAAAACAAAGAGGACTAGACTGCTACTCACAACTCCAGGGAGGCTACCTAGAAAACAGGACCCTAAGAAAGAAACAGGGATCGCCCAATGACAGAGAAATGGATGAGATCTACATGAACAACCTGGACATGAGTGGGAGTAATGAATGGCAAGGTTAGAGGGAAAGAGAGCTTAGGGGAGCAGGAGATCCCAGCTGGATCAAGAACAGAAAGGGAGAACAAGGAAAAACAGACCATGATAAATGAAGACCACATGAGAACAGGAAGAAGCAAAGTGCTAGAGAGGTCCCCAGAAATCCACAATGATACATCCACTGTAGAATACTGGCAATGGTCAAGAGAAAGCCCAAACTGAACTAGTCTGGTGATCAGATGGCCAAACACCCTAACTGTCATGCTGGAACTCTCATCCAATAACTGATGGAAATGTATGCAGAGATCCTCAGCCAGGCCCCAGGTGGAGCTCCAGGAGTCCAAATGTTGAGAAAGAGGAGGGACTAATTGTTGAGACCAAGATTGGAAAAAACACAGGGACAAATAGCCAAACTAACAGAAACATATGAATTATGAACCAAAAGCTGTGGAGCTCCCAGCTGGATCAGGCCCTCTGCATAAGTGAGCCAATTGAATAGCTTGAACTGTTTGGGAGGCTCCCAGTCAGTGGAAACCGGACTTTTCCTTAGTGCATGAGTTGGCTGTTTGGAACCTGGTGCTTATGCGGGGACACTTTGCTCAGACTGGAAGGAGGGGACTGGATCTGCCTGGACTGAATCTACCAGATTGAGCTGAATCCCCCGGGGAGTATTTGCCCTGGAGGAGATAGGAATGAGGCGGGTCTGGGAGGAAGGTAGGGTTGGGGGGTGGGAGGGGGAGGACATGGGAACTCATGGCTGATATGTAAAATTAAATTTAAAAAAAGTTATTAGACTGAAAAATAGTTTTATTGCAGCTGGGAAGATGGCTCAGGGAATAATTCTTGAGATGCACAAGTGAGAGGACTTAGGTTTACATCCCAGGTGTCCACATAGCAAAAAAGCCAAGTGGGCTTTGCAGGTTACCTATAATCTTAGGAGAGCCAAGGAATCTCCACAGCAAACTGGCTGGCAGCCAACTCTATTGAACCAGTGAGCTCTGGCTTCAAGTGATAGACCCTGCCTCAATATATAAGGTGGAAAGTATTCCAAAAGATGCTGAACATCAATCTCTGACCTCTACAAACATGTACATGTGCACCCCACATACCATCTGAACAAGTACCTGCAGCTCAATATTACACAATAGGAAGCCTGAATTGACATATTAATGAAGGGAAAGGAATTCTAAGGTGTCACAGAGTATTTTCTGTAGCGCGAATCTTAGAGTCTTATTAATAAGAACAAATTCAAGCCAAGTATTGGGGTGATTGCTGGAAGATCAGAGAAGTAGAACAAGCCATAGCCATCTCACCTCGCCAGTTCCTCAGCTGATCCTGTTTCCTCAGACCGGAAGCTTCTGTGTCCTCATCCCAATGGCTCTCAGCTGAACTGCTGCTGCTCAAAAGCCTATAAGCTTACCCTGCCAAAATGCTTCTCGTTTCTGGTCTTCACGTCCTAAATATCTTTCTGTTTTCTTCCATCACTCCCTGGGATTAAAGGCATGTGTCACCATGCCTGGTTGTTTCCAATGTGCCCTTGAACTTACAGAGATCCAAAGGGATTTCTGTCTCTGGTATGCTAGGATTAAAGGCATGAGTGCCACCATTTTCTAGCCTCTGTATGTAGTTGCTGTCTGTTCTCTGACCCCAGATAAATTTATTAGGGTGCACAATATTTGGGGGAACACAATACCACCCATCCCATTTTTTTCTGTCTCCCTCATGTTCTGATATTCTCAATATAGGCAGGGCCAAAGTAGACATGCTATAAACTGCCTTTCTTTATAGAGTAGTTCAATTTAAATGTATTTCTAGATTTTTTGCATGCCATTTCTTGTATTGTATATATTAAATGATCTATCTTCATGAATGCTTTTCAATATATTCAAATTCTTGCTTTTTAACATATAAGATTGCTCATTCTAAGATTAACTTTCAAGTTAATTTTGATTTACCACTAAAAATGTCAGAAGCAATTTAGAAAATGAACTTGAAGGGGTGTTATGAATTGAGCCTTAAAAGTCACACCAAAGACATCTGAACTGTTGCCATGAAAGTAGGATAATACTTTTCAACTACATTCATCTTTTCAGAGGAAAAAAAAAGATGCCAGCTTCCTAGGATGCAGACACTGAGAGCTAGCACATCAGTCCTTTTAAAGAAATTACTAGCATGCTGTGTTTGGTTTACCGTCGCCCATCTTGCATTTTACAAACTGTATCAAAGCACGGAGTGTAACAGCTCCAATTTCTTTCACAGCAGCTGCACCATGTGAGAAAAATTGACAGATTAGCTAGAAGAAAGCCTCCAAAACTACCGTAAACTATGACGTTCCATTAGAAGAGAATGGAGAGCGAAAGAATACACACAAAGGAACTCCTTGATGACTCACTGCACTGTGAGCCAGAGAGTAGGATAATCTTCAGGATTGTGTTTTCAGGGCACATGTGCAATCCAAGAGCAACAGTCTGACCCTACTGTATTGCTTAAGAACAACTCTGGGTAAGAATTAAAAAAAAAAAAAAAAAAAAAAAAACCTGAGGTTGAAAAGTAGCTATTGATATTCCTGATTATTTTGATTATTATTGTGAGGGCTCATCTGCCTGCTGGTGTCTAAAACATTGACTATGCTAAACAGATCTGGTTCTTAATAAGTTAATAAAGTTGAGCTAATGCAACTCCAACTATATCATAAATAGACACCAGTGTTGACTGAATTCACATTTGCAAACCTGCCCTCTTCAGGAAAATTTGTGGGGTCTAGATTTAAGGCACATCTCTAAGGCTTACAGTTATACACAAACTTGAAATGTACTACAGAAATGCTTGATACAGGCTCTATGCAAAGATAAAGAGGAAATAGTACTGATGGCAAGAACCCCATTCAGAGAGATCAGAGTGTTTATAAGTACTACTATAGTGAAGAGGCAATCAGGGAAAACAAAGTATGGGTCTGTGTGGAATGAAAGGAAGGCTGAAAAAGAAAGAAGGTATGCAATAAAGAGGGATTAGTAACCCATACTGCTGTAGAAAGTCGTTCTGTATGCTGTGGATGTGTGTTACTCTGATTGGTTGATAAATAAAATGCTGATTGGCTAATAGCCAGGCAGGAAGTATAGGTAGGATAAGAAGACAAGGAGAATTCTGGGAAGAGGAAGGCTAAGTCAGGAGTTGCCAGAAAGACACAGAGGAAGCAAGATGACAAGGCAGAACTAAGAAAAGTCACAAAGCCATATGGCTAAATATAGATAAGAATTATGGGTTAAGTGTAAGAGCTAGTCAGTAATAAGCCTGAGCTAATGGCTGAGCAGTTATAAATAATATAAGCCTTTGTGTGTTTATTTGGGACTAAGTAGCTTTGGGATTATGAGATTTGTCCTGACTGTGGGCCAGAATGGACACAGGAAAACATCCAGCTACACCATACCTGCTATAATCTGTTTTGGAGGCAGATGCAGGAGGATTTTAGTGTAAGGCCTTTCCAGGCTAGAGACTGAGTTCAAGTACAACATGGGTAACATAGTGAAACACTATCATTAAGTAAAGCTAAAAGTAGGCTGGGGATTTGGATCAGTACTTGTCTATTATGATCAAGGCCCTAGATTTGATTTCTAGCTCTGGAAGTGGAAATGGAATGAGACAAGAATCACATTTAATGATGAAAGGAAAATTAGAGAAGAAATGAGCTTAATTGGTATTCACAAATAGTTTCCTTCAATAGACATTTCAAAGAAATTCATAGATGAATTAATATTTTCAGAAGTCAGTTGTAATGTGCACATTGCTGGGGAGATGTGATATGGTAGTGTTGTACAC
Organism: Onychomys torridus; assembly: GCF_903995425.1. Lineage (NCBI taxonomy): Eukaryota > Metazoa > Chordata > Mammalia > Rodentia > Cricetidae > Onychomys > Onychomys torridus. The sequence goes on along the minus strand of NC_050445.1, from coordinate 95,824,453 downwards.
TATATGGATGAAACAAATAATAAACCATATCACAAAAGGCCACAACTTATGCCTCTGTTTGCATGAGTCTCTTAGGAAAAGAGCTGTTGGGCCATTTGCTAATAAATTTACTTTTAAACTGCATATTCAAACTATTTAAATCACCAGATACCTATAGTTTGAGCTTTCATAATTTTATAAGACCAATAAAGTGTATATCCTTCAAATAAATCTAGATAAACCATGTCATAAAAATCATACTTTTCTATCTTAACAGGTAAACTGATGCAGAAACCCCTCAGAATAAAAAGTTTCTATATGCTCAAGTGTTTAGTGCATATTTATTAGCAGTTCACTGTATGTTCTACTATTACATTCACATTATTAAGCAACTATTTTTTTCTATTAGTATCCTAGGATGATGATGGGAAATATTCATGGTAAAATGATAACTCAAACTTTCATAACAAAATAAAAAAATTATGTGAGACATGCAAAAAGGTGTGTTTTTTTCTTAATAATTAGAATAAGAACAGTATTATATTAACAGCCTAAGAAGAGTCAAGTTTGGTGGAGTTTTCACAAAACAAAACTTGGGACTTATTTTTAAATTATCCTGAAAATATACTCTTGCATTCAGCATTTATCACATATTAAACATATGTTCAAGGAGATATGCCTTTAAATATGTTGACAATATGTCATGATTTTTAAATAACATTAATTATATTTTGACAAGTCAGTAACATTAAGCCACAGTTTGCAGATGGTGGCTCTGATAATCGCATAGGTTAAATGGTTTATTCACATTAATAACTGAGAATTTGAAAACTTGAATGTAAGCCTGATTCTAGTGTTTCAAATAAGTCTTTCAAATCCAACAGAGGGCTAATATCCAAAATATATAAAGAACATAAGAAATTTGATATAAAAAAACAAATAATCCAATTATAAATAGAATACAGATCTAAACAGAATTCTCAATAGAGGAATCTCAAATGGCGGAGAAACACTTAAAGAAATGTTCTTTAGCCATCAGGGAAATGCAAATCAAAACTACTTTGAAATTCTGTCAGAGTAGATCAATAAAACAAATGACAGTTCATGCTGGAGAGGATGTGGAGCAAAGGGAACACTCCTCAATTGGTGGTAGGAGTGAAAATTTCAACAGTCACTTTGGAACTCAATATGGCAGTTCCTCAGAAAATTGGTTATCAATCTTCTTCAAGACCCAGCTAAACTTCTCCTGGATATATAACCAAAGGCTGCTCCATCATACCTCAAGGACACTTACTCAACTATGATCATAGCAGCTTTATTTATAGTAGCCAGAAAGTGGAAACAACTTGGATGGCCTTCAAACAAAGGATGAACAAAAATTGTGGCACATTTACACAATGGAGTATAACTCAGCTGTTAAAAATGACATTATGAAATTTGCAGGCAAATGGATGATACTAGAAAAATTCTGAGTGAGGTAACCCAGACTCAGAAAGATAAAGATGGTATGGACTATAAAATCTTTATTTTGTTCAAAAGGCAAAAATTACCTCAATTAAATCAAGTGGTCATCTTCTTTACTAGTATTCATTTCAAGTTGTTATTTATTCCAGGGCAAAATAATAATAATTAATAAATAATAATAATAATATTAATAATAAACAACCAGAGATGATTCATCTCTATACTTTAAACTCCTGTGATATTGTTCAGATCTTGTATGTTTCACTTGCCTTGGTGATATTTTAAACTCCAAGAACTCTGCTACATTTCCAGTACAGCTTTCTTTGCTTCCTCTGTATTTTGGCTTAAAATATGATAAAGTGGAATTCGTATTTTTATATTAAAAGAACAAGAGAGAGTAACCTAAATGATTTTATATAGCAGGAGAATATATTATTTGATGGAATCTAAAGCAGTTGTCATTATTTTTATTATAATTTTATTATTACAATTAAAATTAAAATACTTAAAAATGATCTTTTAAATGTATATATTTGCTTTTGGTTTTTCAGGACAGAGTTTCTCTGCGTAACAGTCCTAGCTGTCCTGGAACTCACTTTGTAGACCAGGCTGACCTCCTATTCAGAGATCCATCTGCTTCTGCCTCCCAAGTGCTGGGATTAAAGATGTGCATTACCACCGCTCAGCGCATATATTTTTTTAATAAAGAGTGAAGCTCTTAGGAACTGTCCATGTTCCTTCCTCTTTTAAATTGCCCATATTAGAGTTTTACATTGGCTAAGCAGCTCAGTATACATATAGATCCATGTAGACAAATTGCTAAATGGTCTTATTAAATAAAAAATAAAAAATAAAAAAAACAGAGCCAGTTATTGGGGTGCATGCTGAAAAAGACCAGAGAAATAAGAACACCCACAAGCTAATCTCACCTCACTGACACCTCAGCTTCCAAGGCAAGCTACTTCCTTTCTACCCACATCTATATGCCTTTCTGTTCTGTTCTCTCACTTGCTTTCTTAGCCCAGCTACATCACTTCCTCTTCCTGTCCAGCTCTGTTACTTACTATCTGTCTATACAGACCTCTAGACCTCCATGGTTAACTGGAGTTGGAATTTAAGGTATGTGCCACCATGCCTGGCTCTGTTCCCAGTGTGGCCTTGAACTCATAGAGATCCAGACAGATTCTTGCCTCCCAAGTGATAGGATTAAAGGCATGTACTACCACTGCCTGACTTCTATATAGTGGCTGGCTTTTTCCTCTGATCCTCAGGTAATTTTTATTGGTAGACATAGTATGTTGCGGGACACAATTACTACAGATCCAACTCAACAGTTTTCTGTTACTTGGCTGGCCTTGACTCCTCTTTGTTGTTGATCATGATGATCTTGAACAGCTTATATTTCTGCCTCCACCTCCTTATTGCTAAGACTAGAGGCATGAGCCCCATTATCTGACTTATACAGTCCTGGGGATCAAATACAGGGCTTTGAGTATTCTAGGCAGGTGCTCTATCTACTGAGCTACAGAGCTATGTCCTCTCATTGTATCATGCCATATTCCTTCATCATTTCCTTATTTCAGTAACTATGTATGTTGAAACCTTTGAAGATAAACATCAATTCACTTTATGAAGTATTGTATATATGATTTAATTCTATGAACTTTTCTTGATACATTATAAAAGTTTTGATGCTAGTTTACAGACCTTGACATATTGTACTTTATTTATTGATACACTTTAATTTTTATTTACTGTTACATGTCATGGACTATTTGAAGATCTCAGAGAACTAATTTTAAGAGTTGGTTTTCTCCTCCCACCATGAATTCCTAGGATAGAATTTAGGTTGTCAAGCTTTCACAGTAAGAAATTCTACCCAACCAGCCATGTTTCTGGTCTTGTCATATTTTTATGTTATTAATATTAAACACACACATATCACATTTATATATTACACTCATTCATGAAAATAATGCACATGTTATCTATCTGAACATGAAAATACAGGCCTAAAATCATTCAGTCCAAAATTCAAGTGACTCTAAAATATCTGCTTTAGTTCAACTCATTGAAAACACAGGATTTTCTACTTTTGCAAAAAATTCATATTTATAAATTTTAAAATTTTGTCTTTGTAATTAGAATTTGATTAACAATATAAAACACAAAAACTTCAGAAGACAGTGAAAAATTGAACTGACAATACTTTTTGGGCCACTGCAGGTGTTATGTGGGAAATCATGAATATCTCACTACAGAGATTTCAAGGTATGTTATGATGGATTTCCACCTGGCTCAAAGCAATATTGATTTCCATAGATCTTTATAGTAAATGGTCCAGAGCTTAAGAACTTAAATCAGGTAGTACTCCTATAGGACAAACTGATAATAACAACAAAATAAGCATTAATACAATTTAGTTTATATTCATGTTCTGAGTCCTATGCTGCCTGGCAGTGTGTGCCTGCTCTAATTATTCAGAGAGGTGAAAATGGTTAATCGAAGTGATCACCTGTGGAATGCTCTCAGAGCTGGAAGCAATAATGAGAGCTAGATCCTCAGCTTCAGTCTTGTATGCAGTCATGTATCCTATGACTGTCACCTGCATTCTACTGCTCACAGAACAAATTACAAATCAGAGAAAGCACCAAAAAATCACAGTATGAGTAATTTTTGCAGATCTATATTCAATCACTGGACCCAAGCAGCTAAAGGGAGGAAAAGTGTATACTGGTTGCTACTTAGATGTGAAGTCCATCATGGAGCACATTGGAAGTTTAGGAGAACTGGCCCTCACATCTAAGTAGCAAGTACAAAGAGAGTTAGGTTGGAAGCAAGGAGGGCTACTACTCTCAAAGCCCTGCCTCCTGTCACTCTCCTATATCGGCCATGTCTAAAGTTTCTTTACCCTTTCTGAACAGTACTACCAAGTGTTCAAGCACATCAACCTAGGGTGAACACTTCACAGTCAAAGAGATAACAACTAGAATAATTATTTTTTTAATTATAAAAGGAAATATCAAATTGATTATTTCCTTCTACGATAAAACTGAAAAATGTATATATCATCAACAGTCTGTTTACTCTTAGTTTTCATGCATCCATCCAACAAGCACTTGTTCACTATTAGTTTTCATGCATCCATCCAACAAGCACTTGTTCACTATTAGTTTTCATGCATCCATCCAACAAGCAGTTGTTAACTCTGCCACTTCTGCCAGATAGAGTCTTAATTACAAAACTCTAAAATATATTAAATCTGGAAAAAATAAGGAATGCCACAGAACATTCATCTTTAAGTGAAGGGCAGAGGGTTTTTAGAAGAAAAGGTAATTACTTGGAAAATATTTCAATTTAACTACTTTTCACATATGCAATTTCCAAATAATTATCTAATCAAGCCATCTCCAAAGTTTCATAAATGTATATACACATTTTTTTTTACATAACAAGCTAGCTGTGTAGACAGTAGATCAAGGGCACACTACTGGAAAGCCTTAGCAGATAATAGACAGGAAGAAAGCATATTGAAATACCTTCCCCACCGAGTGACCAAAAGGAACATTGCCTCAGTCATTAGTTCTCAGAGGTGCACAGCTGAGCTTCCTATCAGCACTGTTTTGAGTAACACTGTGTGCTCTGCTCTTACTTCAGATGATTAAAGGTAGATTGGCAGAGCCACTACAGTTCACAAGAGAAAGGAAACTCAGTGGTTCTAATGTTAAGGAAAGGTATCTTACTGCTTCCTGTCAATTATGTTCTCATTTGATGTATTTTGTCTGTATTTCCAAGGATATAATGCAGAAATTTAAAATAAATATAAATTTAAAATTCAAAATATTACCAGACAATTGATGGAAAGACCACATGCAAGCATAATTCAAGTAGAGGTAGAGTGTGTGTGTGTGTGTGTGTGTGTGTGTGTGTGTGTGTGTGTGTGTGTTGTGTATCCATTACCCATATCATCTACAAAGCATTGCTTTCTATAGAAACAGTGACTCATTTCTGCTGCTACTACTTTGGCAGGACCAGTTGGATTAGAGACAGGGAAAAAAGCCTTCAATTAGAAAATCATTGTATTTTCCCAGATCCAGTAAGACATTAATGTTATTCAAAGAAGAGGAGAAATGCTGTTCTTTTTTTTTTTTTTTCCATTTGCTTCTTTCTATGATAATTCATTGCAGGCTATGTTCCTAAGCTGTTATTTTTTATTATTTAAAAAGAAACAAAGAGTGTGAAAAAATAGGAGCATGAAGTCAAGGGAGACTTTTGTTTATAAATCAAACAGGAAATTTTCAAAACACAACTTGTGCTTTGAAAGACAGGCTTAAGTAGCTATCAACTTGAGTGTTTACAAGTTTGATACATTCCAGAACTTTCTATACAACACAATTCAGTACTTAATTGTAATTCATTAATTTCTTCAGAATAACAAAAAACAGAAGCTAATAAAAGAGGAATGTTCTGAGGTAGTGGAAGGTTAAGAGGCTATGCTGTACAGAGATAATCATGTTAATTTGAGTGTAAATAACAAACAGCACATGGATTTTTACATGCTTACCATGCCACTGGACTAGGCAAGAATCCATCTTTAAAAGGGAGCAAGCAATACCGTATGTTAAGTTAAATATTAACTATAGATGATGGCATAAGATACAAAAATAAGGGTGATGTTAAGATGGAATGGATTATATTTGGATGAAAAATGGAAATGCTGACCCTTATGCTGTAAATGTCTCTCCAATAGCCCTGTAAATCACAGAGGACATTACTTTTAGAGAGAGTGAATGCAGAAATTCTACATTATGACGTAGCCTTTCTACCTTACACACATACTGAATGGAAAAATATTCTTGTATAGATCACGGAGTTCCATACCACAAATAACATAAAAAAAAAAAAATAGTGTTAAACTGTAAAGTGGAAGATTTAGGATGATCAAGGCTAACCTTGTTTTTTTGTTTTTTTTTTTTTATAGAAGAGTAAAACTTTATAGAAGAGTGGGAAACTTAAAATGCATCCAGTAAAGCAGGGGTAAGCCTTGTCATATAAGTGATATTATTGCACTCTTCCATTTAGTAGACATGTCAATCACAATAACTTATTTCTACTCATTTAGCATTTAGTTTCAGCATTTCTAACATATGGTGACTCTTGGGAGTATCTAATTAGAGACTGATGAAATTTGCATGTATTTTACCTGATAACAGAATGAACCAAGTTTTAAAGAAAGACTAGATTGTAGCATTTTACTAGAAAGCATTCAATATCAGTGTGGCTTTACTCCATTTTCACACTCTTTCACAGATATATAAGATTTATGTGTGCAAATAAGCAAGCATGTTAGACTTCAGTTGTTTCTAAGACATGATATTTTGGAAACAATAATAAATATATATATATTTTTTTACTCTCTGCCCATTAAAATAGGTTAGTCAATAGTAATATTTGAAAACTTTGTTGGTTTGGATTGTCTCTAAAAGTCATGGTAAAATTTAACTGCCATAGAGATAATTCTGGGAGGTGGGGTTTTTAACATGTGACTTGTTCACAATGACTTCACTCTTATGAAGAATTGAGACCATTATCATTACAGCCCATTAGCAATGGAAGTTTGGCTCCCTTGCCATTCTCTTGTTCTCTGCCTACTCTGGCACATTCCTCTCACCATATTGTTATAGTATCCTTAATCAGGGCTTTGAAGTGAAGTTATTTCTTTCTGGTCGAAGGAATGGGATATACTCCTGGTCTTAGATGGAGTCCTAATATTCCAAGGTATTAAAAAACAAGTGTTCATCCAGCTAGACCTCTAAATAATCTGATAGGTTCCACCTAGGGCTTAAGTTTTCTTTCTCTAGTACTTTTTTTTTTCCACTTTCTTTGAAGCTACTTTTGCCATGAGATTGCTCTCACTGGTTCTCGATGCCTAACTCCAAAGGGCCAGCTTTCTTTTTTCTCTTCTTCATTTCCTCCTAGGCAGCTGCTGAGATTGACAGCTGCCCTGCCCTGTAGCTTTTATTTTAAACTCTAATAAAATTAGAGTTCAATTAAGCCTTGAACTTGCATCTGAGTCTATTCTGAAACTGTCTTAAAAACAAAGCAAAGAACATGAAGCTAGGAAGTCAACTTCTCTGGTAACATGTGGTGCCCAAGAAGGGCTACCCAAATTTCCAGTAACAACATGGTATCCTCTACCACACTATAATCTATCAAGAAAGCTTTTCCACTATGGACTTCCCTGGCTTTAAAACAGAAATAAATTAATTTTGTCACAAAATGGCTACCATGTGTCCTTCTGTGATAAATAAGATAATTGAAAACGGAAAAATTAATAATAAAGGAGATTCAAAAATAATTAAATAGTTTATTTTTACATATGAGAAGATTGGGTACATTGGAATGTCTTGATAAATTGATAGCAGTGTTTGGTTGTGAGCCTAGCCTTTAATGGCTGAGACAAATAACCAAACTAGTGGAAACACATGAACTATGAACCAACAGCTGTGGAGCTCCCAACTGGATCAGGCCCTCTGGATAAGTGAGACAGTTGATTAGCTTGAACTGTTTGGGAGGCCCCCAGGCAATGGGACCTAGACCTGTCCTTAGTGCATGAGCTGACTGTTTGGAATCTGGGGCCTATGCAGGAACACTTTGCTCAGCCTGGGTGAAGGGAGGTAGGGAATGGACTTGCCTCCACTGAATCTACCAGGCTGAGCTGAATCCCCAGGGGAGACCTTGCCTTGGAAGAGATGGGAATGGGGGGTGGGTTAGGGGAGGGGGGCGGGAGGATAGGGGAATCCATGGCTGATATGTAAAATTAAATTGAATTATAAAATTTAAAAAAAATGATATCAGTTAACTAAAACTGGGAGAGTATACACGTCAATTCCTTGCCCGGCAACAGCCTGGGTGTCAAGAATGTCAATGAGAATAGAAAGATAAGTTGAAAAACAAGCAGAAGAGAGATAATTCACATGAAAACAAATGGCATGTCTAATATGAAACCATATTTAGCAGCAAACACACTAAGTGTAATTTTTCACTGCAATCAAAACAGAGGTATTTGTAACATGAATTAAAATGACACGATTGGTAAACATGCTGTTTAAAGGGAAATAGGTTAGGTCTAAAAACACAAATAGGCTGAAAATAGAAAGATAGAAAGGGATATGTCACTGGTTTACTGAAAGAGACAGGTCAGTAAGCAGAAGAGAGTTGGCCTAACAGTATTTATATCAAACTCTAGTACTCTAAGACAGAATTACTAGAGATGAACAGAGATATTATCTAATGATAAAAGGTTAATCTAGCAGAAGAAAATAGACTAATTTAGACTGGGCGGTGGTGGCACACGCCTTTAATCCTAGCACTCAGGAGCCAGAGGCAGGCGGATCTTTGTGAGTTCGAGGCCAGCCTGGGCTACCAAGTGAGTTCCAAGAAAGGTGCAAAGCTACACAGAGAAACCCTGTCTCGAAAAACAAAAACAAACAAACAAACAAACAAAAAACAAAAACAAAAGACTAATTTAGACATATAAACATATAAGAATTGAGATTTTGAATATATAAAGAAATTCTCAATGAACTGGAAGAAAACACAGAATATACAATAATAACAGTTGAAAATTTGATATTATCTTCAATAATGGTTAGAAGATTTGATGCGTCCATCAAGATACAGAGGATTTCTGGACACTCTATCTACTGTAGAACAATATCTATGGCACATGCCACTCCAGACTCCAGTATGTGCATTTTTCTCAAAAGCATTTGGAAATATTGCTATGGTTATACTGTAAAATATATTATGAAAAAAATCACTAAATGTAAAATACAAAGCCATATACAAAAGTGGAAGAAATCATAAGACAAGGCTCAATTAGGCCAAATGTACTTAAATTATAAAAAATTCTAATCTCTGACCATTGAATTAGAGATCAAAACCATGGAAAAATTTGTAGAATTGGCAAATCCATGGTAAGTAAAAAAGTTACCTGTAAATATTAAAGAGTCAAAGGGGAAGGGGAGGGAGTAAATTGAGATGAATGAAAAAATGAGACAATATATTGAAAACTAAAATGTAATGAAATTAGTGTTTGGAGAGAAATATCTTGCTGTTCTTTTCTATATTTAAAAGAAAAAATCCAATCAATACCCTATCCCTGTGCCCCAGGACTCTGGAAAAATAAAGCAAATACAAACAGAAATGGCTAAGGAAGTCTTCAGTCATCCCAGTGATCTTACTGCTAATGTTTAGCTCAGTCATCAAGACAGCCAAGCTGCCCTCTGAGTATTTACATGTGTAACCATAGACCAATGCTTTCCTGGTCATAATCAGAGAAGCTTCCCTTTGCTTCTCTGTACAGAAGTAAGTGCAGAGAAGCATGGCTTCTCAGAGTACTGAGAATGAGTGATGGCTGAGTGCTGAAGACTAGCAGGAATATAATACTACCACATCTAAGGCTGTGTGATCATTGAAGATGAAAGTAGAAAGAATATAAGAGGCAGAATATAGACAGAAGGGCTCCTTGGGGCTTCTGAAGCAAGAAAGTTATGAAATACCTCTTTACCAATCCCCTTATAGGATCAGTTCATCTTTTCAACTGACAGGACCCTCCCCCCCCTTAATAGACTTTATTCCCTAATAAACTCTAAAGATACTTCTTGCTATGCTGGGTAGGTCATTATCCAGATGAAACCAGTATTTTCCCCCACTGATAACTGGGAAACCTGTGATCACTCCACCCCACTAAAATACTGACTTTTCAGGATTTTTGTGTAAAACTCTGAAAATATGTGACAAGTCAGAGTGTACAATGAATGCAAACACACAGAGACAGCTGGTGAATGATGTTGCTCATTCTACCAAGCACAATGAGGAATCACTTTTCTACCATTCTCAGTAGTCTCTTAATCTCTTCTGAATCTTAGTTACTCCTTAGTGGCTTTTTATGAATGCAAAAACAGCTGCCCAATTGACCCCATTGGCACATACCTATTTTTCTTTAGTATGTTTGATATTTTCAAAAGTTACATACTTGCCAGATTGTTACACAGGAAGACAATGTTATTAAGAGACCTACTGAAAATTACAACCAAGAAGCCTACAAAGTTTAATCAGTCTCTACAAGCATAGTAGAGATACGCAGCACTACACATTACTTGGTGGGTCACAACACATAATGTGATAAAGCCAGTCCTTAGCCTTTATTATTTTCCTAATTACCAAACCCAACAGTTTTTCATCTAAATTACATTGTGAACTCAGCCAAGAAGATGTTAGGCATTTTACTCATAAGGATAGAACTTCCTTTACCCCACTTTGAAATACTTTTAATCTTAATCAATGTCAATGACCATCTAAAACTAAAAAAAATGAAAAATCTAGTAATACAATCTGTCTACAGATAAGCTTCAATGAGTATAAATAGTGCAGATTAATAATGCAACTAATATTTTATGATGTGGCATTTCTAATGTATAACATATTTCTTTAAATGCACTAATGTACCTTAGTAGCATAAAATTGAGCATTGAAATGAGGATATATCACTGTTACATAAGGCATTCATTACGGTTTTAAATATGAATAATTAAACTGTAGGCATAAAAATTTGAACTCTGAAAGATAATATTCTATTAGAGAAACATTCTACTTCAAATACTGGTTCCCAAATTCTCACTGCAATGTAAGCAATATGTGGTGTCACTGAAGATCTCTTCTGACACTGTCAAATCAAGAGACATCTGGACTGAATACCACTCTATGCATGACACTTACTATATAGGCTAAATTATCTAGATTTACTATAAGACAGATAGCACCCATCTAGCCAAGGCTGCCATGGTTACATTCCTTTTGAAAAAGAAAGATACACAAAGTTGCTAAAGACCACAAACAGTGCACATTGAATTAACAGATAGTAGTAAAACCTCTTAAGGACAAATGAACGTATAAATGAAGCATCCCAGAATACTAGTGGGTATTCTACCTTTGGGGACAAAGTAACTACCATCTCACATCTACAGTGGGCAGTAGGCTCTTTATCTTCCTTCTACTTCCTATAGGGAGATAGACACAGTTCATGACCAGGACCTGCTGCTCAGATTTCAAAGTAAGGAAATTGAACAGAGGACATAGGATTATGTTCCAAAAGTAAGTGCTATTACGTTTCTAATACACCCTAACATGCCAAAAGTAAGATTTTTAAGTTACATGAGATAAAAACTATCTTAGTTTTATAAAGTCAAAGTTAATAGTGTTTTCCTTTACATCCTTACTCTCTAAAATGTATGTCATTAAGGAAAACAAAATGAGGAATGAACTCAGTTCCAGTTTAGATGGGATACAAACACATATTTGTCATTAGTAAATAATGGTTCCAGCTATACCTCCTTCATTAATTTCAGACTACAGGTTTGCAGTTACTGATGGATTCTTTCAAGTAGACTACTAACCCAAGGGAACTAACTGGTGAAGCATTTTAAAACACAATTATCACACTGCTAGTTATTTATTCACATTAAGAAGTACAGCAAGCACCCACAGAATGACAGAGACCCAGAAAAGGGGATTGTAGCCACTAAGTGCATTTGAGTCCGGGGTCTGATGTGTTCTCCTTTAGAATGTGTGTCTGACTGAGTCAGTCAAACCCAATCCTCACACTGCTGTTCAAACAATTCTGCATTATTCCCAAAAGTACTTGCCTGCTTTTTCTGTGATTATGATTTTGGCTCTAGGCTGATAATCAAACTTCTTAGAAATCAAAAGGAATAAAACATAAGGTGAAGCTGTTAAAAATCAGCCATCAACAGAAAAGGTCAAGGCCTGTAGCATAAAAAAGAAAGATATATACGTATTTTCTTTGATTTATTCTTGGTAAGGAACAGAACAGTTTATAGCCACGTTTTCTTTGACTACTAGTAATCACATTACAACCTTTCTTAATTCAATTTTCTCTGGCATTTATTGTGCTTAGTAAAATGCCTAAATGTCAAATAGATTTATAAAAGGTATTTATAGCTTAATCAGGGGCAAACAGAGATTATTCATAAAGAGATATAGTGCAGACCATAACAATCTAAATTGATATGGATTTTTGTTTCCCTCCCCATCACAGAAGTAATTAGCATTTGCTTACAAAGTATTGTTTAATCCTACAGTAATGGCTCCTAAAATATGTCTGAATGTGTTTAAGATTTATCACTAGTATCTTAAAGCTACCATTTAACACTAGAACACTTGATGGCTTCAGATATTACACCACACAGTGTATTTTTAAAAAGTTCAAGGGCATAGAAAAAGTGCTTTTATACAAATCAGGATTTAGGAAATGACAACAACAGCATTTTGAAAGTGATCATCACTTGGTCATATCCTGTAGGTGAAACACATACAGAAAACCCAGAGGATAAGACTTCATGCTACTACTAGGTTCTCTAGTAAATAATGTGTTTAAAATGTGGAAAACCATGACTGGAGAGATGGCTCAGTAGTTAAGAGCACTGAATACTCTTACAGAAGTCCCAGGCTCCATTCCCAACATCTCATAGTTGTTCACAGCCTTCTGAAAATCTAACTCTTAGGAATCTGAAACCTTCCTCTGGCCTTTAGGGGCACTGCACATATATAGTGCATGTAAGTAATGCAAAACAACAACAACAACAAATACCCACACACATAAAACAGTCATACACATATTTTAAAATATGGAAGACTTGTAAATTTAACTTATACTGATCCTATTCCTGGCCAAAATAGAAAGAGCAAAGGTCATAAGCTAAGTACTTATTTCCACTAATTGGGCTCTAAATAAACATCTGATTCTGGGTGCAATTTTCAAGGTTCTGGATTCCAAGGAGGGAGTTTGCTTATGAGGAGAAAAGGGCAAAACTTCCCAAATGATTCTCCTTTTTATTATTTCTGAAAAAAAAGAAAAGGGGAAGTGCTGTGGATACCGCTCTGTGTAAATAAAGTTCTGATTGGCCAGTGGCCAGGCAGGAAGTATAGGCAGGACAAGAGAGAAGAGGATTCTGGGAAGTAGAAGGCTGGGGAGAGACATCACCAGCTGCCGCCATGAGAAGCAACATGTAAAGATACTGGTAAGCCACAAGCCATGTGGCAAAGTATAGATAAGCAGAAATGGGTTAATTTAAGATAGAAAAAGTAGATAACAAGAAGCCTGCCACAGCCATACAGTTTGTAAACAATGTAAGTTTCTGTGTGCTTTCTTGGTTGGGTCTGAGCGACTGTGGGACTGGCGGGTAAGAGAGATTTGTCCTGACTGGGCCAGGCAGGAAAACTCCAACTACAATTATTCCTTTTTTTTTTGGGGGGGGGGGCGGGTTTGAGACAGGGTTTCTCTGTGTAGCTTTGTGCCTTCCTGGATCTTACTCTGTAGACCAGGCTGGCCTGGAACTCACAAAGATCTGCCTGCCTCTGCCTCCCAAGTGCTGGGATTAAAGGCATGTCCCATCACTTTTCTAAAAGTGTTAATTTTTAATAGGTATGTGCAAAAATTTGTGGCTTCAAAAGGCAGATGTCTTTCCAAAAAGGAATGTTAGAAAGCTCCCAAGTGTTTCTATAATGTACAGAGTCAAATCAGAGAAACAAGAGTGGAGGTCTAGATTTCCCTGGTATTACTGCATATTTTGATGTAGACAAAACATATCTCTGAAACTATGTTTTGAAAATACATGCCTAATAAGATAATTGGTTAAGCAGATACTTGGTTAAGACGGAGTCTGTGTGCTTAAAACTAATACACAGGTACTCTTTCTGTTCCAGCAGATATGACAATAAAGGCATAAGTAAATTTAAAGACTCAATAGAAAGCCACTAGCCATAACAGCCAATCAGGAAAAAATGGATAGAGCTCAAAAAATAAAAAATAAAAATCATCCCACGTGAGGTAACATAGACCCAGAAAGACAAAGATGATCAGTGTCTTGATCAGTCATCATCAGAAAAGCTCCCTTCTGCAGTAGATGGGAACAAACAGAAAACCACAGCCATACAATGTGCAGACTGTGCAACCTTGGAAAAGTCAGTCTTAAATAACATATCTCTACCAAGTCTTTCCCTTAAGGGCTCAAGGCACCAAGTCCAAGAGGAGGCAGAAAGAGTATCAGAGCCAAAGGAGAGGGGACACCAGGGAGACAAGGCCCTCTAAACAGGGCAGGCACAATACACATAGGAATTCCCAAAGACTGTGGCAGCATGCACAGGATCTGCATGAGTCTGCGCCACATGGAATTTCATCACTGAAAAGCAAAATGGGCCAGGCTCCCATCCCTAAACCAGAAGCTATCTTCAAATGACAACCACTTACAAATGAAAAATTAGTTCTCTCCAACAAAATCTTACTGGGGGAACAAACCACTTTTAAGGGCAGGCCCCATGTCTAGTAGTAGTTGACCATCACAAAATGAACTCAATGGCATTTGTAGACGTTCTTTGTCTCATAATGTTTTGAGGGGGCTTTTTTTTTAACCTTACAGGTCTTTTGCATATGTATTGTAGCTCCTATTGTGTTTTATTTTTTGTGGGATTCCTTTGTATACAACTATCTTTGTGTATTTATGTATTTCTCATGCTTCCTCTTTGATTCTTTTCCTTCAGTTTGTGTTTGTCTTTACCTATTCTGGTTTGTTTCTTGTCTTATTTTATTTTATTTTAATTATTTAGATACCTGCTTTTTTAAGGTGAGACAGCAAGGGTCTCTGATGGGAGGGGACCTGGGGAGGATATTAAAGGAGTTGGGAAGGGGAAATAAATATTGCAAGAAAAAAAATCTATTTTCAATAATAGAAAAAAAACAAGCCATTTCAATTTCAGAGAAATGTGGGCTGAATTTTAATTTGACTGACAAGATAACATGAGCAGTAAAAGAAAATAAAAATTTTAATTCATGATGGTTTTTAATCATACAAGATATTTGTTTGAAAGTGTTTCTTCTTGCTACATTCTCTTGTAAGAATTAGTTATATGCATCTGTTAATACATGTAATTTTTCATTTAACAAACATGTATTTAGTGTTTACTTCAGTAAATGCTGTTCTTTTTTTTTCAAATTTTATTTTTTATTCAGATATTTGTGTTTTAATTTTACATATCAGCCATGGGTTCCCCTGTCCTCCTGGCCCCCGCCCCCCCCCCACCTCCCCTCAGCCCCTCCCCCCCATTCCCATCTCCTCCAGGGCAAAGACTCCCCTGGGGATTCAGCTCAACCTGGTAGATTCAGTATAAGCAAGTCCAGTCCCCTCCTTCTACCAAGGTGAGGTCTCCCATGGGGAGTCAGCAGAGCTTATCCATTTAGTAAATGCTGTTTAATCACTAAGTGTTCATCACTCAAGATATTAGCCTCAAAATCTCTCAATTTCTGTAGCTTAAATGCATGTATATATATATATATATATTATTTATATATGTGTGTATATTATTTAACTAGAATTCTAAATGGTCTTACAATAAAAAATCCCGGTACCAGATATTGGAGTAAATGCTGAAAGATCAAAGAGACAAAGGAACAAGCCACATCTTATCTCTAGGACTCCTCAGCCTGAAAAAGCCTCAGCTGATTAGCCTCTAGCTGAATGAGAGCTTCCTCAGCCTAAAAGGCTTTAGTTCCTATCTCTTCCACTTTATATACCTTTCTCCACACACCATATTACTTATTTCCTAGTGCTGGGATTAAAGGTATGTGACTTCTAAATACTGGGATTAAAGGTGTGAGATTTCAAGTGCTTAGAATAAAAGTGTGTGTTACTTGTCTGGCTCTGTTTCACTCCTAGACTGAGTCAATCTCAGGTAGTCCAGGATAGCTTTGAACTCACAGAGATCCAGACAGATCTCTGCCTCACGAGTGCTAGGATTAAAGGTATGTGCCACCACTGCCTGGCTTCTATGTTTAATCTGGTGGCTTGTTCTAATCTCTGATATTGAGGCAAATTTATTAGGGTACACAGTATATCACCAAAATAGTATAGCATTTATATATATATATATATATATATATATATATATATATATATATATATATATATATGTGTGTGTGTGTGTGTGTGTGTGTGTGTGTGTGTGTGTGTGTGTGTGTGTGTGTGTGTTCAGAGGTCCAGAAGGAGTCTCTGTAATGTCAGGGAGGCACAGCAGTGAGTGGGTAGTAGGAGCAGGAAGGTGAGAGACACATCTGAAATCGTGCAGGAAGGTGACAGACACATCTTAAACCCTGTGTAGGAACTAGAGAGCAAACTAGAAGTGAGACAAGGCTATAAACTCTCAAGGTGTATACTTCTTCCATCAAAGCTCTATCTCCTAAAGGCTCCATAGCCTCTTAAAACAGTGCCACCCACTCAAGATTAAGTGTTCAAACACCGAGACTGTGAAAGGAATTTCTCATTCTACACACCTCACTCAGTAGTAACCTCTTTGAGCATAGCTTTTAGCCACTGAATGGAATTTTCCATAAAAAATTTCAATGATGAAGTAGATTAAGAAATAATTCTTTATTCATAATTCCAAATTCTTTAACTGCAGCAGATTACATCTAGGTACACATCATTCTCTGACCTTTGAATCTAGGCTGCCCTTATGACTTGTTCTGGACAAAATCTAGGTGGAAGAAACTGCACTAAATCTGGGCCACCAGCGACTACTTCTCCACTATAAAAACACACCCAGGTAGCTCTGTGGAAGATGATGAAAAGATTCATTTGTGGTGATATTTTGCTTGTGCTGAAATGTGATTTTATTTGAATGTTAATAAATAAAGTTTGCCTGGAGATCAGAGGTCACAGTGAGCCAGGAACAGATAACACACATCAGGCAGAGTCTCAGTGTAGTCAAGGACACAGCCAAGCATGGTGACAAGAGCCGTTAATCCCAGTACCAACCACAGAGACCTGGAGGTCTGTATAGACAGGCAGTGAGGAGGAAGTCATGTGGCTGGGCTTAGAGCCAATGAGAAGGCAGAACTGGAAAACAATTAAAAACATAATTCACAGCCTGGCAGTGGTGGCACATGCCTTTAGTCCCAGCACTCAGTAGGCAGAGCCAGGCGGATCTCTGTGAGTTCGAGGCCAGCCTGGGCTCCCAAGTGAGTTCCAGGAAAAGGCACAAAGCTACACAGAGAAACCCTGTCTTGGAAAAACAAAAACAAAAACAAAAACACAATTCACACAGGAAGAAGCTATCTCTGGGGAAGCTAAGGCAGCAAGGTGGTAAGATAAGGTAGTTGTGGCTCTCTGAGCTCTTTGGCTATTACCTTTGTATTCGGCTCTGTGTTTCTTATTTAATAAGACTGTTTAAAAATTCATCTACATTCCTTAGATGCCACCAGCAATATAAGCAAGGAAAACATTAACTACCCATGTTTTCAAGTACTAAGGAAATATCAGCTGAGTTCAGTTAGTACAAATGGCTCTCCCTCAGATTAGAATCGAATCGAAACAAGATGCCAGTTTTTTTTTTTTTTTTTAAAGAACACAGGTAAACCTATTTATTTGGTTAAAATTAATTTTTATCAAGATATTTCAATGAAAATGCTTAAATTCCTACCTTTCATTAAATACTATACTCACAAGAAGGCTGAAATGGATTATTTCTGCTAATTACAGCCTATGCATGTACAATGACTGCTATATGCAAAGATATGTAC
The DNA here is from genome assembly GCF_903995425.1 of Onychomys torridus. Taxonomy (NCBI): domain Eukaryota; kingdom Metazoa; phylum Chordata; class Mammalia; order Rodentia; family Cricetidae; genus Onychomys; species Onychomys torridus. Next base: position 95,806,353 of record NC_050445.1, on the reverse strand, counting down.
TGATTCATTTTGTATTCCATAAACCCCACTGTGTTCTGTACCTCATTAGTAAATACTGTACCATTCTGCCTCTCAATAATAACTCTCCCACTGGTAGAATAACAATATACTATCTTCTTGTTACATTATCTAAGTGGCTGATTACCCTTTGTCTATGTTTGGACTGAGCTAAATTTTATCTTATTTACTCTTCAGAGTAAATGAATTATAGTGCTGCTAATAGTACCATTTTTTAAAGAGGAAAAAACAAAAACATAGAAAAAGGAAGTGATTGCTTCTTGTATTAAATTTTAAAATTGAAAAATGGGTAATTCATTAATATTTCCCCTAAATGAAGTACTCTACAATCAATAGTCATCAAAAATATCAAATTAAAGCACAACACAATTATTGTGCATGCTTATAAGAAGAGCTAACACCAAAAACAAACAAACAATCCATAGATGTACATATGTAGTGATCATATGGGAATAAATAGTACTTACAAACATTGGTGGTGATAGAGTGGAATATAGCAGTCATTTTGTATAACAGGATGGTAATTTATAAACAATATGCTCTCATGCTTCTGTTACTGGATTGGTCAATATTAGCCTTAAACATGATAGGGTCTATCTAGAAGATAAACTTCTGATCATGCTGTGGGGGATTACCTAGATTAGGATGACCTCTGGGCATACTTCTGAAGGACTGTCATAATTAGGATAACTGAAGTAGGAAAAGTGGGAAAATCAACCTTAGTTGAAGGCAGCACCAACTGGTGGCCTGGGATCCTGGATGAGCTGAGCATCAGCCTCCATCACTGTCTGTATCCTGAGTATAGATGTAATGTTTAAGTTACCTTAAACTTCCATCATCATGCCTTCCCTGAGAGGATGTACTGCACTTCTAAACTATGATTCGACACAGACCCTTCATCAGGTAACACAAAAATTAACAAACGTTCTGTGGGGTGTCTTTCTGTATGCTGTGAATATATGTTATTCCCATTGGCTAATAAATAAGCTGCATTGGCCTATGGAAAGTCAGATTCGAGGCAGATGAGAAATCCAAGCAGAAAGACAGGAAAGAGACAGGAGGGAAGAGGAAATGCCAGCCAGCTGTTCAAGGAGCATAAGATGCCAGAAGACCGGTAATGCCATGGCTATGTGGAAATATATAGATAAATAGAAATGTTAATTTAATATGAAAGAGCTAGCTAACAAGAAACCTGAGACATAGGCCATACAGTCTGTAATTAATATAAGCCCCTGTGTGTTTACTTGGGGCCCAGCAGCTACAGGGCCCAGTAGGACACAGGAAAACTTCCAACTATAAACATGTCTGATATTTAGTAGTCCTTCTAGACAAATAAGTGCATATGTTCACAGAATGATTCTCTCTGGGCTATAATATATATTTATATCCTAATCACTTTATGCTAGTCTCAAAATAGAAACATCTAAGACATTCATCAATATGTAATAGAAAAATGAGATGTAATATAATCCTATATATCACTCAATAGCAATTTAAAAAGATTAAGGTACCAATGCATAAAATACTACTTATGAATTCCAGAACAATTCTTAATCAGACAAATAAAATTAAATATTGTAAGGTCAGTACTCACAGATGAGAAATTCTAGGGCAAGTAAAAATATATTAAGGAATGGTGAATCACAAAAGTAGATTCCTGTGGGCAACTGAGGCCAACACTAGAAAGGAATGCCAAGGAGCTCTTTCTGAATATCATGAAGTCATGGCGTGCCTTTATTTGAATAATGACCAGCAAGTACCACTGTTTTAAAACAATCATCATAAGCCATGTGTGCTCTGTGCCACATGCCATTGATTCTGGACAAAGAAAGAAACTCTAAGAAAATCAGCCCTATTTAAATTAGGGTAGCAGCTCTCAAGGGATTGTCTAGCATGTGATTAGTACCATGCACAAAGATATCATGAGTGACAATGGTTGTTAAGACACTACAAAATGTGACAATAGTTCACTTTCTTGTTAATTTTATTGTTGAACTGAATGACAAGAGAAGAATATGTGAGGAAAACTATTGACTGGAGAAATTTGTGGGGCAAGTATCTGATGAATACTATAGAACACAGAATATAAATACCACATTTTATGAGGTGAAGAACTAAGTATTAATGGAGCATTGTGTTTTTTAAAATTTTGATGAATCAATTTTCATTGTCTTTCATAGACTGTTGTCAACATATTATTTCTCAGAAGGAAGCAATTATAAATAGAATCATTTAATATACAGATAAATTCTTGAAATGCCTAAATAATAACAAGTACTCCAATGAATTAATGATTTAATAATTTTACAGTAACTTGTTTTATGGTGAAATGTAGAAGAAATAAAAATATACCCAATACCTTACAGTTCTTTCAGTCTACTTTAAAGTCATAAAGTAATAATTAAAAACCCCTTTGAGCCCCATTAACATGCATTTTTCTTCAAATACTCAAATGAGAAATCTACAGGAACCAACTTTATTTATACTTACCCGACTAGTGTAACCACATGTCAAAACATGCTCATCATTTCAAAATGGTTTCATAATTTTGGAGAAGTTTTGAATAGAAGAAAGGCTCCAGCCACAGCCACAGCACTTGTCAGTAAGATTCAATTGAATGAGAATATCTTGAAAACCTTGGATTCATTCTTGGGAAGATAATGTTGTATTTTATTTCTTACCATCCCAAGAATTCTAACATAGCTCTCTGTATGTAGGGAATGTGAAAATTATACCCAAACCAAGCTTACAACACTGAAGAATGAAATTGATCACATTTGCAGTGAATTCATCTCCTTACTACAGTAACTGCGCACACACACACACACACACACACACACACACACACATACACATACATACACATACACACTTATGTGAATTAGGACCAAGACCCAGTGACTCTCTTAGTGAACAGTGCAATGCAGTCCTTTGAAATCTGCACTTTATCATGAGATATTTAATTGACGATGGAATATTTGCATAAGTAAGCCATAAATCATACAATGTATCGAGTGTTTGAAAAACTTGGCCATTTCAACAATGTTGCATAAGTAAGCCATAAATCATACAATGTATCGAGTGTTTGAAAAACTTGGCCATTTCAACAATGATAAACTCAAAAAAAATTAGATCTGTAGTTTTTATGTGCAATGGAACTTAAAGAGATTTTTTTTAATCTGATTTGTATACTGTCAAAAATGGCAGTGCTTTCTCTTGCCAGCATCCTGACACACTGGTTGTACATGCACAAGAATTCACACTCCACACAACACTTCAGTAGCTTCCTGGCCAGGCATAAAACACAAATAGTTAAGAAAGCCTCCAAATAGCATAGTCTGCTAATTTCTCACTCTTCTGTCATTTCCGAAGGGGACAATAATGATTTCCATCATATGGAGTTTTTCTATTCTTTTGAATGTAACAATCACTTGTTCAGGCACATCATAGACAGCCTTATCATCTCCAATGATCCAGTCTTTTGATATCTAATCAATGATGGTTCTATATAATTACAACCATGATACTTATTAATCAATATATATGAAAGACATGAAATAATACAAATATTTCAACATCAATTTCACAAGATGTAATTCAGCACAATGGCATCCAAATGATCACATACTGTGATAATATTGCTCAGTTTCTCAGAATTACTATTGTGGGGCTAGACACTCCTGGCTTCCCCTTTGGTTCACTTCAGCTAGATGATTTCTCTAGGATGAAAGCCAGCACAATACTGGCGCTTGTCTTGTTGTGTTGCTGTTGTCTGTGGGACTATTGTTCTGTGTTGCCTCCCATGTTTCAGTTTCAAAAACAATTGCTTGATTTTTCTACACAGTTTTATTATTTTAGAAGGGAAGGTACATCTTTTCCATGTTAGTCCATTGTGTGAGTTGGGGAAGTTTTTAGTTCTCTGAAAGTACTTGGTTCACAGAGGATCAGGCTCCAAGAGAACTTTTGATGTAAGAATAACATAATTTCAATTCTGAAGACCATACCATCAAGTTTCCAGATGAGGACCCAGGAGAAGAATCCATGGTGAATGCACTTGTCATCAAGCCTGATGACCTGAGTCAGATCCCTCCAGGGACCCACATGGCTGAGGAAGAGAGGTGATTTCAGGACATCCATAAATGTGGCTGGTGCTCTCTGACTCTCTCTCTCTCTCTCTCTCTCTCTCTCTCTCTCTCTCTCTCTCTCTCTCTCACACACACACACACACACACACACACACACACACACACAAATGAATTAAATTAAAAATGTTTGAAGTTTTGAAATAAAGTGGTAGTTATTTCAACTGCCAAACTACCAAATATATAATAGGTCATCCTGGGCAAATGAAGAAGATAATGTTTCAGCATTAAAAATTAAAAACAAAAACAAACATAAAGAGGGCTAGGAGTAATGGTCAGCAGCATAGTGCTTGTTTTCCATGAGCAAAGTCAGACCTGGTTTAATCCCCAGTTTGTGGAAAAACAAAACAACAAAAATTTGCTTTATAAGGCAACACTTTACAAAGTTATTTAGATACTATTATCAACAATATATCCACATCATGATTATGCTTAAAAATCAGAAAGTGGAAGTTTGAAACAGCCCAAAATCCACTTATAGCCTCCAGAGTCCTCCAGATAATTAGGCCCTGTCTTCATTGTATTCCCTGGCATGCACAAAAATGGTGTTGTGGGGGTATGTTGGGGTGGGAGTGGCATGTACTGGAAGCTCATGGAGGCTGCCTGTTGCAAAAAGTTTGATGAGGACTCTAAAGAACTTCAGATCTACCCCTCCTCCCCTATGTCATGCTCAAGAAATGTTGAGTTACTCAATGTTCTTGTGACCTTTTCATAATTAAACACTTTTTCTGTTCTTTTTTATATTTTTTATTTTATAATTAATTAATTAATTTTTTTGAGACAGGGTTTCTCTGTTGTTTTGGTGCCTGTCCTGGATCTCACTCTGTCTCATACTCACAGAAATCTGCCTGCCTCTGCCTCCCAAGTGCTGGGATTAGAGGTATACACCACCACTGCCTGGCTATAATTAATTTAATTTTACATATCAGCCATGGATTCTTCTGTCCTCCTTCCTCCCACCCCCCAGCCTTCCCTCCCAATCTACCCCCCATTCCCACCTCCTCCAAGGCAAGGTCTCCCCTGGGCATTCAGCTCAGCCTGGTAGATTCAGGGATCGCCCAAAGACAGAGAAATGGATGAGATCTACATGAGCAAACTGGACTTGAGGTGGGTTAATGGAGAGCAAGGTTAGGGGGAAAGAGAGCTTAGGGGATCGGGAGGTGCCAGCTAGATCATGATAAACCTTGCATGTCATAATCACTGCTCCATTTGCCACACCACACCCTCCTCATACCACACGAGTGTCTACTCAATCCTTACTAGGCTGGGGTTGAACCACTGTCATCATCCTCACTTCATAGGTCAGAGACTGAAGCATAGAAAAGTTTGATTACTTTCTTGGGATAATAATTGTGCAATTACAAAAAAGAAGTGTTTACCCTTCTATACAAAAGGTTCACATGACATGTATTTACCTTTTGACTTAGGGATCTCTGTCCTCTCATCTGATGGTTATGCCCAGATTTTCCATAGTTGGTTCCCTGCTTTCCAGTCTGCTACTGGGCCACTTTAGGATCAGTTACATCCACATTTGCCCAAGAGAGGATCAGCTTTCCAGGACAAAGCCAGCTACATGGTAACTGCTTGCAGTCATCAGAGAGCGCATTTAATAATTGAGTTTATGTGAGGGCACACTCCTTTCTGAGAGTCAGTCGCATGTCTAAGATTTCTTCATTACTTGATTCTGTCTACCTGTGTTCTCCCACACTGCTTTCCTCTTGTTTTGAGAGGTTACTTCTGAGAAAACAAATCATGCCTATAATCTGGCTTTCTCTGGTTTTACTCTGACTTCTAATTATAAACATAAGTAGATTAAATTGTGTGTGTGTGTGTGTGTGTGTGTGTGTGTAGTGCATGTGCACAAAAGTGTGTGAGTGTATGTACACATCATGCAACTCTCTATCCCTGGTCAACTCCCTATCATTTTGTAAAGATTCTACTGTTGATATTGGAGAAGCCTAGGTGATTAAACTGACCTTACAAATTTTGTACCTTTACTATAAAATTTTTTTATAGTTTTCATACAATACACACCACAAATATCTTGCAAATCTTATAAGTAAATGCTATCTCTAAGTAGAAATATATTAGGATGATATTTTCTAATTCCTTCCATTTGCCTGCAAATCTCATGCTGTCATTGTTTTTCTCTGCTGAGTAGTACTCCATTGTGTATATGTACCACATTTTCTTAATCCATTCTTCGGTTGACAGGCATCTAGGTTGTTTCCAGGTTCTGGCTATAATAAATAGTGCTTCTATGAACATAGTTGAGCATATGTCTTTGTGGTATGATTGAGCATTCCTTGGGTATACGCCCAAGGGTGGTATGGCTAGGTCTTGAGGTAGATCGATTCCCAATTTTATGAGACATTGCCATACTGATTTCCAGAGTGGCTATACAAGTTTGCATTCCCACCAACAGTGGAGGAATGTTCCCATTGCTTCTCATCCTCTCCAACATTGACTGTCATTAATGTTTTTGATCCTAGCCATTCTGACAGGTGTAAGGTGGTACATAGAGTCATTTTGATTTACACATCTCTTTTTTAAATTTTCTTTCTTTCTTTTTCTTTTCTTTCTTTTTTTTTTTTTTTTTTGAGGGGGGAATTTTGATACAAGGTTTCTCTAGGTAGCACTGGCTATTCTGGAACTTGATTTGTAGATCAGGCTGGCCTGGAACTTACAAAGATCCCTTTGCCTCTGCCTCCTGAGTGAGGTAACACAAACCCAGAAGAACAAACATGGTATGTACTCATTCATAAGTGGATTCTAGATATAAAGCAAAGAACAATCAGAATGCAACCCACAGAACCAGAGAGGCTATATAGCAGGGGGGACCCTAGGATGACTGTGGCTTATAATAAGTTTTGGTTTTACTCAATTACTGGGCAAGCCTCACTGAAACATCTCATTATTAGGATAAGAATTTATACTGTATCAAGCTGATAATAGAAAAATAAATAGATAAACAAACAAATAAACAAATAAATAAATAAATAAATAAATGGGGGGAAGGAAAGGGAGAGGGATCACAAGGCCCCTTCTTCCTGCTTCCTCACATGATCAGACTGCCAGGTGGATTTACTCCTATTTAGAATAGAAGACAATTTCAGCTCTTTACTTAGTTCTGTATTCATGAGTGTATTTCCTCAATTTATATCTTAATAAATCTCTATTACCCACTTAAAAATAAATATATTAGGTAACAAGATGCATAGATGTCCTTCTGAGTTTATATTTATGAAGTAGTTCTCAGGCATCTGGGGCTATGATTGACCCAATGGGTAGGATAACAGGCTAAGACATGTTTTAGAACTTTCAGTTGTCAATATATCTATGTGCACTCAACTACATTTAACACTTACATCAGTTGTCCTCATTTAACGGCATCCCTTAATTTCTTGTCCCTCTGCTATATTCATGCATTATTGAGTTGAAATCAAGAAAACCTTACTCTACTTTCCCTTGTTTATATATATTTAATGCTTTCCAGCTCTCTTCTACCAACAAAATGAATGAATCATTTTGTTTTGCTGTTCAGATTTCCACTTCCTTGCAATTGTTTCCACTTATCTGATAATACATATATTAGTGGATTCATAATATATTATGTGTATATATATATATATATATATATATATATATATATATATAGGCTATATGGATATAATTAGTGAATATATATCATACATATATTGTTGTTGTTTTAGACTTAGGAATGTCTAGATCCTTTCCATTCCAAAAGAAACAGTTTAAAGATCCAAGCATGTTATAGCCTTCTACTGGCTTCCTTAATCTGTTTTAAAGCAATTTCCTACGTTCCTTATTTTCCATTCTAATCCATGCCACTTTTCATCTACATAAATCTACTCTAATTTATTTTCTAATTCTGCTGTCAATTTTCTCACCAAGCATGAGGAAATTTCCCTGCTCCTATCAAAATTGCCATAGGTGTCTGAAACCGTTCTCTCTCACACAGCTACTTTTAAAATTATTATAAACAAAAAGGATCATAATTTCTACTTATTTTAAAATCAATAAATTTCCATTGTGTTTCTTTCTTTGACATGTGATCCAAGTATCAGTAGGTGAATGTAGTTTTGATCACTAAGTCACTCAATCAAGCGATCAAACAAAGACAACTTCAAAATTTGGTTAACAGCTCCTTCTTCAAATTCAATGCTACTAAAAATGTTTGTAGATTAAGAATTGTATAAACCCAAGTTTTAAAGGGATATGTTTGTTATTCATCTTGAAAGACTCTGCTTTCTCAGAGTCTTTAGGTAGCAATGTCAGACTCAACCTCTCTTTGTTTGCTCTACAGTCCCTTCCACAATTCATTTCAAATTGTGTCTTTTATGGAAGCCTGAGACCTAATCATTTTACCAGTTCAATCATTTACCAATTTTTGAATGTACATTATATCAGGTAATCATGCAAACATAAAAACATGTGAAATTAAATCATCTTATTGATTTCCATAAAATGACATTACTGAATCATTATTAATACATTTTTATCAGGATTCTAAACTGAATTTATTTGATCAAAATTTGTGATTTAAAATTTACCATGTCAGGAATATTGTTTTTCTAAGACTACTTTTCATTGCTCTTCCTCTACTTGTATGATACTTTATTTAATCCTTCTTCAATATCGTACATAATTTAACTTTTAAGCACGAACATGCTCAAGTTGATGTGGGCCCATTTTAAAACCTTTTTATAGGAGCCTGATTTCAACAGCTAGTTATCCCAATAAGCTTCATAATCATTATAGAATGGATTATTGAATTTGGATATTATTTATATGTAACTTTTCATGACCTCTTAAAACAAAGATAATTATTATAAAAGCATAGTTTCATGCATTTTATCATTCATCAGGGTAGAGCTCTATCATGTATTCATATTATTGTAATTTCTATTATAAACAAATATATTGACTAAATTGCTGAAATCCAAATCCTACAATAGGTCTATTATTCTGTGCAATGTGGGATAAAATATGATAGTGATCCCACAGAAAACAAGGAGAGATTGTTTGGGTCTGTCATCATTACATTAATAACTATGAGAAAGTGCTAAAAGGATGAATATCAATCACACATGTAATGGCTCATAATTACGCAGTTCTTAATCTACAAAAACTTTGAATAGCATTTGAATAATTTATTGTGCAAGCCCTAAAAATTGAATTTGATACCAGATTCCATGGTAGATGGGGTAGAAGGGGTAGAAGGAGAAAACAAATTCCCAAAGGTTGTCCTCTGACTTCTATACATGCAGCAAGGCATGACTGGTACCCAGAGTGGTAACAGACACACACACACACACACACACACACACACACACACACACACACACACATGAGAGTGAGAGAGAGAGACAGAGGGAGACAGACAGAGACAGAGATAGAGACAGACAGAGACAGAGGGAGAGAGGGAGGGGGAGAGAGAGAGAAAATAATAAATAAGGTAAAAATGTTTAAATAAAACAAAATTTCCATGTATTTTGAACTATAAATAACCCATCAACTTGTAACATCCATTTTCCACATTAGGCTGTAAATTCTTCCCAATTGTTCTCTCTTTCATTGTTTTCCCATCCTGCTAGGACCACATACATCTACATATTACCTATGATCTTTTTGCCTCTGGATACATACTCTATTTGCCTTTCTTTCCCTCCCATTTTCATAGTGTTAGCACGCCCATGGTATTTCAGTTGATTTTCCCCTGGCATTTGCATTGGCAAATAGCAAGGGATGAACTAAATAAGTAAGAAGTAGTTTTCAGGCCAGGCAAAGGTGGCAGAGAGCACAGAAGCATAAGGGAGTGAATGAAAAATTCATAAAGGAAATTGTGTTTTCTCAGCCTTGTATGAAAAAAAAAATGTTTGTAATGCCCTTTACTGAACAGAAATTCAGAAGTTCGAGAAAAATGTTGGCTTACAATCTAAACCAAAACATAATGATACTAAGCTTTTTGAAGTACAGAGAGGCTGCATGGCTGTGCTTAATGCAAAACTGAGTAAGTCTTCTGGATTAAACTAAGGTAATGTTTGTCCTCACAACTCACACTGTTTCCTTCTGACATACATCATGAAGAACCCCTATACCACATTTCAAAGTTGAGAAGACAACTCCAATTCCTCTTTATATTCAACTCTGAAGTAGCAGTTTACCTCTTTGGCTGTCTTTCCTTCCTGACACATGATTTGCCACATCACAAACCTGGAAGTTTCAGTGGCAGATGTATGTACACATGCCACCAAACTTCCTTTGAAAATGTTTATGTTGTGTGAGGGGCAGCAAGTACTCCTAGACAATGATTAACTACTGACAAAATCTGCTCCTCAAGGCTGTCACAAGTATCTTAAGAAACAAAAGGGGAAAAAAGGATTTGGTCTCATGGTTTGAAGTTGCAGCTCAGATATATCTGTTTTTGCAGCTTCCTGCCTAAAACAGGTTTGAGTGTAATGGTAACTGGATGGTGTGGAGGAGAAAGCTGCTCACTTCATTGAACAAAAGTTCCATAGAGCGACTATAAATGATTTGCTACATCATATGCTAGGAAAACATGTACTTATTTAGGACACCTAATCCAGATGTCCACCAGTCAGGGTCTAAATTACAAATTTTCCATCATCTCCCAAAATAGTGCCACTGGATAGAAACCAAGCCTTCACATATAAGCCTGTAGAGGATATTTCCCACTCAAAGCAGAATATCAGTAATTTAGCATTATAAATCTTTGTCATCTGTTTTTCTCATCTAATTCTTTCCTTGATATTCTTTATGCAAATAGTAATCTATATTTGTCAATCATCCTGGAACTAACACTTAAGATACTCTTCATAATATAAGACAATATCCACATATTTCTTTGATTTGTGATCATCTAACATTATATTTAATGTGTTATTTTTAATGTTTACTGATATCAAATCTAAGTAATATAAAAAATCCTCTTTTTATCATTTTAAATGCTTCATTTGGTGGCTATTAATATAGTCATAAAATTCAGAAATTCTTTCTTCTCCAAAACATGTTGTACATACCCAAAAGAAACTCCATAACTCTATTTCACTTGGCCCTTGCATCCTGGAATTCAACACCTCATTTATGTCTAAGTAGAATTGGATATTCTGCATCCTCTCCAGCATAAGCTATCTTCTGTGTTTTTGATTTTAGCCACTCAGGTGTAAGGTTACGGTATCTCAGAATCCTTTTGATTTGCATTTCCCGGATAATTAGGGATGTTGAGCAATTCCTTAAATGTCTTTCAGCCATTGAACTTCCTCTGTCAGAAATTCTCTGTTTAGTTCTATAGTCCATTTCTTAATTGGACTGTTGGACATTTTGATGTCTAATTTCTTGAGTTCTTTATATATTCTGGATATCATCCCTCTGTCAGATGTGGGGTTGGTGAAGACCTTTTACCATTCTGTAGGCTGTTGCTTTGATTTGTTGACCTTGTCCGTTGTGCTACAAAAGCTACTCAGTTTCAACAGGTTCCATTGATTGATTGATTCTCTTAGTGTCTGTGCTACTGGTGTTATATTTAGAAAGTGATCTCTGGTGCCAATGCATTCAAGACTACTTCCTACTTTTTCTTCTATCAGGTTCAGAGTAACTGGTTTATGTTGAGGTCTTTGATCCACTTGGACTTAAGTTTTGTGCATGGTGACAGATATGGATCTATTTGCAGCCTTCTACACATTGACATCCAGTTATGCCAGCACCATTTGTTGAAGATGCTTTCTTTTTTCTATTGTACATTTTTGGCTTCTTGAACTCTCCTCCACTGCTGGTGGGAATGCAAGCTTGTGCAGCCACTTTGGAAATCAATATAGTCCCTCCTTAGAAAATTGGGAATCCATCTCCCCCAAGACCCAGCTGTAGCACTCTTGGGCATATACCCAAGGAATGCTCAATCATACAACAAGGGCATTTGCTTAGCTATGTTCATATCAGCATTGTTTGTAATAGCCAGAACCTGGAAACAACTAAAGAATGGATAAAGAAAATATGGTACATATACACAATGGAGTACTACTCAGCAGAGAAAACAATGACATCATGAGGTTTGCAGGCAAATGGATAGATCTAGAAAAATTCATCCTGAGTGAGGTAACCCAGACTCAGAAGGATGAACATGGTATGTACTCACTCATAGGAGGATACTAGATGTAAACCAAAGATGACTAGACTGCTACACAACTCCAGGGAGGCTACCTAGAAAATGGGACCCTAGGAAAGATACAGGAATCACCCAATGACAGAGAAATGGATGAGATCTACATGAACAACCTGGACGACAGTGGGAGTAATGAAGGGCAAGTTTCGAGGGAAAGAAAGCTTAAGGGAGCAGGAGATCCCAGTTGGATCAAGAATAGAAAGGGAGAACAAGGAATAACAGACCATGATAAATGAAGACCACATGAGAACAGGAATAGGCAGAGTGCTGGAGAGGTCCCCAGAAATCCACAATGATACATCCTCTGTAGACTGAGGTCCTCTGGTTGAGAGAAAGCCTGATCTAACCTAGTCTGGTGACCAGATGGCCAAATACCCTAACAGTTGTGCTGGAACTCTCATCCAATAACTGATGGAAGTGGATGCAGAGATCCTTGGCCAGGCCCCAGATGGAGCTCCAGGAGTCCAATTGTTGAGAAAGAGGAGGGACTGTAAGAGTGTGAATTGTTGAGACCAAGATTGGAAAAGCACAGGGACAAATAGCCAAACAAATGGAAGCACATGAATTATGAACCAAAGGCTGTGGAGCCCCAGCTGGATCAGGCCCTCTGGATATACAAGACAATTGAATAGCTTGAACTGTTTGGGAGGCACCCAGTCAGTGGGACCCAGACGTGTCCTTAGTGCATGAGCTGGCTGTTTGGAACCTTGGGCTTGCACAGGGACACTTTAATCAGCCTGGAAGGAGGGCACTAGACCTGCCTGTACTGAATCCACCAGGTTTAAATGAATCCACAGGGGAGTCATGGCCCTGGAGGAGATGGGAATGGAGGGGAGGGGCTGGGGGGAAGCTGGGGACGGAGGCGGGAGAGGGGAAGACAGGGGAACCCATGGCTGATGTGTAAAATTTAAACACAAATATAGTAAATTTAAAAAAGGAGAGGAAAAAAAGAATTGGATATTCTGAGCATTTCACATATATAGGGTCATATTATTTCACTTAACATATTTTTAAGTTTCACATGAATGACAATGTACACCAGAATTTCATACTTTCCTAGGGTTGTCTAATAATACATTTAGGCCTAAGCCATATTCTGTTAATCCATCAAACAAGTATAATTATTAGTTCTTTCCACTTTGTGACTATTATAGACAGTGATACTGGGAATAAATGGTTTTGAGTAAACAGTTTGTTTTTTGTTTTTTTTTTTTTTTTTGGAGCTGAGGATTAAACCCAAGGCCTTGTGCTTGCTAGGCAAGCTCTCTAACACTGAGCTAAATCGAGTTAATTCCCCAACCCCAATTTTGTTTTTCTTTTGGTTTTTTGAGACAGGGTTTCTCTGTGTAGCTTTGCGCCTTTCCTGGAACTCACTTTAGAGACCAGGCTGGCCTTGAACTCACAGAGATCCGCCTGGCTCTGCCTCCTCAGTGCTGGGATTAAAGGCGTGCTTCACCACTGCCCAGCTTGTAGACATTTTTTAAAACTCTGTTGCATAGTAAATTCTTTTTGAAGTCATCAATTCACACATTTTAGAAAACTACATTTTCATAAGCATTTTTATAAATGCAATAACCATCTGACTTCACTTTGCTACATCGTATGCTCATCATTTGCCAAACAGCATTACCCCAACATTCTTACAACTAAGGGATAAATGACAGAAGAGGTCATAAAGTTGTATGCCAAGATATAATGTAGGGTGAAAAAAGTGAAACTAAGTGTGCTTTAGAGCACATATTAGCTCACAGTGAGTACAAAGTGGTTTGTCCGTTTTTACTGAGAGACAAGGAAAAGTAAATCATAACCTATGTACATACCCTTATGTTGCAGAAAATACTTTAGACATATATAGAAGTGTAACCATTGAACAAGCATATCAGCAAAGGTTAGTCATTATTGATGTAAAGTTTGTTGCATTTCATTGGCTTTATTAAATTCAAGCAAATCATCTAAAAACAATAAAATTCCAATTCACATGAAATTCAATTATAAACTAAAATTTTCTATTAATGATATGCCATGAAATTAATTCTCAACAGTATTACTATTAAATCGCAATAAACTAGAACACAGGAAGATAAAATAATTTCAAAAGAAAGTATTATAAATGGGGTAGGGGCATATATAGAGAGGGTAAAAGAGTGATTATTGTAGAAAATGAGACATTAGGTACCAATGGGTAATTAAAATTCAAAGTATGTGCACACTTCTGTTTAATTTTTTATTGGTGTGTGAGGGTGTCTATGTGGTATGTTCATGTCACGGTGCTGATGTGCTGAGGTCAGAGGCAAATTACCTAAGCTGTAAGTTCTTTCTTTGTACCATAGAATCCAGAAATCAAGTCGGGTTTTCCAGCCAGACAAGTGTTTAGCCATCCCAGAAGACCAATCTTTGCTTTGGAGTTAGAATTATGTCAGGTCAAAAGCCAGTTGTTTCTAAATACTGGTATAATACTAGTATGATACCCATAGACGATGACTCTATTTCCAGAGTGGAAGAGGATGTTAGGTAATTGGAAGAACAAAATGGCAAATGAAGTCACACAGTTAATGATGAAACAAACAGGTATGTAAGAGGAAAATGAAAACATCAGACAACACCAAATATTTTTTAAGCAAACACATGACCATCTCTCCTTATTATGACTTGCAGAAAGTAGTATTTGTGTAGTGATACTGCCATGAATGATGGAGGCATGATAGAGATTTCAAATACATCCAGATAACTAAATTCCTTTGGGAATAACTAGATACTGGCCAGGAGCAATGTAAGGCCACAATGTACAGTAAACAGATGAGATTACAAACCATTTCACAGCATTTCAGAGCTTAGCCCTTGAAGATGCCTCAGGCTTAAAATAAATGGGCCATGGGAACTATCATGTACAGTATTTGTAGCAAGGAGTTATTGGGCAGTTACTGTGCTGGCATTTTATTTATGTTTGCAACTATACTGCGTTGAAAATGCTGTCTTCCTCCTTCATTGACAGTGACATTGAGTACACTGAGGTTCAAAATAAGGTAAACATTTTGGTAAAGACTCCAACTACTGATGACTTCATATCCTGACCCCAACAGGGCATTACTTGTCAATTGACAAGAAGGCATCAGGGATGGGTTAGCTAGAGGGAGGTCTACCAAGTAACCACAGAAATCCAATGATTATTGAAGGTATTAGAAGTGAAACTATGCAATCTCTTAAGTGACCAGGAAAGACTTGTCTCACTTGCCTTGTTAGGTCACGGCCAACTCATAGCAGTGAGTCTTTCTGCTTCATCTCACCAACAAGTCAGGAACTGTCAAGGCTGTAGAAAACACCACCCAAATCTCAACTTTTCACTCCCAGAGCCAGTGAGGTGCCTTTTTTGAAAGGCTGCTCCTGTCACTCCCAGCCTCTGCTGGAGGTTGATGCCTGGATGACGTTCTTTCCCAAGGTGATCTGAACAGAAACTATGTGTGTCATTCTCATAATGTCTCAAGCTTCTGACAGGAGCTAAAGTTTGCTGACATTGAGGTTTTTAGAAATATTTCCAAGAGATGTGGCTCCGAGTATCAAAAGTATCAAACGTCATTAAGCTCTCAATGCTGACAAAGGAACAGGCTAGGGTTTGGCTATTTCACACACACACACACACACACACACACACACACACACACACACACACACACACACATGTAGGCATATGATTATTATTTTTTCTTATTTGTTGAGGTATTTTGTTGTGCTCTGTGGAAGTGTGACTACATACTTTATAAGGAAACAACAGCTGAAGACCCCATAATGTCTTCCTGAATTACAATTTCTAAAATGAGTTTGCCAGCATTTCACTGTCAGTGCTCAACTAGCTGGGAATCAGAGACAAGGGATGCTATTCATAGTTTGGAATCTAAATTTAAAATATAGAAACAAACAACAAGAAATTGTACAAACAAGCTTAAAAACAAACAGGGAAGAGGAAAGTTGTTTTTACTAGATTTTTAATAAAAATTACCTTTCATTTCATTCTCCAATCACTATTTGACAGAAGCACAAGGCAGGTGCTGTCTGAAACATACAGTACTATCTCAGGAATCATAAGGCAACTAGCTGCACACTGGGTTGCTGTGAAAATTGCCAATTCCTCCATTGTGATTTTTTTCTTTAACTAGAATATTTCACAAGTGACTCTGCTTTAGCATTATATCCTTATCCAACTTCTGCCATACATGTTAATATGCAACCCTTCCTAATCAGTAAGTTCATTCAGATCTTTCTATTATATTAGTTTTGCATGCTATATGCTTATTTCATTCAAACTTGAATAGTGTAAACAAACCTGTGTAAGGCATGTTGAATTTATAGAAATTAAATACTGTTGGTTGGCACTCTTAATTGTCTTATCTAAAATTGCTTTTTCCCCTTTTCCTAATGAATATAGTATTTGATACCTAGTCTGCAAAGCTAGCAGGGAAATACTAGCTTTAAATGTAAATAATTGCACCCATGAGATACTATAAACTAAAGATAAGAACCATATTTATTTAGGATAACTGAAATGATGATAGCTCTCCAGAGAATGTTTATTGTGTGTACAAAACTCTGGTCTCAATTCCTACTTGTTTAACTCTCTTAATAGTATTATGAAGTGCATTAAGCCCATTTTATGAATGAGTAAACTATAAAACACAGAGTGAGGAAGATTTAATTTTTAGCACTAGACATGTAAGGTGAGGAATTCAAAACCATCTTGTTGATTTAACATCCTTTTTCTTAGCTTCTATATTATAAGACATTTTATTTAGCATTCTTCTCTGCATATAATTGAGACTTTCCAAACATAAATTATCTTTCCCTTTAATAACTATGCTTTCTGCTTCTCTCCATATCACTAATCAAAAATCTGTTCTATTTTTGAGATCTGTCGTTTCCATGTTCATGTAGAAGAGTGTGGTGAAGCTCCATTAACAGGGTATTAAGATTCTGTCAGTAAGTACTTCCTGCTCATAACGTGGATTTTCATGCCATGTCAGTGGTCAACTACAGTGTTGAGGTTTGCTGAAATGTAAAGACTAAGAGTTAATGTCCTAAGCCAGTTCCAAAGGCTAAGAAATTAATACAAACTACTTTATTGATTTTTAGTAGCTTTTTGCTTCAAATAAAATGAGACCATTTTTATTTTTATTTCTTTATTGATTATATTTTTGTTTGTTTGCTTAGTTAGAGTAGATATTCTATGTGAGTTATTGGCTCACTTTATTTTTTATTTTTATCATTTTGATGTAAATTAAATTTTCTTTGTATCTTCTTAGACATTAAATATAAAGACAAAGAGGGGCCACACTTTTGTAGTATATGGTGGTCATAGTTTCCTACAAAATGATACAGAATCTTAAAAGGTTTTTGCCTTCCAAAAGAATTGGGCTTCAAATCTGGTCTGCATTTTGATTTTCAATTTTCTGTTGAAAATATTTAAGTCATTATCCTGTCTGCTTCTAGTATTGTGCTGATTCTATTGAATGACTCAGTCATGCAAGGAAGGAGAAATTGACAGATACATTCAATAAATAGCATTGTGCTGAATTTGCTGAGTCTCCAAACAGAGACATAAGTAAGCACAAATGAGCCAGGTAGGCATGTATCACCTGCAATGGGAAATAATCAATGTATCCCGAGTGAGAGGAGGACAGATCAGGGGAATGGCCAAAGTGCATATGCTCATTGAATGAGAATCCACCAACAATGGCATCAGCAGAAAGCTGGATAATTGTGCACATGTGTGCTCTACACAGGGAACTTCAACACAAATGTACTGAGAGGGGCAAAATAATACCCAGTATGAACCCACTAGAACAAATGAGCATCCTAAAAGGAAAAATAAAATCAAGCCTAAAAAGGGATTATGTGTTAAGACAAACAAGGACTGCAGAAAGCTGCATTTCTTTCCATGCTTGTTAGTAAACCATTAAGGGGGTTGGTATTTCTTTACCTTCACCTACTGTTTCTTAAGCTGCATAACACATTATGTTAAACTTAACAATTAGAGTCATTTTCCTAATATCTGAAATATTAGGAGAATAGACATTTTTGCTGATTGTTAAGTCAGACTGATACCATGCTACCAATGTGCATGCTTATTTTAAAGAGAAAACAAAGAGTTCGCATCATAGTCTGAAGTGACTCATAAAGCCCATTGTGAATTTTTATAGTTGTAAAATTCCCTTGGTGAAAATATACATGTTTTAAAACATGGCACTCTACTATTCTCTTGATTGTCTTAGTCTGATATTTACCAAACCTGTCAATCTTTTAAAAATATGATGCCTATGTACTTAACTTTAAAAAGAAGTATAGCCTACCACAGGCTCAAAGATTCTTTGAAAGCAATTATTTGCAGTCATCTGTGTTTTATCATTATGAACTGGAAGGTTTTAAAAGGAGAAATGGGGTGCTACCAAGATATCTCAGTAAAATGTTTGCTTTGTAAGCAAGAAAACCTGAGTTATCTCCCAAGAATCCATGTGAAAAATCCAGGTGTGGTGCTATATAAGCTTCCAAGGGAGAAAAGCAATCAACAGTTCTATCCAGCTGTAAAGTCTATAGACTAAAACGCTGACCAGCATAGCAAGATGTCCTCAAGAGTGCAATAGCTGCATTTCTATCTTGGCGGCAAACAACAGCCGTCTAGTTGAAGTCAAGGCACTCAATAAGAGAGAATTCATGCATAGAACTATAAATGGCAAACTATTCATGGCTGGTCTCAGACCCTTAAAGGAAAAATCTTCTATTGAAGTGTGATCTTACTGCTCTTATTAATAAAAACCTAGAGTCAGATATTAGGGTGAAAGCTGAAAGATCAGAGAAGCAGAGCAGCAGCAGCTAGAAACTTCTTACCTCTAGGAATCCTCAGACTGAATTGGGGCCCAAAAGACAAGAATTGTTGTCTCTACCTGCCTTATATTCCTGTCTCCACCTCCCTAGTGCTGGGATTAAAGACATATACCACCACTGCCAGGCTCTGTTTCTCTTTCAGACTGGTTCAATGTCCTGTAGCCTAGTGTGGCCTTGAACTCCTGATCTTCCTGTTTTCTCCTCCAAAGTTCTGGGATTAAAGGTGTGTGCCAACACTGCCTGGCCTCTGTGGTTAACTAGTGGCTAGGCCCACCCTCTGATCTCAAGGCAAACTTTATTTTTCAGAATACAAATGAAATTGTCATACAACATTCTACTGTCACTTTCCTAAGACCATATTATTTGTAACTGCATTCTATGTACTCATTCTTATAATACCAAAGAAGTTTAGCTCTCACATCTCATCAAAGAAGCTTCTTTTTACAGAAAACCACACTGGTTAAAATGAAAAGAACCCCAACCAATACATCTATATCACAACGTCTACACCCAAAGTTTAGAAAACTGTGGACTGGAAAGATTGTAGAGTCAGAAGACCCCTATGTCTGCTGCGTCTTGTTTTCTACTTATGGCCAAAAGATATACCCATGAAATCTTAGCTCTATAGCTTCCCTAAACAAGATCTGCAAAATGAGGGCATCAGTTGACATAATAGCATGGATGAGGACATCACACAAGATTCCACCCTTAGATACAGAGCTAGAGACAATTAGTGTATGTTGAAAAAGGAAGGATCAGCCTTTTAAAGGGAAGAGGCCTCTGATAGGTTTTTTAATCATCCCACACAGTCAGCCCTAAACACATAGATGTGAGCAACATTAAATAGACTCATCGGACTATATTTATATGTACATAAATGTATATTTATATGTACATACACAATAATTTAAGAAGAGCTCATAAATTTGAAAGGGAGGTGGTAGAATACAAGAATTCATAGAAGGTATGCTGTGGGATAGTGCTTTTGTACACTGGCTTTATAAAACACTGATTGGCCAGTAGCCAGGTGGAAAGTATAGGAGGGATAAGCAGGCAAGTAGAATTCTGGGAAGAGTAAAGCTGAGTCAGGAGATGCCAGCCTGCCATCTCGGGAGTGGCATGTAATTACACACAGGTAAAGCCATGGAATATGTGGCTACATATAGATTAACAGAAATGGGCTGAGTTTAAGTGTAAAAGCTAGTCAGTAGTAAGCTTGAACTAATGGCCAAGAATGTTTAATTAATATAAGCATGTATGTGTTTACTTGGGTCTGAGTGGCTACAGATTAGGTGGGACACAGAAAAACTTTAGTTTCAGGGGTAGAGGAAGGGGTAAAATTTATGTAAATAGAAAGTGATGTATGAAATTCTCAAAAAAAAAAACCCTCCAAGTTTCATATTTTAAAAAGTGCCAGGCATGGTGGCACATACTTCATAATCCCAGTGCTCAGGAGGTATTGTAGCCAGACATTTTCTCTGGTCCCATCCAGCCCCAAGGTCCTGCTACAAAGTAAGACATGTGGGTGTGTAGTTTAACTGACTAACTAGACTAGCCTACAGAACAAGAATTAGAGCATAGCATCATTATGTAACATACATTAAGTTGTTTAGCATTTAAAATAATATCTAATAAAGAAGACTCAATGAAAACATTCACAAAATATTATCTACCTAATATTTGGTTGTGTTTATGTAATTTATAAGACATGATTTAAACTCTGGTTTATCCAGGAAGAGAGTTACATAACAATTACTCATGTCAAGATATATGAAAATATTCAGCAGAGGGCATGGGGAGATGGTTTTGACTTAAGTACTTGTGGCTCACATAAGATATATGAAATACACACTAGGTATTATAATGCATCTGATTATGAGGTAACATTAATGTAAAGGTAATGAGTTCAGGCAATTCTAATATTCTTGCATTATTATTCATAAGTAGTAAATGATAATCCTTCCAATGACTAACAAAGAAAGTTGTATTTTGAGTTATTTTTTCTCACCAGACTTTTAGATTAGTCCTTTCCACACACTTTCACCAATCACCCTGAATCCTCAGATACATTATTTATTACAGATAGGACTCTGATAGAGTTTTACAACCAGTTTGGAAGTCTTCGGAATATGTTCTAAGAAAAGGAGCTAACCATCACAGCACCAGGACTAGAACTCTGGCCAGTAGGTAACATCTTTCCTAGGAAGCTTGAACGTGAAGTCTTAGCGTTGTTGTATGGGTTTTCCTCATCACGGGTCACAAAGCTTCCGTCTCCTTCAAATTCTATCTTTCTCCTCCTACTGCGATACCTTTTGAACCTTCTTTTATCAAGGCAGTCATCTGTGACTTTCTAATGTGCTGAAAATACCACTGGAGATAATTTTAACAAGAGAAATACGGTGTTTCAGTTATTGTTACTTCTTAATCATGAAAGGAAGAGGTAAACGGACAGAATGAGAGGAAAATTAAGCAAACGCACGGCATTTCTTTTGGTTTGGAAGTGACAAGTTAACAAACATAGCTACCAAGAAATTCATAGACTTGAAAACAGTAATGTCTTGAACGAATCTTTGAATGTGAAGATTAGTGCTGATATGGTTTCTGAAGAAAAGCTAAAGAATGGACATGCTATATTTGACATACACACATATAACACTATTTTTGATAGTTTATGTTTTTGAAAGACTTTTACTAAGATTTTGCTTTTACATAGCATCTCAAAACCTGATTATTATCTGACCTCTGGCTTTAGATATGACAGAAAGACAGACAGACAGACAGACAGACTGACAAACCGGAAGGAAGGAAGGAACTATTATAAAATTTATACATTCATTTTATTTTTGTTCCTAGCTTACATGATCTACGTAATCACTTTGTGTCTATCCCACAGTGATGTTTTATAAAGTAATTACCATCCTGCCTTGAGCAGTACAGAACGGTAGGTATAGAAAGACACAGCTTAAATCTAGAGAGATATGCAGTGACATGCCCTGGCACTGAGAGAGGCCTACAGAGGACCTTATAAAGCACCACAACTTTCCTGTAGCTCATGAGACTAAAAGTTCTCATGTTGGTTTTGATTTGACCATACAATACTAAAAAAGCAATATCTGAGAGTATAAATATTAACTCTTCTCTAGAAAAAGGGTATAATTTATAAACAAAACAAGCTAAAAATTGCTTAGTAAATCTAATAACATTCCAGTATTTTTTCCTATAAATAAGTATCCATAGTCACAGTGCATACTTACGAAACAAACTTTTAAGCTAAAGAGCTCAAACATATCTGAGTAAAATGTTTTAGTTTAATACTCAATAAAAAGTAAAATGAATATGGTATTGTTTTATAACATTTAAACTCAACTGGAACTATCATCATGAAATATTTTCATAGCACAAATTCATGTGCGCAAGAATGATCACTGGATTATAGGTTTCAAGGTTTTGTTTGTTTGTTGAATGAGATAGGATCTCATATAACTCCAGCTGGACTCAAACTCAGTATGTAGCAGTAAATTACTTTAAACTTCTGATTTTCCTGCTACTCTGTTCCAATACATGCACAATAACTGACCAGCTGTTTAAAGCATAGTATCAGTACACAAATTATAAAATATGGATTACAACCCCTCATTAGTGACAGAGATGACTATACCTCTATTCAATGGATGTACATGTTTCAGAAGACAGGTCCATGAGAATGACGACAAAAGTCTCCATGATTTGGCAATAAAAGTTTATCAGTTATTGAATGAGAAGAGGGTGTTGAATAAATAAATCATAAATACCCAAAGGAAAGTTTTCTTTATAAAAGAAAATTAATTAATAAGTTCATTTCAGAAATTGGGATTGCATATGAACCAGCAATCTGTAGTTCTCTATTTTGCTTGTAATATCTACAATGAGATTTATTATTTTATAATCAGAAAAATTATAATTTTCATTTTAGAAAATGTTAAAGCTAAATCAAGAAAGTACTCATTAAAATTTATCATAAGATTTTAATATTTTAATAACATTTTTCATGATTAAATTCTCTGATGATTACAAATTTAGAACCATACTACTCTGCAGGCTAACCTGTTTTTTATACTTAGAAACTTATGATCATGTCCCCATATTTCCAAATATTATTCTGAAAGCAATATATTAATGACATTTAGTATTCATTGACTCATGTCTTGGTTCTTCATGATTTACAATTCTGATATAGAAAATAATAACATGATATGTTTATGGATTATAGAAAGATGTTTGCTGAATAAATCTCATATGCAGTTGTTATGCAGGATTCTTCAGTCAGAGATAGTAGCTGCCTCTTCATTTTAAAATCAAGTAAGGCATATTCCACAGTTTAGGGTATGAACAGTGATTTTGCTGCAAAATAACAGTGCATCAAATTCAGAAACAAGGATATACACAGAGTAAGCCAATAATCTAAATTGTTCATCTTATAGAATTACACTCTGCTTTCAACTATCTAACAAGTACTCTTTGGAAAACGATGTTGCCACAGAGTGGCTGGTAAGCCACTTCCTGCCAAGCCTAAGGGCCTGAGTTTAATCCACTGGACTCACAGAATGGAAAAAGAGAATGAACTCTAGGAAACTGTTCTGATGTACATACAACTGCTGTGGCATATAGGTACACGAACTAGCTAGCTAGCTAACTAACTAAACAAACAAACAAATAAATAAATGTAATTATTATTTCTAAAGACAATACTGGTAATTAATCTTATAGATCATTGCTAATATTAACATATTTTATCTTTTCAGTATAATCTGTGATGTAAATACTTTTATGAGCCCTATCCAAGAAGTAAATTAAGGCAAAGGGATAGTACAGTATCTTAACTTCAGGGTCAGAATATACATTCATATTATTATCTTCAAAATGATAAGTATAATCACACAGTATGAGGTTTATTCAAGAATACATTCAGCATGAGATTCATGATTAGGTCCCAGGTGCATGGCTTCCTATGAGTCTTTTCAGACACTAACAACATTATCTAGGTAAATTATGTCATTTTGCATTTAATTCAAGGTGCAGAAAAAACTACCTCACTAACCCTTGTTTCTGATGACAGCAAAATATATTACTTATATACATGCACAAAACAGGTTACAAAACCACCATGTATTGCTTTACATATTGTATTCTCTCTGTTACAATGTCATCAAAGCTAAGACAAGCCTAAGTTCACAAGAACCACTCTAAATAATAATCTTATTTCTAGAAAGCAAAACCAGAAATGCTCAGCCATGGTCATAGTTATTTAGGCAGGAACAATGATCACATACAATCCTGTATAGGAACTCATGTGTTCCATAGGACAAGGCTGGTGAGGTGTATATTAAACTTGCACTGAAGCTGGAAGCTGAACTATGAGAAATGAACAGATCAGACAGATGAGCTGCATCCTGCTCTCCTCCCCAGGGCTTTCTTAGGTATATAATTGCCTGTATTTTCTGTCACCCTAGCCTTCCCTCTTCCTCAAATAAATCACATGGTTCCTGGTACAAAATGACCACAGTGAAAATATCCCCTCCTCCTTTGTCATCATGACTGAATACAGACCTGTAGACAAAGTACAGAATCTGGTTGCTTCACATAATCCTTTACAGAAGATCCCCAGGAAATTACCTGTGAACCTGAAAGGTTTCCTACATGTTAGAATATGGGTTCCTAACTTGTTCCCATGCTTAAAGCCAAGTGATATATTTATAGCAGATATTTTCACATACATCCTATATACTCCTTTCTTCCTCTTTGCCCATAATTGTCTAAACATCAGACACAAAATGAGTGATACCCAGTTCAATATTTTTTTTACCTTTTTTTTTTCTTTATTATTATGTGTTTTAAATTTTACACATCAGCCATGGGTTCCCCTGTCCTCCCCACTCCCGCCCCCACCCCCATCCTCCCCCCAGCCCCTCCCCTCCATTCCCATGTCCTCCTGGATCAAGGCACCCCTGGGGATTCATTTAAACCTGGTGGATTCAGTACAGGCAGGTCCTGTCACCTCCTTCCAGACTGAGCAAAGTGTCCCTAGAAATTATTTTCATTTTTATTTTTCAGAATAAGGAAATGATCCCTATAATCCATTAAATGATAGTTTGAATATAACCCATAGACATACTTGCCTTAATTAAAGGACTACATCAAAGAAAACAGTAAATCTTTGGGAGATCTAAGTTTTAATCATGACACCTCCAGCCATATTTGGCTCTTTTCTTAAGGCAACGCCAAGAGTTGACAGCAGAATCCTGAAGTATTTACAGGCACCTACACACCAATGTGTTGATGATGTCTGCGAGAAACTCCAGCAGTGCCACTTTCTGACTGTCAGTCTCAGTCAGTCAAGCTAGTCAGTACTCAGTGCTCAGCCTAGGCTGGGCCTGTGAACAAAGAGCCATTTAGAGACGCTGGAATGCATGCTGTGGACTTGCCAAACTGAGGAGATTCATCCAGGAGAACATATCTTATTTCAAGAATATAAATGAATTAATCAGTAGGCTTGCCACCCTTTGCCAGAAACATCCCTGATTAAATTTAACAGAGTGAATTTGTGTAATCACCACCAAACTAAGCACTGATTAAACAAAGGCCTCGGAGCACTAATTCTCCTAATGTGTGGTTTATTTCTGCTCTCTTGTGAAGGGCACACCTTGAAAACTTTGCTGATTTCAGTGATTCTCCATTGAGGATTCAGTGTGGATTTTTTTTTCTTAAGGCAGTCCTGTTCATTTGGAGGCAATGAATGCATCAGACATTTTGATAAATGCTTACTTGGCTGCTGTGTCACGGGGACACTGGGAGTTCTTGCTACCTTGTAGGGCAGTAGAGAAATCAGTTTATCACAAGGTAAGTAGTCAACTAATTTCCTCTCTCCTTATGTTACCGGAGGAGGAGGAATTGCCATGAGATATTTATTCTAATATCAACACAGAACCTGAGGGCAGAACAACAAAGCTTGTGGTTTACTGTGTCCCACACATTTTATCTGAGATATGCTGTCATCTTGCACTAACACAAATTACAAAGGAGATACATGGACTATAGAACATGTAGTCAGAGACAGATTTTCTGTCACTGGTTTGTTATTTAACTTATAGATAAACAACAAATGATAGATGGCAGATGCATAGATGACAAATACAGAGATGTTCGATAATGTATGATAGAAAATAGATAGATGTATAGATAGATGATAGATAATAGATAGACAGATGATAGACAGATGATATGTCTTAGTCAGGGTTTCAATTGCTGTGAAGAGACACCATGACTGCAGCAACTCTCATAAATGTAAACATTTAATTGAGGTTGTGCCTTACATTTCAGAAGTTCAGTCAATTATGATCATGGTGGGGAGTATGGTGGTGTGCAGACAGACGTGGTACTAGATAAATAGTTGAGATTCCTACATCTTGTAAGCAACAGAAAGTGGACTGTGACACTGGGAGAAGCTTAAGCAAAAGAGACCCCAAAGCCTTCTCCCAATGACAAAGTTCTTTCAACAAGGCCACACCTACTTCAATAAAGCCACACCTCCCAATAGTGCCATTATGAGCTATGGTGGCCAACTACATTCAAACTATCAGATGACAGATATTTATCTATATAGATATAGACATAATATAGATATAGATATAGATATAGATAGTAGATGGATAATATATGGTACATGATAGATAGGTAGATGGTAGATAATAGAAAAATGATAGATTGATAATGATAGATACGTGAATATATGAACCAATGTTAGATGATAGCTAATAAAAAGAATACATTAATCAAAATGTAATTCATAAAAGAAACTCACTAGTAAACTTTGGGACCTTAGTTTATCAAATATTCAGCACTCATTGAATTAATTCATGTAACAGGTCTACATAACAAACCAAATCCCTATTCTCATGAAGTATAAAATTATACATATATATATATATATATATATATATATATATATATATATGAATGAGTATGTGTATATAGACAGATAAATATCGATAGATGAGATATGTAGATAGATGCTTTTAAGTTTCATATATATGTATATTTAAAATGCTTTTTAAGTATATAAAAAAGCATACTTTTACACTGAACAATGATTTCAAAATCTCTAATAATTATCCATAATAAATGTATTGATTTGCTATTTTAACTCATAGAATGAGAATAGAGATAAGGGGCACCCTTCCTGCTCTTACCATCCAAAACCAAACCAAACCAAACAAACAAACAAACAAACAAAACCCCACTTAGCTAACACTCTCTTTGTCCTGCAGAATATTAAAGCAATAAATTACTCTTTCAAATTCCTGAATATGATTCTTCAAATTTCCTTCTCTCCTGTAAACCAAGCCCCAAGAATTAATAGATTCCAGAGAAACTGCTTACTGTTTGGTAAAGGGTATGTATTATTACAGAGATGTAAAGCACCTGTCCTCTAGAATTCTATATGGCAAAATTAAAACCTATAATGTGGCATTTCTAAAGTATATAAGAAAATCCAGTCCCTTTAGACAACAGAATAGTTTACTTC
This sequence comes from Onychomys torridus, assembly GCF_903995425.1. Classification (NCBI taxonomy): domain Eukaryota; kingdom Metazoa; phylum Chordata; class Mammalia; order Rodentia; family Cricetidae; genus Onychomys; species Onychomys torridus. The sequence goes on along the minus strand of NC_050445.1, from coordinate 95,778,560 downwards.
ATAAAGCTATGAGTATTTTATGTAGGTATAGAGAAATTTCTTTCAATAGGGGATTAATGGTAGCTAATGGACATTGACATCTTTAAACAATTACACAGACGTTGGAACCATGATCTACCATTATCTGTGACTACCAGCACTGAGCTTGAACAAGACTGGGACTGTCATACATCAATCATTGATTCATTAGGGAATCACTGATTCTTATCTCACCCTGCTGGGTTACTGGATACTGAGGGAGTCAAAGGGGTCTTCAGATGTGTACCATCCAGTGAACCAAGCAGGCGTCAGTGGTAGTCCTAAAGTAAGGACAAACAAGTGGTCATGGTTATACTCTCAGTGTGTCACAAAACAAAAAGACATTGATGTGGGGGAAAAGAGGGTTGGCAGGATGAAAAGTAGATAGAATTGCATGTGAGAGAAATCGGAATGTACAGTACAACTGTATAAAAGTGACAAAACAGGGTCAAACAGCCAAACTAATGGAAGCACATGAATTATGAACCAAAGGCTGTGGAGCCCCAGCTGGATCAGGCCCTCTGGATAAGTGAGACAATTGAATAGCTTGAACTGTTTGGGAGGCATCCAGGCTGTGGGACCAGGACCTGTCCTTAGTGCATGAGCTGGCTGTTTGGAACCTTGGGCTTACACAGGGACACTTTGCTCAGGCTGGAAGGAAGGGACTGGACCTGCCTGTACTGAATCCACCAGGTTTAAATGAATCCCCAGGGGAGTCTTGGCCCTGGAGGAGATGGAAATGGAGAGGAGAGGCTGGGGGGTAGGTGGGGGTGGGAGCGGGAGGGGGGAAGACAGGGGAACCCATGGCTGATGTGTAAAATTAAAACACAAATATAATAAATAACAAAAAAAAGAAAGTGACAAAAAACAAGTTCAAGGAAAGTTATTTTAAAAGAGAAAAAATTGGAAACAAGAGATAGATTTGAAGACATAATTATGTCCAGCCATCCATTTTATGCTTTTAAACAGACACGTTCTTATGAAGTTCTTTAGTTATAGCTGAAATATGAATTTCCTGTAAGAGCAGTGGCATGCCTTTAACATTCTATAACTGAAGAAAGGTAGCCTATTAGGAACTGGGATGCAATTCAAATACTCTTTTCATTCTTAACGAATATCCCTGCTTTGATTTGTTTACATCATTTTAGAATTTCACAAACCAGCTGTGAAATTGCTGATTTGTCTCGAGTGTGAATTTCATTGTCGGGAAAGAAAATGCGTCTTTGAAAGAGTCCTTTTGCTATGAAGAGAGAAGATATTTATGTTCCTCCTCCAAACACACAGGGAACCTACTTATTCCTTGACTAAAAGACAAGGTTGTCTCAGGAAATGGTTCTTTCAGTAGCTTTTAGGCAACCCACCACTGTCATACTTGGCACAGGCACCAGGAGAGGAGGTGAATGCTATCTGTAAGAAACAGGCGAAGTTCATTTCTCAGAAACTCTTCACACCCTTGAAAGAGAAATTCCCCTGGCAGAATCTTTGTTCCTGTGAGACAAGGCAAATTCATGCCAACAAATGCATTTGATTCTGTTTTATTTCCCTTTAAAAGTCTACAACAATAAATGGGATTTTGGTACTGGTTTTTGTTTGTTTGTTTGATTGATTTTTTTACATTGAAAGGAAATGAATATATGTTGTTTATATTAATTAGACGCTCTTTTGGAATTCTATCATTGAATTAATCCTGGAGAAACTATACAAAATAAACCCTTAGCCAAACAAATTAATTAATGGGCTGGCAGCTGTTCCTAATGCCAGTGACCTTCGCCTTCAACAAGGTATCAACAAGGATCCTTCTAAGAAAGCTCCATCCAACATTGTAACATTTGTAAAACACTGGAAAGACCAATACTAATTTTTACCAGTGAATCAGCTTACATAGAAAGCATTGTAAATTCTTCAACACCCACTAAATGAAACACTTAATGTATCTGTTTCTAACACATTAAGACTTTTTGGCTACGAAACATGGGAGGGTCCTCAACTACAGATCACAGCTCTAAATAACAACAAAAATAATTTCAGTGAAGTCAAATTTCCATTTTGTGGAAAAGATTTGATTTTTTTTTTGACATGAGTCACAAAGAAGATTAAGAAACACAAAAAGAATATGAAGAAGGAAAATGAATAATGAGGAGTATTTTCTTATGTGGTTTTGAAATATATATCTCAAGCTCACTTCTGATGTTGATAAATACTTTCATTGCAGAAGCTACCATGAGAAAAGAACACCACAATAATCAATAATCCACTGCCAAATGACAAAGTCACTTGGAGTTATTTTGTAAGGTGGGATGGGTGGTGGGTATATTGTGTATATATGTTTCCATGTAGGTATATGCATGTGTGTGTGCAGGGACTTGTACATGTAGAAGTCAGAGGTCAATAATGGCTGTCATTCTCAATCACTCCCTACCTTTAACAGTTTTTTTAAATTACATTTCTTTATTGGGGATGGAGCATATGTGTCATAACATGCATGTGGTCAGACAATAAATTGCTGTTAGTTTTTCTCTCCACCATTTAGGTCCTGGAGATCAAATTCAGGTAAGTTTTCGGACTGTGTTTTCCCTACTGAGATATCATATTGGCCCACCTCCGTTTTAATTTTTGAGCCATGGTTTCTTACAGAAACTATAGTCATAGATTGGTTAGTTTATCTGGCCAATGACCTGCCTACATCATCCAAATGGTAGGGTTACAGATCTGTTCTGTCACTTCTGGCTTTTCCATGGATGTTCTGTATCAGAACTCTGGTAATCATGTTGTGCAAGGTAATTTTTTACTAATGGCCATTTATATATAAATTTGTCCTGGTATTGCCACTATGGAAGGAATTAGTCACATTAACTACATATGAATAGCTCTTACTCACAAGTGTAGTCAAAATGTACTAGGTAAAATTATTTTTTAAATTTCTTTTTTGAAATGTAGGACATATTAGAATTCATGATTATTAGAATTCATGATTATTATTATCATGCTATTATTATTGATATTATTATTATTATTTAACTGTATTCATGGCTGCAGGAATAAGGAATGCATCTTTTAATGCATGCAGCAACATTGGCCATTTTACTACTAGGAATGACTGCAACACCTTGCAAACATGGGACCAAGGTTCTGTGATGGATGGCCAAACCTTGATCCATGACATTAGACAACATGATAACCCTTGTGGGCTGAATATTTTAAGTCTTAAATGAAAGAAACTGTAGGTTCCTGTCTTCATTAACTTTCTCTGGTAGCCAAATGTAACATCAACTACTACAATATTATAAAAGTTCACTATCTGAAGTAATTTCAGATCTAATGAAATAGATATAAGGAAGAAAATTCCATTCAAAATAAAATAAATATGGAATGGAAAATAAAATTCTGTCTTTCCCATTCATGAACCTCCACAACCTACTAAATAGGAAAATCATGCATTTCTCATGTTATATACAACAGCATCACACAGGTTATAAGCAAATATCAATGTAGTAAGACATACCCTTTATTTTCAATCAGAACCTACATGGATTGTTTCCTTTAGCCCAGCCTGAAGAACCTGCTTCTCTGACACTAAGCTTCAGAAAATTCACAGTGAGCTCTAGCAGAATTTCCTCATTGAGAAAATTCTACAAGACCAGATGAATCTGGAAAATAAAAGAGAAGAGAAGAAAAATTTAATTTTTTAGTTTATGACGCAAATGAACTTGGGAAGAAAAAGAGAAAATTCTGCAGAAAAAGTTGTTTCAGTTAAGGATACCCAGTAAAAAATGGAAGAATTATTTTGGATAGCTCTCTTACATTATGTTATATACTCCATGGTGAGTTTCCAAAAAAATGGAAAATGGTATAGAGGAAAGCCTGGAAATCATTGTGATTCCACATTAAAAGTGAAGAAGAAACATACAGGGAACGAGAAAAGTGAAAATTCTGGATCTGACTGTGGGAAAAAAAAAAAAGAGCTTTTTTTTTCCAGCTGGAGAAAAACCTCGTAATAAGTACCGACAATGAGATTTGTGAGACATTTTACAAAGGGCATGGAAGATGTGAGAGGGGCAAGTCAAGTGAAGTTGACAGCATCTTTGGGACTTATTAGGTAAAAAAAAAAATATATTTTTGAACGTGAGTCCCCCACATACTGATCCTCAGGCAGATTCATCTGATCACTTCTGAAAATAATACAAATGGAAGATGTCCAGCCATTCTCAATGCACACCATTCTGTCAGAAAATTAAACAACTGACTTGTATGTCAATGGGAGAAACCTCACTGAAAGGGGAGAACAAGGAATCGAGCATGCTTGGCACTACTTCCTCTAGTCTAAAATTCTGTGTTGTTTGAATGTACAACTCCACAGCCTGGAATAGTTGGTACTTAGACTTCTATTCCAGATGGTGAATGTAACAAATTAAATTCAAATAAAATTGTAGAAACTTCTTGAGAAAAAGATGCTCACAACCTTCTCTGTGTTCAATGCCCTGCCATCAAAGCCTTTCAAAAAATAATATAAAATGTATCATTTTTCTCTTTTTTCTACTTTAATGTGTATAGTAATGGGTATGGTATGACATACATGTGTTTGTATGCATGCTTACATATAAACAGGCACAGGGATATGTGCTTGTTCATGTGAAGGCCTGAGATAGGTATCAGGAATATTCCTTGGATCAATTTTCCACCGTCTTCATTGAGGCAGGATCTCCCAATCAAAAAGAGCTCACCAATATTGATAGTCTCTTTAGTCTGCCCGATATGAGTTTTTTTGAGTCACTATACCCACTTGGCCTTTATGTAGGATCTAGGGTTCTGAATTCCAGTCCTCATGTTTGTGCAGCAAGTACTTGAACACTAACCCTTCATGACAGCCCTATAAGATGCTATTTTTAAGCCAAGAATGGCAGTGCATGCCAGTAACCCCAGCATGCAAAAGGCAGATGCAGAATGATCACTACAAGATCAAGACACACCTGGTCTACAGAGCAAGGTCTTGTTTCAATGGAGGGAAATATCATGGGGATAGAGAGTAACCTGGTTCTAGGGAACTTGCCAGGAATCCCTAAGGATGACCCCAGCTTGGATTATTAGAAATAGTGGAGAGGGTGCCTGAACTGAACTGGCTTGCCCCAGTGACCAGATTAGTGGATACCCTAACTATCATCATAGAGTTTTTCTCTGATAGAGACTGATAGAGGCAGATACAGCAATCCACAGCCAACACCTGGAAATGGGGTCATTTCATGGTCAGATAAAAACCTAACTCAAGAGAATCTCTCAGGAATCTACATGTATGAACCCAGCTAAGACTCCTAGCAATAGCAGATAAGTAGCAGCCTGAACTGACCATCTCCTGTGACCAGGTAAGACTTGAGGCGGAGGGAGTGGGAATCCAACCCAGCCACATGACCTTTGACCTTCAGTCTTTTCCTGCCTTTGTGATATGCTGGGATTGGTGCCTAGCCCAATTTTTGTCAGAGAGGCTTTATCCAGCAACTGATGTAAACAGATGCAGACCCACAGTCAAACATTATGCAGAGCTCAGGGAAACCTTTACAATTTCAAAATCATTTAGATGGTAATTTTCTTAATTCAATGGGGGAAGTTCTTAACCATAGACCATTATGTATTCTCTAGAAGGTAAAACATTTGGTAGTACCCAAAATGTTTTTGGTTGTCACACAAAGATATATGCTACACATTGAAAGAATGATGGGCTTTTGATGAAGGAAGTTGAAAGTAAATTATATAATTGGTAGTAGGTTCACAAACATTAGAAATCTAATATAAAACAAACATAAACAGGTGTGATGACTAAACAGATAGGAAAACACTTTCTAGCTGTTCTCTCATACAATATTTTATCCTAAAATACATGATTTCATCCAATAGCTACTTAGGATTCTCTATAACTTATTAGGAAGTAACTTTCTAAGTGCTTACTGGAAAAAAAAAGAGCCCTGCTAATATTCAATGAAGACACTCAAATCAAAATATCAGAACGTAATAAGACATTATCAACTATGCAAAAATAATTGAAATTGTTGAATTAATAAATCTTGGAACATATGATCAAACTGACTTCATTAAAGATGAGATTAGCAATAGAAAGTTACATTCTACCTCAAGGAAGTACTGTAATTAAATAATAATTGCTGAGGATAGGTCTTTGGGAGTGAATTTATCAGATGAGTGATAAAGGAAATTCTAGACATAATTCAGGTGGAGGAATGGTGGTTGTTTTGCTTTTTTGTAGACTAAATGTGTTGCAACTAATTTCTCTTCTTAGGTCTCAAAACTGAAGCCACTAACTACTATTAAAGTGTGTGTGTGTGTGTGTGTGTGTGTGTGTGTGTGTGTGTGTGTGTATGTGTGTGTATGTGTGTGTGTGTGTGTGTGTATGTGTGTGTATGTGTGTGTATGTGTGTGTGTGTGTGTGTGTGTGTGTGTGTGTGTGTGTATGTGTGTGTGTGTGTGTGTGTGTATAGGAAGTGTTTCTTGGAACAATGTAACAGCTTACTATATGTGGCAGCAGGAAACTTTAATGCACTGACAAGTGAAGTTAGTTTATCAATGGCACTCTACAAAGTAGATTGGAAAAAAACATAGGTACCTAGTTCACTAGATAATTTAATTGTAAAAGCACATCTAGTCATTCCAGACTCTAAGCATGCTCTATGTGTTGTAAACTACTTAAACCAGTCATTTATAGTGCTCAGAGCAATTGTGTCAATACTGGCTATGTTTTGATTCTCTTCTTTTAGACAGCATCTGTTCTCCTTTTGTGAGTATAATAGTCTCTAATGGAAATGTATTTCAAAGAACAGCTAAGTGTCATTTTAAAAGAGGGAAGCAAGTACAAAACATTTCTTGGGACAATTGACTCTCTAATTACTTTCAACAAATGTCCTGATAACTTTAGAAAGGAGCAAATGTTCCACAGAGTTTTAAAAGTCGAAGTACTTGATCATCAAATTTGACTCTCAGGGGAGTATACATTTGAGGAAACCGAATATTTATATCACCTTTCTGAGCATTTCCATTTTTCTGTAGAGTGGGATTCTGAACTACTAGCTATGTAAAATACACAGTGTGGGGCCCAAACTGTACACATCCACCATTGTAAAGTTCAAGTGTTAAAGTTGAAGTGATTGCTTATGAACCTACTGTTATTAGAACAGCTATTCTTTCACTTCCAATGAATCACTTTAAATATGTTTTATTTTCTTTACCCTGTCCATGTTTATGTAATATAATTCAGATTGTCCATAAAAAGGCAACCAAGGTGAGAGAAAAGGGTAAGTTTTTTTATGATTTATACACAATTTTATAAGATTTCAGAGAAGGAAACATGTTTAAGATAAATAAAGCAACAATATCTCAGAAGACACACAAAATGGAATAAATAGTAGTTTAATTTTTTCTTTTCTTTTCTTATTTTTTTTAGACAGGGTTTCTTATGTAGTTTTGGTACCTGTTCTGTATGAAGCTCTGTAGACCAGGCTGGCCTCGAACTCACAGAAATCTGCCTGCCTCTGCCTCCCAAGTGCTGGGATTAAAGGCGTGTGCCACCACCTCCTGGCCAAAATTTTTAATAATTTTATGGAAAGCTACTTGAAAATAAATTGTTTTATTTCTTACAGAAATTATCAGATTAATTTATAATAAAAGATTATAAATAATATATTTTGTCATTAAGTCATGTTAGAGAAAATGTGACTTTAATCATTTCAGTAGACTATTATTTAAATTCTGTCTTCAATCATGAAATTGATGCATCTCCAACTTCTACTGTATGCCAAATAATATCATGATCCCTACAAACATAAACATAGACAATGATTTTAATTAATTTAGGATAAAATAAATAAAAGTAAATAATTAAAATGGGATCTTTTGAAGGCTTATTTATTTTGTAGTTATGGGTAGGGTATGGGTGTGGGTTTGTATATATGTGAATTAAGGTATCCCTCAGAGTCCAGGGGAGGGCACCAGAAAATCTAAAGCAGGCAGCTTTGAGCCATCTGACTTGGATACTAAGAATATAACGCTGCAAAAGCAGTATGTACTTTTGACCACTGAATAGTTTCTCCAGTCCTATGTTTGCTTTTTTAATTACACAAAATACATTGGTTGCAAATAAAAACATCAACCAGACAACTGAAATGGAAAATGGTCTCTCTTTTTAATATTCATGGTTTATGATGGTGTTTCAGTGAAGCTACCAAATTTATATTTTAATATGAATCTTGCTAGATAAGGAACAGGAAAATATGGATCCTGAAATAATTATACATTATGAACCAAAAATGAATGATACTAAGTGAACTTGAACAGGAGGTCCAGGGCTAGGTGTTTCATGGTAGAGCTCCTGTATGGTACACTCAAGGCTGTGGATTCAAGACTCAGGATTACAAAAACATTCAGATAAAAATAAAAACAGGGCAATGCATTTTAGAAATATGCCTCTACAAGAAGACCCTCCCACTGTTTTATAACTAAGTTAAAGTGACTAGTAATATTTCATTTCTTTGCTATTCAAGAGCCTGTAAATGTAGCACAGCAATGAACCGATGAAAAGGTGAAGAACAAATTTCTCTCTTTCATCTTCTTTTGAAAATCTTATTAATGACTTTTTGTGCAAATGTATATGCTACATGTAATGGTATACCCTTGGAAGTTTTTCTTTTCTTCCTAAACCCTGCCTTCCAAGGAAGTTAGAGAGTTCAGAACCAAAATATGTGTGTGCGCGTGCACACACACGCACATACACACACACACAGGAAAATAAAAACTGAGGAAAAAAACCTCTAAACACATACCCATACATTCACTTGATACCCTCTTAATGTTTCTGTTGTTACTGAGCAATGCTTTGGGCATACAATGCCAATGGCTTATATTAGCATATCTGGAACAAATGTTTAATATCCTAGGTGGCCATGCTCAACTTCCCAAATGTTAATTGATTCTATTACAAATTGCTTGTGGCAAATTCAAGGTGTAAGACAGAATTAACACAAAGTCTATAGGACAGCAATTGCATTATAAAAATGGGTCCAGAAAGTCTGTATTTCTTTAGCTTCTTTTCTATAGTAAGAAGTAGAATTTTTAATATGCTTTCAAAAATATCTCATTAAACTCTGTAGATAAGCAACAATAATATTAACATTACAATGTAGACTAGCTTTTACTTTAATAAAAAGGAAAAATATTTGGGTTTCATTTTAAACAATCCCATTAAAGTAATCTCTTCGTTTATTAACAGCTAGAGTAAAAACAGTGGAAGTTTCAATTCTAAATTACTAGGAATTATACTGATTATTAAATGTTAGTTTCTGAGTCCATGATTACTATGTACTTTTGTTTTCATTTAGGACCTGGCAAGGTTGTAATTTGAACCCTATTTGTATTGTATTTGTTTGTATGATGCTGAAACTGGATACAGCATATGTGCATCCCAGGCTCACTTTCTCAAACTGAGATAGACCCGTATCTTGATATAAATTATGATATGATATTTAAATTATTTAAGGGATAATTTTATCACATTTTTAATATTGGCAAAACAGTTAAAAAGTCAACAAGCACACAGCAATGAGTCAATGTAAATTTCCTCATTATCATGATTCAACTGAGTTTGGTTGCCTCTATTTCCCACTGTTGGGATCATTTTGAACTATAAACTCAAAACTATAAGGAGATCAGAAATATAAAATTAGGATAAGAACAATAATTCGTGATACAATACTAGTGCTCTGTGGAAGTTAGAAATGTGAGAAAGGCCCCAAGATTCTGCCAGTTTGACATTTTGTTTTTACTGAGCAGTTGCCTCTGACAACTTGGATTTCACTTCTATGAACTGGCTACAGGACAAAGGTAATTGATGATCCTGAGGGTTGAAAAGTGAGATGTTCCTCATTGATTGCGATCTAATTTGATGAACTCTCAAATGAAGATGTTCAGAGCCTTGAAGATAGCATATCACACTGTGTTTTCTCCTCTGTTGAAGAACTGCAGCAAGGAAATGCATTACACCCATGGAAGCGACTCAAGAACTGAGCAGCCTCTGGGTGCTAAGAAAGTCTGACCTTGAATAGGACATGTCACCATCCTCTGACCTCAGTCACTAAGAAAGGAATGATTCCAACAACCTGTGGCAAACTGAAGACACATTTTCACCTGGCCAAATGGAGCTTCCCTGTAGCATGAATCTTACAGGTCTTATTAATAAAATCAAACCTGAGGCCAGTTATTGTTGGGGTGAATGCTGGAAGATCAGAGAGACAGAACAAGCCACAGCTACCTCACCTCAGCTGATTCTGTTTCCTCTGATTGGAAGCCTCTGTGTCCTCATCCAAATGGGTCTCAGCTGAACTGTGCTGCTCAAAGCCTAAAAGCTTAACCAGCTAAATGCTTCTAGTTTCTGGTCTTCACACCTTATATATGTATTTCTCTTTCTGCCATCACTCCCTGGGATTAAAGGTGTGAGTCACCATGCCTGGCTATTTCCAATGTGACCTTGAACTCACAGAGATCTGCCTGGCTCTGCCTCCCAAGTGTGGGGATTAAAGGCATGTGCTACCACTGCCTAAACTCTATGTTTAATATTGTGGCCATCCTGTTCTCTGATCCCAGATAAGTTTATTAGCGTGCACAATATTTTGGGGGAACACAATTCCATCACACTTCCCCATAAGAACAAGTCCATCTTGATCTTAACATTCTGAAACATTAAGTAGAGGTCCTATATGCAATAGAACTTCTAAGATTATAAATGTAGATTATTGAAACCCCTTTATTTGTAGTAGCCTGTTATGAAGCACTAAGTTCCTAATGTAGACTTAATATCACTTATTCACTTTTCTAGGGCAGATACTGTCTAAGATTTCTATATTTGTTTCCTATTTAATCTTCAGGCTGTATTGGTGTGGTAAATACTATTTTCTATGTGTATGTATGTGTAGTATTTGAGTGTATTTTTTGTGTATTGTGTGGGTGCATGGAATTTATGTATATGGAAGCCAGTGGTTGACCTTAGGCAATGACCTCTCAGTATTTTTTTCAATCTTTTTTGAGACAGAGTCTGAGTCAAGATATCAGATATTATTTAGACTAAGTGACCAGCAAGCTACAGAGATCTGCTTGTCTCTGCTTCATCGAACTGCATTACAGATGGGTAACTCTACATATTGCTTTTTACAACAAACACTATTATCAATTTCATTTTACATGTGAAGTAAAGACTTAAAAGGTAAACAATGTGAAAATAAGCATGATAGATGAAATTTCAATCTTTATTCAACTGTATAATTGATATTCTTAAACATGTTATTTTACTCTCCTTTGGAGAACTAACTATAGATCCTCAATTCAGAAAACCTGGCTTCTAGTACAATTTGATTATGAATTATCTATGTATCCAAGACAAACCATCAAATATTTCTCTCCCTTCCTAAATTATTAACTGAAAGACTATTATATCATTCCAGGTCCCCCCAAATAGGTTTGTTACATGAGATATAATCTTCACACTTTTAATTGGATACATATCAATGAATATATATATAGGCAAATTACAAAGGCAAATTATATAATGGCTTAGTTGGCCAAGTAAGCCACCTTTTTCTTTGAGTGCCCAAGACCATGTTAAAAATAACAATATTTCAGGGCAATGTACAAAGTGCTAGAAAAGGATTAGAAAATACTAAGAGTTAGCTTATTTTAAAATCCATCCATCCACTGCCTTAAATCCATTTCTGGCAAACATCCCAGCCAAAGCGGGAATTGAAAATTATTCAAAATCCCTCTGCAGGGATCTTGAAAGAAATCTAAAAGTGGGACTCAATAAGAACACTCATTATGTAGGGGATAAGGTGTAATACTACTCCTCAGTTCTTCCAAAGAACATATCTGTGGCAAGGGCACACTGTGGTACTGGGCCAGGGAGGGAAAACTATGATGGGATGAGGCAACAGCCGCTCCCTGCTTTATATTTTGAGGAGGAAAATTCTCTGCGGCTCATTTCTTTTCAGCTCATTTGATTTCAACTGCATGTTTTACTAATGCCCCTTCTTCCTCTCTGCTCTCAATTCTTTGCTCAACCTATGCTCTTTCAAATGTTTCTCCTAAATCTCCACGGACATCTGGACTGGACTCTTTCTGAACTTCATGAACTGGATGATTTTGCCAACCCCAACAAGTTCTATAGCACCAAATAAATAAGTCTGTTTTCCTTACTTATCTGCTGTCTTTTGAAAGCTCTAACCTGGAAAATATATTTTACTTACTTGTATGAAGTTCACATAGAACAGGCATATTCTCTGATGTCACTAGCATCAAGATTATTTCCACATGGCTGACTATATGTGACCCCTTATGTAGAATGTCTGTTGGATATAATACTGAATGCTTACCATGATTTGACTTTTTGTTTTTCATTGTATTCTTTTCTCTTACAAAACAGCTCATCTAGCCTTCTAAATCACAGTAGTGTCTATAGCTCCCTTCGTCTTGGTTATTGAAACCTTTCTACAATGTTTAAGGTAGTTCTCTTATATAACACTGGGGATGCCTTTGTTTTCAGCAGCAACTTTCAGTCACATTAATAAACACCTTGTGTATTTGCAGGGTCCAAGGGAATTCCTTCAGCATCTGTAGCTCTTCTTATTCATAAACTAAGTTCAAAAGCATCCCCAAATTCCTTTGTGTTTTACCACTCTAAACCAAGACATATAAATAGGTTACAATGTGCTGTTTTATGTTGTCAGAAAATACACATTTATTCTGCTACTTTAACAGGCTTTTCCCTTTTCCAATCCACCAAGTGGCTATTTCAGTGTTACCCTAAGAGAGTGCTCAAGCTTATCATCCAGACTTCTAGATATGATGAATGGCGAAGGCCAAATCACATTTGTTAAGGAAGCAGCCCATACAAAGCTTGTGGAGCTTTGATTGATCATGTTTACCGAATGGATATAAATATTATTGGTCTTTAAAATGTATTTGGGGGCGGTTAGGTTTTGTTTTCTTTTCCTCTTTGAAAATGGCTGTTTCTAACCAGCTTACATGAAGCACTGGTATAAATCAGCAGTTACTGGTGACATGACAACAGAATTGGTTGCTTTGTTCTAGAATGTGATGGGATATAAAATGGTATGCCTAACAATAAACCTGCAATAAGTGATCTCTTTTTCATGGCTGCTGGTTTCCTGAATTATTTATGTATTCACACACACACACACACACACACACACACACACACACACAAATTGGATAGATAAACTAAAATGCCTGGCTTTAATACTAGAGCCATACATTAATAGGTTCTTTTCTTATCTCAAGTACATTTTATAGTCCTTTCTGAGTAAATCTAAGGTTCATGCATACATCTAACATTTAACTATTATTAAGTGGATATCTCTCAGTCTGGGATGAAGAACATGCATAGACGAGCGGTTTACAGCACTAAAATCTTCAGTCCTTGCTCTTATTGCTGTCATCCCAACATGTGAAGATAGACATTAAAGAAGGCACATATCACATCCCAGGTGGTAATGGGTACCAACAGCAATGGGAGAGAGACTAGATGCAGGTAAGTATGGCGAAACTTCTAGACATTATAGAAGATAGAAAAGGGCTCTTTGTTCAGATGGCAACTGAGTAGAGATGCAAACCACTGAAGAAACAAAATATTCAGATTTTTGGAGAAAATCAATGAAGGAAGGGAGAAAGTGTACCAGTGTCAAGGAACTATTGTGAACATTAACTATTAAGACAAGACAATATCTTCTGAAGTTTTTAAGGCATCACATCTTTTAAAACCATGCTTTCTGCCACATCATGACTAGACATGGGTTCCTTTTTGTCCACCAGGCGTAACTTATCATGAGATGACACTGAAACTTCAAAATTCCTGTGATGGCCCAGGTAACACAAATGAGAAACTTGGCATCATTTACTGTGTGGTTCAGTTTTAGAACCACTTTACTACAGGGAATGCAGTCTTTAGCAATTTCCTTCCTCATCTAAAAAGACACTTAATATGACAAGAAACTTCCAAACCCAGACTACAGCTCAGCTCAAATAGAAAAACAGCAATTTCCCCTGTAAAACTGATTTCAAAACGATCATCATCCATCACAATCATCATCAGTCACATAGGGCAGCTCCTTTGGCAGAATTATTTTAAGTCCATATTTGACTAGATGACAGTTTAACCTTCTTAGGGGAGCATAGTCATCTTTCCTCACACATCAGCCAAGCACAGAAAAACACATGTGCTCAAACATAAAAATAGGCTTTTGCCTGATTTCATAAATGTACAATGGCATGTGATGATTTAATAGTTGCTTTGATTGTTTCCTTTTCAGCATTAAACAGTTCATACAGCCCAGTGAAGACTGCAGAACTCAAATGTTATTGCAGGCAATACATCAACATGGACTTAACAACATAATTGACTATAAGTTAGGTGGGCAGAAAGGCTTCCATATGTACCATATTCCAGAGAAACTAATTCCTGTGTGTGGATTCTGTAGACTCAACTGGCATATGTTTTATATGTAATTGCCACACTCTTTCCCCATATGATGCCTGAACTTAACTAACCCCTTGGTGCTGACATCCATTTTACAAGACTTTTATATCTCCATGTGTACATTCACACCTCTCACTCTACATTCATTGAATAGCTTTACCACCCTTAAGTCCATATGCCAGCCATACTTTTATGCGAACTGCAATTTCTTTCCATTTCAGGAAGCTTACAATGTATTACTCAGAGATAAATATTTTACCTCTCCTCTGACTTCCCACCAGTCTTTGTCTATGTCCCTTTTAGTGAAGCACTGTGCATTTTACTTGTGTTAGATTCATTAGATGGTGTCCGTTCATTTACCTTTTGATAGTTTAAAAAGTTGTGAGATGTTATTAAAAACTTAAAATTTTACTCCATAACACTATGTTTATAAATATTCATATAGAGTGGGAAAATACCACTCATGCTGATTATGCTGGCTCTTGGGTGAATATCTTAGGTCAAAGATGTGTTTTCTGTTATTCTGAACCTCACTATAGGGCAGAATATATATGAGCTCACAACCATCTGTAACTTCAGCACTAGAGAATATGATATCTTCTTCTGACCTCTGAACACACCAACCACACACATGGTACACATACATGCATGTAGGCAAAACACATACAAATGAAAAAAAAGAAATAAACCTAAAAAAAAAATTCCACATGAATAATATGGGTTTACAGAAAAAAATTTGTAATGATAAAACCAGAACAAACATCTTAATGTTATTAAATATCTGTGAGTCTTTGAAGTTTTCCATCAGAACAACTTTGATAGTATGTTTAGCCAAGATTGCCTGCTGGATGAGTTCCTAACTTCCACTTCCATAAATTGGGGTCATTTAAAACACAATCATATTTCTAGGACTTTCTTTCTTCTGTCAATCCACTCATTAATTGTGCTACCATTGCTAATTCATGAAAAGTGTAACCATTTGTAAAATAAAGAATAATTAAGCCCTTAAAAACTATTTATAAAAAGTACAGAAAAGACTAAACAGTGGTTTTGTTTTTCAAAAGAAATTAAATGACAGAAAAAAAAAAAAAAGAGAAGCACTGTCCCTGTTAAATGCTTGCTTTCAGAATAAAAGATTTCAGAGATTCTTTCACCATTATTTCCTCAACTAATATTATACTGTCCAGATTACAACTGGCTGAATAAGTCAGTTGTTGAATTCCTATAACCACTGTACTACATCTTGAAAATACCATGTCAAATATTTGGGAGGGAGAGTTTGGTTGCAAAATGAGAATTCTGATATATGGCGCTAAATTGTGGGATAAATGTGAAGATTTTAGATCAGTGCTGCTAAAATAAATCCTATCATAAATTATTTACTAATGGGGTTCAGGTTCTACTAAGTCATAAAATACTATGGAAAATCAATACAACTGATACATATTGTGATACAATGGTTACAGGTAGCAGAAAGAGATACCATTTTTATAATATGGTACCAGTGAAATTCAATTAAGTAGACGATAGATTAAATTGCAAAAAAATCACCATAAAATATTTTTCAAAAAAAATATTTGCATTAATTTTATTGCCTTACATCAAAATCATAAGAGCTGTAAGAGCATGTACATGGTACAACTCCAAGGCTCAATGTTCATATTTTAATTGTCTCAATGACTGTATTTTTTAGGAACAGCTACAGGATTCACCATGCAGTGTGAACTGTCAGGACATTAATTAAAGAAAGGACACTCATCCTCTCAGTGTGTACACTTTATCATTGCTTTTCTTGAAAATAAGAACTATCACCTGGAGCTATATGAATTGTAAAATTTCCCCACCTGCCTGATCCATTCACTTCTTTATTGCCACAACCACCTGGCACCATGAAGCTACTCATAAAGTGTTAAATTGTGCTGAATACTGCATCAAATGTGTCTGCTGTGACAGAACACTACTCCTGAAATAAATACGTGATCTCTCCAGCCCATTTTCACCCTAAGTAACAAATACAAGATTATCTTCCATGACATAAATACTTGTAAAAAGATATCGTGTGTGATAATGGTTACCAAATGATGTTAGAGGACTAGATTATGCTCACCACATCTAAGAATACTTATATTTAAAACATTGGTGGATGTTCTTTTCAATTTCAAGTTGCCACAGATTATTTACTAAAAATGTAGACACTGTATATATGTAGTATCTGTTATTTCTCAATGTATTGGCCCTCAGAAAACTTACTAATTAGAATATATGAGGCCGGTTAAACTTTGTTACACTTTGAACAAAAACAATGTTTGTATGTGCATGTGTGTGTCTGTGTGTTTTTGATTGTGTTGTGTGTTTATGTGTATGTAAGTGTACATGTTGGTGATTGCATGTGGAGGCCAAAGGCCAAACATATCATTCCTCTGGAACTGTCCTGTGTGTCCTTTGATATCATGTCACTCACTGACATGGAACTTACAAGTAAGACTGGCTGGCTAAGGAGTTTCTGTATTCTCGCATTTCCACCCTCCCAATGCTAGGATTACAGGTGTATACTACCCTGGCTAGATTTCTATGTGGATCCTGGTGATCATACACATCTAGAGATATAGTTATTTTCATAGATCTACCGTAGTTTTTCAGATTCAGCATGCAGAATACAGATTGCCACAATTTCTTGACTTACCTTTGCTTTGCTTTACATTTTCCACTTTCCTAAGCACCTGCTCTAACTTATCTATTTACTCACTTGATTTTTATCATTTCCTCTTTATAAACCAAGATTGTCCCACATGGATATTGTCCAACACATACACATGCACAAGATTTAAAATATTCTATAAACAATTTTAAAATTAATTTTGAAATTAAGTATAATGGTATATTTTATTGAAGTTTATAAATACAAGGTATTTCAACAGAGAAAATGTAAAACCTTAGTAAGATATTTCATGTTATTTTTCTCTACTTAATTTTTGACATCAGATGTGCATTTTGTGCATGAAACACACAGTGCTCTAAACACTTATTTTCAGCTCTTGCTGTTACTCACATAACATTAGCAGCCACCATACTGAACACATCTTGGGAACATATGTAATTCATGAATAACTCATTAAAATGCATGATCATAAATGAAAAAACCATCAGTCACTAAAGGAAGTTACTTGGACATATCTTCTTTTAAAGTAAACGTTTAACAAACAAAATAGCTTTCTGCTTTATTCCCGATATTTTCCTATGAACAACTGGCATATATTACAGAATCATACAATATCATAAGAAATACCTTTAGTAATTCTGACTCTGTTGAGGAAAGAGTAAACAATGATCTTCTATGTTTTCATTGTGGATAGCAACCTTTGAAAGGTCTACATACTAAATGCTTGGTTCTCAAGGCAGAAAGATTAGGAGGTTCTTTGGATTATTAAGCTGTGGGGCCTACTGAAAAGTTCTCAGGTCATTACTAAATCAGTCCTTGATAAAATCAGTGGTGTCTTGTTCTCCCAGCTATCATGTGGATATTCTAAGGTACATCAATAATTCAGAGATATGCAATGAAAATTCTGAATGCTCTGATCTATAGCATTTCTCTTTTTAACTATTTTAGCTGAATGTTTAGATGGGTATGCATGATCATACATAAGATATCTATAGTTATCTTGTTCCACCAACTCAGTTATATGTGATTTTAAACTTACCCATGTCTACACTTAGACAATACTGTTTTCCTCTATTGGACGTATTATTCTACTGTCTATTCAAACCTGATAATCCTTTATTATTTTTCAAAAATCTGCTTTTGTTAAGGCCTTTCTCTTACAGACTTCCCTGTCTACCCCAGGCAAGATTGACTTTCCTTTTTAGTCAGAATCCAGTGCTTTTAGTAATCACTATATTTTTCCTTATCTGATGAGAGTAGGGAATGTCTTTGAGAAAAGATTTTCATATGCACTCTTTTTTTTTTCCTGCACCCCCATATGCATTCTTATATAACCAATTTTTACATTCAAAATGATGAACTGAATGGCTTATTTTGATTGAGAATAAAGAAGATGAGGTATATGAGACATATCATGTATTTCCATTTGAACAAATAAAATATGATACATTCTTAAAAATGAGTGATCAAAGTTTGAAAATTTATGCAGGTTTTATTTGTTTTAAAAAAGAATTATTTTTCTTTTACAGATTTGTAAATGTATGTGTAGCAGGAGGGGGGGCATATTGCAGGTGTCCATGTATCTATACACATGAATGCAGGTGCCCCTGGAGGTTAGAAGCAGCATCAGATCTCCTAAAGCTGGAACTACAGGTTGTTGTGAGCCAGTTGATACAGATGCTAAGAAGTGAACTCAGGTGCTCTGCAAGAGAAATTAGGTGCTCCTAGTGGGTGGGTATCTTTCCAATCCCTACATATATTATTTGAAACCCTTCAATATTTTCAATGTGGAAAGGTATATGAAATATTTGAGTCATCCAACATTCAAGACCAAGATCAAGGAGTCCTTGGCTTTTAACCTCAGGGAACAATAATTATTGACCATTCTGGGGTGTATGGCTCGGAACAAACCATTGATCATAAGCCAGACAACAGAGACATCCTTATTGGTATGTGGACAAATGCAAAAATGACAGAGACAACAAGGGGAAAATGAAAGAAAGAGAAGAAATGAAAGTAAAATTGGTGATGAAATAAGAGAAAAGAGGAATGTGTAATGAAATAGAGACAGAACTATATTTATATCAATTATTTTATCTGCTAGTACTTTGATGTGCAAATAACAAATAGCTATTTCAACTTAACTTAAATGAAAGGGCAATTCAATGGCTCCAAGAGCTTCTAAATATTGTAGCTTATAAGTCGCGACTAGGAGAAAAGTCAAAGAGAAAAGTCTTGAGAGGAAACAAATTGAATTTTACCCATTTTAAAACTCCAATTGTCCTGTGCATATATCTAGCCTGAGTTATCTCATTTTAGCATAACTATAAGAACATTTGCTAGATTCTAACTCAAAGCCTATATCATTTTCCTTTTTTGAATGAAAAATTTGCTTATCAAATTCTTTTGTCCAGAGAATTAGAAAAAAAAATGATATAATCAAACCTGAAACATTAAGTGTCATACATTAGGCCAGAATAACTCTTTAAATTAGTAAATATGGAATATGGAAGAAAATGTGTTGAGATTTAAAAAAAAATACTGCTTTTCAGTCTCTCTACCATACCTGTAACTAAGCAACTCCTATATATTACTATTGCAACTTAAATTATTTCTATTACTTGTTTTCAATTATGCCAAAATATCAAAAGTATTAAATATTGTATTAACATTTAATAAAAGAGTTGTAAGATTATAAAGGTAAATGTGAGAAAGAATTAACTAGTCCATAACAAATAAACATGAAGAAATCAGAAGAATGGATATTTAATCTTTGATCAAATAGCTTAATATTATGATATAAGCATCAGCTAAAACAGGGTATGTGTTAGTGTACTTATGAAACCATGAGCTGTGGTAATCTTTAATATATTTCTATAAGATATTTCCTCCTGGTCCTTTCTTGAAAAGGGGGGGTGGTAGTGCTGTGGGGTGTCTTTCTGTATGCTGTGAATATATGCTGTTCCCATTGGTTAGTAAATAAAGCTGCTTTGGCCTATGGCAAGAAAGATTACAGCCAGGCAGAAAATCCAAGTAGAGGGACAGAGAGAAGGATAGTGTCGAGGAGATGCCTAGCTGCCACCCAAGGAGAAGCAAGACACCAGCAAACTAGTAACACCATGGTATGGGTTAATTTAAGATGAAAGAGCTAGCTAGCAAGAAGCCTGCCATAGGCCATACAGTTTATAAATAATATTAAGCCTCTGAGTGATTATTTTATAAGCGGCTGTGGGACCATGGGGTCAGGCAGATGAGAGAAACCTTCTGACTATGGGTGTGGGGGGTCATTTAAATCATTTTTAGGAATTTTTCTTTTATCAGTACCAATATATATTTTGCAAATTCCTAATATTATTAATAAAGCTTGCAATAATTAGTTTTCATTATCATTTGAAGAATTGTTTACATCAGGTTGGCCTGTGTATTGTCTGTGGGCATTGTTTTAATTTCTCTTTGATTGAGGAGAACCTAGAGACTGTCAATGGTACCATTTGTAGGAAGGTGGTACTTGGCTTATAAGAAAAGCAGCTAAGCAAGAATCCACCAGTCAGGATGCCAGAGAAAAAGTCAGCAAGCAGCAATCCTCCATGTTTCCTGCCTTCGAGTTTCAGCCCTGAGTTCTGGCCCAGACTTCCAGTGATGCAGGACTGTGATGTGTAATGGCATTTATCACTACAACAGAAAGCAAACCCAAGCAAAGACATTCTTTTTACCCTGTATTCATCAATATTTAAGAATTTCATCTAAAGCAAAATAAATAATGGCATATGAGAATTTACACAATGAGGGAAAACATGAGACTACGTGAGATCTTTTGGAAATGAAGAAGCAAGAATAATTGCCCACACACTTCCAATGCAAAATTCAAAAAAAAAAAAAAAATCCATTCTCAACCTTAATTATTATGTAGTCTGTTATGCATATATAAATTTAGCAAACAATTTGATTAGACACTTCTCCATTGCTTACAAAACCATGATTTTGGATGGAAGCAGGGAACCTTGTGGAACTACACCAACTAAATGAGAGATGCACACACAGGGAAGTTATTTGTTCACAAGTAACTTTGCAAAGGAGCCACAGAAAGAAGACACACTAACAACAAGGACTCTGAAGGGAGACTTCTGCCTGTTTGGGTCTTGATGGTCCTCTAGAAGAGGCAGAGACTATGTTCCATATTTAAGGGTGAACAGGGCTTTGTCAGGTAAAGACTTTATGGTAGGCTTGTCTGGTAAAGAAAACTGAACAGACAAAAGACAAAGAGGATCAATTACTTGCAGCTGGAGTTTTCTCCAGTCCTGCTTGGCCCAGAGTCAGGACAAATCCCTCTCACCCGCCAGTCCTACAGCCACTTAGACCCAACCAATTAAACTCACAGAGACTTATATTGCTTACAAACTGTAGGGCCGCAGCAGGCTTCTTGTTATCTAGTTCTTATATCTTAAATAAATCCATTTCTATTAGTCTATAAGTTGTCACATGGCTCATGGCTTACAGGTACCTTACATCTCGCTTATCATGGCAGTGGCTAGCAGTATCTCTCTGCCTCAGCCTTCCACTTCCCAGAATTCTCCTCTCTTGTTGTGCTGCCTATACTTCCTGCTTGGCTACTGGCCAATCAGTGTTTTATTTATTAACCAATCAGAACAGCACATTAACAAACATAAAATCCCTCAGCAGTTACTAACTAATGTGGAAAATAATACCAACTAGCAAGCTCATAAGGAATATAAGAAGTGCTTGAAAAACTGTGAAAATAATCACAGAAGTATTTTCAATGTGAGCCCTGTAGCTAACCACTCAAGGATCATAATACTAGCAAATAAAAGTCAGTCTATAAAATGGAATTAATTCATTAGAAAATTGCTATTTACAACGTTTCTAATTAGTAGTGCTCCAGCTTCTGAAAAACATGTACACATAGGTGCTGCATTTATGTGTTTACATACATCTAATAACTAACACACGAAGAATATTCATTAGCTTAATTGTTTATTTTAAATATTTTCCTGTTTGTAATAATTTGCATTGTTTTGAAGGTGACTCACACACATATTTATATGTATTTCCTTAGTCAATATGATGCTGAAAACCTACCTTTGCCATAAAAATACACTTTAAACAATGACACATAATCAAGTACTTATCAGTAATTGAAATATGCTACAAATATTCAACTGTTATTCTGTGATTGCAAAGAAAACAATGAAAATGATTTCAAACTATAATGTTGGTGATTCATCTTAGAGAACTCATTAAAAATATTCCATACAAAAATAAGATAAGTAAAGAACATTTAGTTCTCACTTGATTCACAAATATTTAAAATATATCTTTTGATATCTGGCTTTTGTGATGATCAATTTTTCTATATGATGCTAGTGTCTCAATAGCATGTACCACTTATCCTTAGAAGAATTATATATTCTCTTTCTGGTATGTACAATAAACTTCCTTATGTAGGTTGAGCCACATATAATGGACATGATCATAACTTCTTTTCATGTATGAAAATTTCAGTTTTACTCTAACAGATTAAAATTACAGAAGAATTTTGGATGACTGTCCAGGCAGACAGATATCTCTTTCATTCTAGGTTATTGGAAGTTGCTTAAAATGTTCTTTCTGTTTAATTAGGTAATATAACCTTCTAAGGTCTTTGATGTAGTTGAAGACCAGATAGTTATAATTTTCCTTAGTTATGATAAAAGACAAATTAGATATGAAATCTTAGACTTACAAATATAGAATATTTTCTTTAAGTTTGTCAAATATAAATGGACTGGATATTATAAGTGCAATTCTTCCTTGATAACTGTTTATTATATGTAATTTTACTATGTTATAGTTAAACCATTCTTTTTTGATTAGACAGAAAAAAGGAGGTTCTGTGGGATGTTCTGTATGCTGTGAATGTGTTGCTCTGATTAGTTGATAAATAAAACACTGATTGGCCAGTAGCCAGGCAGGAAGTATAGGTGGAATAAGCAGACAAGGAGAATTCTGGGAAGGAAAACCAGAACTGAGGAGAAGGTACCTGCCCATCGTCCAGGGAGCAGTATGTAATGGCATACAGGTAAAGCAATGGAACATGTGGCAACATACAGATCAATAGAAATGGGATGAGTTTAAATGTAAGAGCTAGTCAGTGGAAAGCCTGAGCTAATAGCCAAATAGTTTTAATTATCATTAAACCTCTGTGTGTTCATTTGGGTCTAAGCAGCTGCAGACTGTGGGGCTGCAGGAGCCAGGTCGGACCAGGCAATCTTCAGCTACTAAACAAACTACAAAATATGTAAAGTAATAGAAAGATTTCTGAGAGCTACTAATTCTTTGGGTCAGTTTATAAAAATTTCCTCTGTTGGCATGCTTGAATATATAAGAATAAAAACAACAACAACAAAACATTCAATGCAGGTCAGTACCAGGACTCAAAATTAATAAATTTTCTTCCCTATTGACTTGCATTATAGCATTAGAGAATATTATTATTTTAACAAAGAAAAGAAATGAAAAGAAAAGAACCTGCCTAGAAACAGAAATTTCAGTCACACAGCCTAATACTATCCACAGGTGAATATAATTTAACTCCTAAATTATCAGATTAAAGACAGACACCAAGTCTCTTTATCTGCACCAAAATTATGCATTATTTTTCTAATTGCAAACCCGAGGACCTAACACTGGCACTCTCCTCTAAGTAGCCAGGAAGAGTCAAGTGGATTTTTCAAATCTAGAAAAGAAAACCACTAAGAAAACAGATATTTTAATGCTTTTCAGGCTGCAGCTCAGCCAGGAAGGGAGAAATCAGATAAGAGATGCCCTTGAACTTACAAGGTTCTAAAGATTCCTTCAAAATGAGTCTCCATTTGTGGCAGCACAAAGCATGTTGTCATGTAAATTTAAAAGAAAGAAATGCTCCATCCCAGTAGTGATACAAATGAAGAAACTAAGCAGCTGCACTGCACAATGCTCCCCCATTGATGAACTGAAGACCTGTCCTAAAAAATTTTGCTGTAGAACATTTGTGCCACCTTGCAATGCTGCAATCATCAAGAATCCTGGATTTATATACCATGCTATTATCATGTCATCAATTTTGCTAGGAGGTTTTGTGTGTGTGTGTGTGTGTGTGTGTGTGTGTGTGTGTGTGTGTGTGTGTGTGTGTTGTATACACATGCCTGTGGAGTCAATGATCTAGTGGGGCCTAATGTTAGAGTGATTAATTAATCATTCCTACATGGTCAGTTATTCTTTTAAAGTCTAAAGATTTTCTCCATGAATTAAATTCTGTAATGTCACAGGATTATCTGCTGTTGGGTAACCAAATACAAATCACATTATTAACACAGAATTACCAAATTACTTTGCTAAAAATAGGAACAAAGCAATAATCCTCATATATAGTGTATACACTGCAGAGAACGCCACAAAACAGAAAGATATTTGGTTGAATAATTAAATAACTATTTAAAGTTTTCTAATTAAAGTAAGCTAACAGATTGTTTAAACTTAAAATAATAACTTAAGAAATAATTTGTACTTGAATAAATTGGGTTTCAACAGTATATATTGGCAATATTAGGATTTAACATAAAAATATAAATTTAATTTTAAAAACACTGATCTATGATAGTAAGAAAGAAACTAATAGAAAAAAATCTTAATTCTAATACATAAACTCAAATGCTAGATGGTTATGTTTCCTTTTATTTCAAGTATATAATGTTTACATACATCAGCAAATGAAATTTAGTAACAACATTTTATTTTCAAATGAAATTTGTAGATCACACACTATAATCTGGATGTGACAGGCCACAGGCATGCTAGACAAACAGTCTACTAATGAGCTATGGCCACATGCTTACAGATTACATATAAAATCACCCAAAGGAAATATGATTGATCTCCATCCAGTCTCAGGTTGCAGCAAGCTGTGGTGGCACTTGTCCTCAATACTAGTATATAAAGAGTTGCTATAGGAGGTTCACCTTGGCATTAAACCACAGCTAAGGCTCAGGAAACATTGCAGAAGAGAGTGAAGGGCAGATTGTAAGAGACAGAGGATCAAGGAGTTTGCTGTGGGATTGTGTCTCCTAGTAACATCAAAAGCAATACCCTTAAAATCTCCCCAAAATGAGCTGAGCAAGTAGACACCAATGATCATGCTACAGCGAACAGTGAAAAGCTCCCCAGGCCTCAACTCAACACAAAGAACTACACTCAGTTGAGTAAAGCTGGGAGCAGGAGAAGGGGTTCTCCCCACCACACACACACACACACCAGGGAAGAACACAACAATTGGCTGTCCAGGGTTAAATGATCAGCTCTGAAGACATATATACAAGTAACATTATGTGGAACCAACAGATCATGTTTAAGAGTATGGATGTATACACAAATAAATGCATACAAGCAATAACAATAATAATAAAACAAAAATAAGAGTTCATAACTTTTAGGGAATGCTGGGAAGGAATCCATAAATTTTAAGGAATGTTGGGAAGGATAAATGGGAGAGTTTGGGGGGAGTGTAAAGAGAAGGGAGAAATGTAATTAAATTATATTCTCAAGATTTAAAAGTAAAAGAAAAACAGAACAAAATATAAAAGAAAACTCTAAATCACACAGCTTCAAGTAAAATTCATAGTTATAGGAAAGGAATTAAGACAAAATCTCTGCATCATTCAGACTTTTCAAGACTCGCCTATCACTTAATCTTCCATCAATTCTCATTTTGCTCTACATCCTTCAACTACCACAAATTTCCCATTTACAAATATCTCCAGCATCTTTCTACTTCAAAACCTTTGTTTATTGTGGCATCTTCTCTCTATATGTTCTCTTGCTCACCATTTATATTTCAGTTTTTGAAGGAGGCCTCCACTGATACCCCAGATCAAATCATCATGGCATCATATATGCCACAAAATTATGTACTTCAGTTTAAAGAATTTGTGAAAAATGGTCATGTGGTATGTGATTTATGTCTATAGCTTCCCCTTTACTTTAAATAAATGAATGTGAAACATGCCTGATATGCAATAATTATTAGTGAGTTCTATTAAAGTAATTGGATGAGTAAAATGATAATTTAAGCATTTTTTCTTTCTAAACTTCCTTTGTTCTTCAGAGTTTCATGCATGAATAAAATGAAATATATCTCCATCCATTCACCTTTTCATTTCGTCCATATGCCCTGCAAATTTTTCTTCCCAATTGCATCCCAACATCTGTTTTTAATAACTCACTAAGTCCAGTTAGTGTGGCCCATATGTGCAGGATGTGTATCCAGTCATCCACTGGAGTATGGGAATTCTATCATGGCTATGTCCTCAAATAAGAGTGAATCTCTTTACCCCATCAACTATTAACTGCCCATACATATATCCTCAGTAAAGGATCAGGCATAGAGATTATTTATCTTACCTGTGTCAGAAATTTGGCTCCCTTGAATCTGTGCCATGCTTATGCAGGTAACCACAGCTGGAATAGCCATGTTATGTCTAGAAGACAGAATTTCAAGCACTTCTCCCAATCCTCCAACTCTTATAATCTTTCTTTCTCCTCTTCCATGAGTCTTGATCAGAGAGAGGATAATACAGATGTCCCAGGAGCCAAAATACCTGTCACCTTTTAATAACACCAACCTCAACTTCCATAGTCCATACCTATGGACTCAAGAGATGAACTATCTCGGCACCCTTTTATGATGTTAGACTACTTGGATGAGTCAGTTTCTGTAGTTGCAGTTGTGTGCTGAACGAGATGAGTGTTCTAGCCCCTAATATAATGCTCTAGCTGAGCAGTCACGGCGAACTTGGTGATGAGTATATAATATGAAGTTAATTTGGAAGTGAAGTACCAAACAAATGACAGAAATTAAATCTACACAAACAGCATGCATAGGATTACATATTCTTTGGACTTGCAAAAGAGAAGAATTTATAATTTGGTGCTAAAACTATAATAAAAGCCTGTACTCGAGTAGGTATGGAAACTGATAACCACAATACACTTTGTGCTTTTCCCATAGCATAGCCAAGCTCCACTTATTGACACGGTAAAACGTGATTAGCATTAGAGAACTAAAGTAGATTGAAACATTTAAAACTATATGGAAGCATTTATTGGATTTATTGAAAAAGGTATAAAATAAAAACAAATATTGTTTCAAAATGTCAGAATTATTTTAAGTATTTCTTGTAGTATTTTGAAAAACAAGCTAAAATCTTCCCTTCCTGATATTTGGCATTCTGTAGTTGTAATGGCATGCAAGTTAATGTCTATATTAATAAGTGAATTAAATTAAGAAGTTCTGCGGTTATAAAGTTAAACAAATTCCTTCAAATCTTTATAAGCACACAACTAGGTAATGTTGACATTATTAAATGTCAAATTTCTCAATACCCTTACAGTCATCACTCAATTCAAACTATTCAAAATGCAGATACCGCTAACAAAAGTCCATTCTTTCAGAAATGTATAGATGTAAAGGTCTTTGCTGCCAATTTGTTGTTTTATTAGTGCAATGTGAGCTGTGGATAGCGGATTGTACTTATACTATAGATAGGCCAAGATAAATGAGAATTCAATGCCTTGCCCCCCCCCCCAAATCATGACAGCCTTTTTTCCCTGGAAAAATAAACTCAGGGTAACACTTTTTCACAACATATAATTAGATTCCATCAAACTGTCAAACAGCAAAATCAAGTATCTGGTTTCCATGCAGCATAAATCTGAGTCACTTGTGAGTGAGCTACAATGAAAACAGAATCAACTCTTTCTGTGTGAAAAAGGGGTGTCATGGGCTGTGGTAGTGCATGGCTTTAACGCCAGCACTGAGGAGGCAGAGGCAGGCAGATCTCTGATTTAAAGTCCAGCCTGTTCTACAGAGAGAGTTGTTATAGGACAGCCAGGGCTACACAGAGAAACACCATCTCAATAAATATATAAGTAAAGTCAAAGAAAGAGAAAAGAAAATGAAGTATGATCCATGTATAAGGAGCACACTCAACAGCGTGGAGTAACTGAGAAAGAATAAGGTAAAGTATCTATGCAGAGTATAAACAATCTATCTTTTATAAAACTGTAGATATAGAACATAGTCTTAAAATATATATCTATTATTGTTTCTCTTAATAATGAATAATTGACATTGCAGAATCTATCAATGTATCAGCTGAAAAGCAAGAACAATCCAATTCCTAACAGAGCAAGGGTTTATCTGGAATGGTTGGAATGGTTCTGAGGTTTTACTAATGTTAATTACACAAAAGACATAGTCCTTTTTTTTCTCTTCATTTACTATTTTCTGTGAATTTGTATTCCACTTATTTTTAAAAACTTTGCATGGATAATTCTGAGAAGCAATGACTCATTAAGCTCAAATTAAGGACCCTTGACTTGTCCATTAAAATGCCTTGTTTATACTAAGAATGTCTTGTCTGTAATAAGCATCTTCTACAGAATGAAAAGTGTTACTTAGATGACTCCATACACCTACAACAGGTAATAACTATAATTTATAGAATTGTTATATCACAAGGCAGCCTTGTTAAAAGACTTATGGAGAATGGAAAGTCCCTGAGCTAATAGCTGAGAAATGCTCTGAAAATAAGATACTTTATTTCTTAAGCAACCTCTAACTGCTCTGCCTTATGAAAATGATCCTTAAGTAAGTGGCATTATACCTAAATTAAGCACTGGATAAAAAATTTCATGACTATTACAGAAATATGGCCTCCATGATCATCAATGCCCATAGCCACAAGAAATAATGCAGAAAATACTACAAAACTGCAAAAATCAAATGGATGCAAAGGGTTAAACTGACTACTTAAGAGGTTATGCAGAATACATAAAGCAGAATTATGAGATGTATTCTAGTCCAGAAAACCATCTACTGACCAAATACTGGATATTTGTGTGATTTTATTGAGCAAAGTGTCAAGAGTTGGTTTCAGTCTTACAGCAGTTAAGAATATGATATGTAAAAATAAAAGCCTGTCAAATCTTAGCATCCTTTTAAAGTTTCTGTGAGTACATGTTTAATAACTGTCATATCACCAGACAGCTCATCTGCTCCCCCTTTAGTTAAAAATATAGTTGTGGCAGCCAGAGCTGCCAGCCATGCTTGGGTGGTTTGAATGCTCTTAGCAGGTTCTCTATTAACCAATTTCTTATCATGTAGAAAAATTTCTACCAAAGGTTTTTAAAAATCACTTCAGATAAGAGAATAGGGCATTTCACAAAAGTAGAGTTTGCATGCCAGGATCACAAGCTTTCTACCTGTCTTCTTGTGAGTTGTTTTTTTTTTTTTTCTTGTGACTTTACTTCATTTCAGTTTAAACTTTGCAAGTCCCCAGTCAAGTCTTTATTGAGAGTTTGAAGGGACTAAGAACTACTAAGGAAAGGGTTCGATTCAAAGCACTCTGAATGAGAAGACAAATTAAATCAATATTTCTGCAGCACTTTCCATCAAATTAGCAAAGATTTAGGGTGGTGTGAGTGTGTGTGTACATGTGCGTGTGCGTGTGCATGTGTGTGTGTGTGTGTGTGTGTGTGTGTGTGTGTGTGTGTCTACGGTGCTTGTTCTTGCATATGAAGAAGATGGGGGGAGCTTTTGAGAGTTCTACTCTACCACTCTTTGTCTTCCTCCCTTCAGCTAGAATTTCTCACTTAATCAGAGCTCCCCATCATTTTAGATAATCCACCTCGCTTTTTATGTGGTTCTGGAGATCTGAACTCTGATACTCATGCTTGAATTGTAAGCAACTTTAACTACTGAGCCATCTCTCTGGCCCATATCTAAGGGTTTTGATTGTGTAACAGATATTTACATATGTTTCTCTTGATCAAATCCATGCTACTAACTCAGTTCGCAGTTATTAAAGAACATCAATAAAAAACAAATGGGTACTAGAAAGATGGTTCAGTGGTTTAGAGCAACTCTTCTTATTCATACAAAAGACCCAAGTTAAATTTCCAGCACCCACATGGTATAGAGGGTTGCTCACAACCCTCTACAAATCAAGTTTCATGAGATCCAGTACCACCTTCTCACCTCTGGAGGTTCCAGGCATGCATGTGGTACACAGACATACATACAAGCAAAATATTCATGCTCATAAAATAAATTAAAATAAAAACAGTTAACAATTGCATTGTCTTTGAAATACAGTAATCATGGAATCTATAATGGGTTATACTGTATGACTCAACAGGGTTATATTGAAAAGTCAATGAGGTAATTCAAGTGAAGATATGAAATGTAAATTGTATCTGCAATTTTATAAATTAAATTTTAATTTTTTGAGGAACTCATACATACATCCTGGATTTATATGATTTATGCTCCTCCCTTTCTTCCCTCCAAATTCTTCCATTTCTCTCAACTCTTTATCAAATTCATGACCTCTTGTTTTACAATGATCATTACAGATGGATATATAGGCAAATGATAGAAAATGGTATGATGATCAAATCATTTTTTAAAATGCATCAAATTTTTCTATTAATGATGCCCATGAATATTTTAAAACGTCCAGGTTTACACTAATTACCAGTATTCACAACCTGAAATTCAAATGTTATTTCCTAAGACTTCCCATGGTTTATAAATATTGTTTATGAATAATAATGTTAATAGAATAGGAATATTTTATATTCTGTTATCAAATATCAAAAAAGCATGAAATATTCCAAAGCTTTTCTCTGACCTAAGACTTAGATAGTGGTTACCATAATTTTATCAAAATGTAATTGATTGTGTATAATCATGAATCAACCAATCATGTCCTGATATAGTTTGAAATATGAATCAACCAATTACATCCAGAGTCAAAGAATGCTTTAAATATTTTCTTGGATTTTGTCCTACTCTTCTATACTTAATTTATACTTCAATCATTTTCAGCAATTCATTTTATAAGAATGATAAAAAGAAAAAATTGAGAAGCAGCAGTGCATTCATTTGATTTTAATGCATGATAATCAATATGTTCTTCGTTAGTGTTGGACATTGCTAAGCTGTACTTGTACAACCCTCTGCCCTCCTCAGGCATCTTCTAATTTTGTCCCAATCAATGGAGTCATGTTTATGTATTCCCTTGCAAAGATATACTGCTTGCTCAGACAACTCTTGAGAATATAATTTCTTCATCAGAAAATTGAATATCAAACAGTATGATGACTAGAGTTTGGTTCAAAATATAAAAAGACATTTGCATTTATACACCATGGAGATAATTTTAATAAAAAAAAAAAATTGCATGAGTAGATCAGAAGGATGGGTTAAGAGAACTTTATCCTCTGACTTTCCTTGTACATCTTCTATTGCCCATGTGTGAACCAGGATTATACTCTTTTTCCTGCAAGAAGCTATGTTAGTTGTCTGCAATCCATTAACCAGATGTCACTATGGAATCTATAATACACATCAAGTACAAACAGAAGACTTGGTATCAAACATGAGTGCCAAACAAATCATTTGTAATGACAACATTAGTATGGTTGTAATGATAGTATTTGGGGGCATACTGTTCTAAAATAACAAGAAATATTTTAGTGAATTTTACCACCATTGCTTCTTTATACTATGACTATTCAGAAAGAAGAAATTATATCTTGAGTTCATATTTATAACTATGTGACAGTGTTGAACCAGTCTTATTGCACACAACATTGCATGTCTTCAGCTTCATGATAAATACCTCTGAGTGTGTTGATTGTTCAGGGGACCTAATAACTTTCTAGATGAGAACAAATCACATGTCTCTGTATTCTGATCTTCACTGGGCATTGGAAAAAGTGTCTTATTTTCATTTGGGTGCATCCAACCTACAGCCTACAGTTTCACAAGTCGATAGGAAGAGTTAATAATGTGAATCAACTCAAAGTCATAAAGTTAAAATATTATGAAATTTTTATGCATTTGTATTTATTTTTTCATAACTTAACTATCTTCTTCCAAGTGTAGACTCTGTAATTAACAACATCATGTGGTAATATAAAAATCCTGGACCCCTGATAGGTTCTCATATATAGAATGATGCTTTAGTTAAAAATTTTAAGCTTCTTAATGAGCAACTTAGACAATCTTCTAACTTCCTCTCTTAGTTGTAAAATGTCTGCTTACTCTTTCACTAGCACTAGTATAAAAATTACATAAGATAAGTGTGAAATCCCATGAAAGTATACACACAATAACACTTAAGGAGGTATTCATATTTAGTTTTACCTTAACAAGTGCCATTGGGAAACCCTGATCTTTCACAGTCTATCTAAACAGGAACATTTCTACCACCTATATGCTGCCAGTTACACTGTGTAGATCCCTTGATAGCTGACTACTGAACTGTAACTCTTCACTGAGACTGTCTACTAAAACACTTTGTACAACAAATATCTAAGTATAAGAATCTCTAAGAAGGCTTAACAATGAAGACTATGATAGCAACATTGAGAAAAACTTAATTACAATACCCCATTAATATTTACTTCACAGGTTCTTAAGAGATCATTAAATGAATATTTAATTGTGGAATTATCATTTTTTCTAGCACATACCACAGAGTAAATGTTAGCTAAGAGAATCTCAATTATTATAACTTTGTTTTTGGAGAGATATGAAAGCTACTGTAACACACAGCCTCTGGTGGACTCAAAGCATTGTAAGTTCTTTGGTTTATAGATGCCTAATTCTAAGAGATTAAAGAATTTTTTTTTCTTTTTTTTTTTTTAGTTTTGCAAGACAGGGTTTCTCTGTGTAGCTTTGTGCCTTTCCTGGAAGTCACTTGGTAGCCCAGGCTGGCCTTGAACTCACAGAGATCCACCTGGCTCTGCCTCCTGAGTGCTGGGATTAAAGGCATGTGTCACCACCACCCAGTGAGATTAAAGAATTTCAAATGCCCATGAAACTAAATAAACATTAAAATTTTTATTATGATTTTTAGGCTCAGTCCTGAGAGATATCGATCCAGAAGCCTAAAATCTCTTGCAGATTGAAAAGTCTACTCATTCAGTAGTCATGTGTGTGTGTGTGGGGGGGGGTGTTTAATCTGTATTTAGTGTGAGCAAGTATGCAAACCACTGTGGGTTCCTGTGCCTGAGTGCACAGAGAGGGCATAGATGAACAATGAGAACCTTGATCTATCATTCTCTTTCTTAATCCCTTGATATAAGATCTCTCATTGAATATGGAGCTAGGCTTATAGCCTACAAATCAAAGAAATCCTCCTGTCTTTAATGATTTCCATAGTGCTGGACACCCCCCAACAATTTTACACCACTGCTAGAGAATTGAATTCAAATACTCATGCTTGGACAATAAAAGTTATCATCCACTAAGCCACCCTTACATCCCTCAACATTTTTTAAAATATTGAACAAAAACCATCATGAGTAAGTTGGACAAAACAAGTCTAAAGAAAAATAAAAGAGGCCCAAGAAAAAGCACAGGATTCAGAAAACCCAATCATTTATGCATTTAGGAGCCCTATGAAAGTACTAAACTGAAATTCTATAGAATATATAGAGAGGACTTGTTTAGATATAACCGGCTTGTTAAATAAGAAACACAGAATCAGAGCAAGAGCAGAAAACCTTACCCTTCACTGCTTCTGCTGTTCTTCCTCTCCTAAATAAAGTGGTGATTGACTAGTAGCCAGGAAGGAAGGATAGGGTAGGTGGGACAAGGAAGAGGAGAAGGCTGGGAGGAGACACTGCCAGCTGCTGCCATGAGAAGCAACATGTAAAGACACCAGTAAGCCACAAGCCATGTGGCAAAGTATAGACTAACAGAAATGGGCCAGACAATGGTAGGCCTGAGCTAATGGCCAAGCAATTTAAATAATATGTGTCTGTATGATTATTTTATATGTGGGTTGTGGGACCATGGGGGCTTGGTGGAACCTGGAGAGAAGCTCTCCAACTACAAATGGTGCACAATGTGTTGGCAAGAGTTTCCACCTAAAACCTGAGAAAAAAAGATTCTAAAATGGAGCTAAAAATAGCTTCCTAGTTGTCTTTCTCAAGTTAGCAGCAGCCTGCCAGTTTGAGCTATTATGGCAGGTTCCTGGCATGTGTGTCTGACCTGCAGTGTGGCAGGAATGAGGAGTCTACAAGGGAAGCAGCACTTTACTCTGCTGCATGGTGGATTTAGCCTTTGGTAGTTTAAAAAAAAAAAAAAAAAAGGTTTCTGGGCTAAGCATGCTGCTTTGATAGAATTGCTTCTGATAGTTGATGGTACACATAGCTCCAGACCCAGAACTGGTGGTAAACTATACCACCTCCATGTTGGGAAGCTGAGGTGGGTGGAGCCAGAAGCCACAGAGGTGTTTCAGTCTTACAAAGATGGATATTACACAGAGAATCTGGTTTGTGTTGTCTTAGGGATTTTTAACTGCACAAAAAGATTTGATTGTAAAAGCTGTTGAGTTAAAAAATATGTAAATTTTAAAGGTACCTTGACTTCAACATTTGGATATAAGGATATGTTGCTTTGGAAAAGAGTCTCTGCTTTTGTTTCCACAGAAAGCAAGAAGCTGTGGGTTTGTTGCAGATTAAGATACATCAGGTTTGATCAACTAATACCACCTGAAAGGTCTCTGATGACACCATGGCCCAGATGATCCAACATCCAGAATGGTTTCAAGGTAACTGGCTCAGAGGTTACCTTCACGGAATACTCCATAATCCTAAAATTTTCTTAAGATACAGCGCCCCCCGCCAGCAGGAAGTATTAAAAAAACAAAAAAAAAAAAAAACAAAAAAAACTACGCCTGATTTCCCAAAATTATCAAGCTGGCTTTGGAGGTGGAATTGGCTCACTCCTTCTCTAAACCCAGACATACTGTTAAAAAAAAATGGTTAAGAGATTCTTGTGTCCCAAATCAGAAGAGCTCTCTGATATGGGACAGAGAAAAACCAATATTTTTATTTAAATCAGGTTGATTATAAATGTGATCTCTTTCTAAAGAAAAAAAGGGGATATGATATAGATGTAATAGGATAAAAGGGTAGATTAATGAACTTACTTTTAAAGAATAACAACTCGTTTAAAATGTTTTACATTGGTATAGATTTTAGTCTACTGATACAAACTTAAAGTTAATTTTGTTATACTGTGTGTATATTTCTATTCTTGTTTAAGGTATTACGTTTGTACAGCTCATTTAAAATTGTAATGGATAATTAAAAATAGATTAATAACTGGTCATCTATGATAATCACACTCATAGCCATGTTAGTTAAGTCTTCTAGGTATACACAGAGATATTTCAGATACACAGATAATCTTCAAACACTTCAAAGGTCTACAGAATATGGCATTTAAAATACTTTTAAAATTTAGACTTTCTGGACAGTGAGACATGTCTGCTCCTGGCAGCACCAATTTACTTCAGAGAGGAGGATGGGCATTGAAGACACTTCATAAGGAGTTTATCTTCACCTTGGCAAAAATAGCCATTTGGGCAAGAAACTGTTCTTGCCTGTACTGCTTGATTGACTGGACATGCAGGACCCATAGAAAGGTGATGATTAAACTTTGCTTGACAAAATGGTCCTTCAGGTTCCTGCTTCACAGAGGAAACTGCCAGACATTCTACAGGACACTGAAAGAAGTGACCAAGAGATTCTAGCCCTGTGGCCTGAAGACAAATGCCCCAACTTTACAAAGAAACATTAGGTGACTATCCAGGCTGCCAGCTGTCTCTGTCTACCCTGCAAGACTCCCAAAAGTTGCTTGCATCCTTCTCCCGGTTCTCAGATAATATTATATCCTTCTGAGGTCTTTGATGTGGTTGAAGACTAGATAGTTATAATTTCCTCAGTTATGATACAAGATAAGTTAGATATAAAACTTTAGACACACAAATATAAGATAGATAGGATATCTTCTTTAATATTGTAACTATAATTCTTACTTGATAATTGTTTTGTTATCTGTAATTTTACTATGTAAAAGTTAACCCTCCTTTTTTAACAAAAAAGAAAAGGGGAAGTGCTGTGGAAATCACTCTGTATAAATAAAGTGCTGATTGGCTAGTAGCCAGGCAGGAAGGATAGGGTAGGCAGGACAAGGAAGAGGAGAAGGTGGGGAACAGGAAGGCTGGGAGGAGACACTGCCAGCTGCTGCCATGAGAAGCAACATGTAAAGACACCAGTAAGCCACAAGCCATGTGGCAAAGTATAGACTAACAGAAATGGGCTAGACAATGGTAGGCCTGAGCTAATGGCCAAGCAGTTTAAATAATATAAGTGTCTATATGATTATTTTATATGTGGGTTGTGGGACCGTGGGGGCTTGGTGGAACCTGGAGAGAAGCTCTCCAACTACAGACCTGGTGTAGACCAGTTTAGGCCCCTTGATTGCTGCCTCAGTCTCCATGAGTTCATATGTGCTTTACTTGGTTGTTTTAGAGGGGCTTGTTCTCCTGGTGTCCTCTGTCTCCTCTGTATCTCCCACTCATTCTTCTACTGAATTAATGGAGCTGTGTTGAGAAGAGTTTCATGGAGAACAGTTGTTTAGAGTTGTGTGTTTCTAGGTCCCCCTCTCTCTCTCAGTCTCTCTCTCTCTCTCTAAAATATATATATATATATATATATATATATATCTTAATTAATTGGACAGTTTTTTGAAACAATTTTAACCAATTTAGAGGTTAAATATTATATTACTGATCTTTAACTCTGGCTAGTAATTCTGAAACTAAAAAAAAAAAAAAAAAAAATCCCGGTTTTCACTATTTAAATAAACTTTACTTTATTAGATTTTACTTCTAATATTAAAAGAGAAACTACAGTACTTCAGAGTGCTGCAAACGAAGTTTAAGTGCATGTTAAGCATATTGATTATTGTCCTTGCTTTAATTAACTGGGATTTGTGAAACAAACAAATGAATTCAGCACTGTAGAACATAAAGCAATTTTCAATAAAAAGGTCTTCATTTACTGTTTAATTTCCTGTCACTGACTTAAAAACATCTGCCAGGAAGAGGTGCAAACATCATACTTCTCCACTTACATAATGTTAATTATAATGGAATTGCACTACAAATAGCATCTTAATCATGCTGGCCACTCTTCTCCAGATTCTTATTACTTACTCACAGGCTGTCCATCCATTAAGTATGTGCTGCAGTATTAAAATGGGTTGCAAGTATAGGCAGAGCAACAATGAATCTGATTTGGTCAAAAGGTCAAGACATAATAATTGAGTTGTGTAAGTAAAATGAGGCATAATTGTTTCATCTTTTTTTAGCTTATTTGTTTAATGTTGGATGATGTGAAAAATGAACAGCGACAATGAATATTAAGCCAAATATGATGCAACTATGCAAGTAGCCAGCCAAGATATCTAAAGATGGGCAGTTGTGATTCTTGTTATCTTTCTCCATGGTATCAGCATCCACAAAAATTTGGAGCTATTTATCTTGAAGTATTAATGTAAAATCTTCAGTTCGTAAATACTGTTATAATGAAAAGTGAAATTATAAGAGTGAAAAAAATAAAACAGAAATCAGCAAATCCATAAATAGGTCTCTCTCTGTCTTCTACTATTATCCCATCCCATTGCTCCAGAGTAACTAAAGGAAAATTAGCATCGAGATGGGTGTATATATCTAAAAATATACAAGTTTACAGAATGCAAAGCTTCCTAGAAAAGGAATTAAAAACACATTTTACAGATCCAGGCTAGATGCTTTTGTGAGATTTCCACTTAGAGGTCTGATTGACTTTAGATAATATCATTTTCTACCTTAATGTCTTCATCTGAACATACAAATAACCATCAAATGCACAGTAGAGAATAATAAAGAATAAAGTAGTTATTTTTACCACCTAACCTTGTCTAGCACACAGTAATAACTAAGTATTTGTTAATAAAACACTAGATAAAATAATTGCTTTTTTCATGGAGAATGGCATGGGTCTTTCAGATATTAGTGAGGAAAACTGTGAAGAATTTAGTTTGCTGCTTGCCAATGATAAATATTTTTCAATGAGGAAGACAAGCTGGCTTGCCCTAAATATCACTACAGCTGAACCTAATTAATGAAACAAAATAGCAAAGCAATAGGGTACTTATTTCTGAAGAAGTCTGTAATTAAGAAGTATTAACTAGCAGTGTGAAAAATTTGACCCTCTTTTGATAACCCTGAAAATACATGACAGAATTAGCTTCTCTTTCATATGTACACTGGTTGCTCCCAACCCAGAGCTGTCTTCTCTTCTCTAGATCTCAATTAAAAAGTCACAGGTGTTCATGAATAAATGTGTTAAAATTCTTCTGAACCCTAATAATAACATATTGCTTGCTAAATATCACAGGGAACATCAACCTGGAGAAGTGGTTACTTCACCCTGGAGTATATTCATATAAATTAATATATTAATTTTATACATCATTAATATACACATATGTGAATATATACAAGTATATTAATTATGACATTCATATATATGATTATATGTGTGTATATGTGTAGCAGCTAAAGTTGCAAGTAAATGCATGCTTTTGACAATGGTGCAGCCATGTCAATGACTCCAATACCCTAGATATATTACATACCTGGGTTGAAGTATGAATGTTATGAACTATTGACCCTTAGGTAATGCAAGCATATGCAGAGATTATTAACAACAGCTTTCTCTTCCCAGATGATTGCAGCATGAGAGTGTGCCTTATAGAGCCATCCTTCTAAGCTTATCTAAACCTCTCTTTGTTTATCTGTATACAATAAACCTGCCTCCTGGATTTAGATGTGTAAAGAAAACATACTGAATTTCAGTTGCCCCTGTTGTGTCTTCATAGGAGAGTGTGGTGATATTGTGTTCCCCAAAATATTGTGCACCCTAATAAACCTATCTGGGGTCAGAGAACAGAACAGCCACTAGACAGACATAGATGCCAGAAAATGGTGGCACACATGCCTTTAATCCTATCACTTGGGAGGCAAAGATCCGTCCGGATATCTGTGAGTTCAAAGCCACACTAGAAACAGCCAGGCATGGTGAGTCATGTCTTCAATCCCAGGAAGTGATGGCAGAAAGCAGAAAGTTATATAAGACATGAAAACCAGGAACTAGAGCTGGTTAAGCTTTTAGGCTTTTGAGCAGCAGTTCAACTAAGATCTATTTGGATAAGGACACAGAAGCTTCCAGTCTGAGGAAACAGGATCAGCTGAGACATTGGCAAGGTGAGGTGGCTGTGGCTTATTTTGCGTCTCTGATCTTCCAGCTTTCATCCCAATACCTGGGTCCAGGTTTGTTTTTATTAATAAGACCTTTTAAGATTTGTGCTACAGAAGAGCACATCCTACCCTAACTCAGCTTTTCTGTATGTATGTCTGCTGTTTCTTCATGATGCATTGATTCAGCTAAATCCCAAAGCCCATTCAAGTCATGACATATATGCACAACAAATCCAGGCTTAGTGATACAAGTGTACAATCCTAGCACTGAGAACTGCAAGTAGGATGATCAGGAGTTCAAAGTTCAAACAATAAATATACAGACAGCTTGCAAAACATGATATTCTCCCTCAAACATTAAGATAAAATAAGTAAAAACAAAAAGCATATGGTAAAAAAAAAATAGTGGCAATGTAAAACTTTATAGCAATGGGGTAAGAACAATGACAGGAAGCAATGTTTGTTGTTTTAAAGAAAATGCAATGTTCTCACAAATGTTTTATTTGTTTTTATATCCCAACTTAACAATACAAATTATCCTGAGTAAATAATCTTTTATTTTGATAGTAAATATCACAATAAAAATTAGTATCAGAAAATGTCACTTCATCAAAATCTTAAAGGCAAAACTAAAGCACAGAATCTGAATCATTACATTCACATCCATTATCAAAATATACCAATAGTGTTTGACCCCTTAAAATGTAGTTATCAGAGTATTTGTCTGACCCACAGCATCCTCCAGAAGGAAAATGTGAGCCAGTTTATAAGGATCAGGTCAAGCGTCAACAACATAACAGCACAGTGAAATTCCTCTGGATGTGAAACACTGAATTTAAAATTAAGAGTTATAACAATTCAGATCAGTGGCCTTATATGAAAGGTTTAGTGAAGAGACTTGTGATGTGACAAACAGAAAAGTTGTGACTTATAGCTATACAGGACTATTCTTGAGCCAGAAAGACACCATTTTCAGGTGTTCAGTTGAGCCTGCTTAGCAAAGATCATCACAGTTAAGTTTGATGATTGTTGACTTCCTTCTTAGAAGGAAGACTCATTCTCCCAGTCAACTGTATACAATTGTACCTCATTAGATGTGAACTCAGGGTGTCAATGAAGGAATAAAGGATATAGGATGGGGAAGAGTGAGGGAGTGAGGGAAGGAGCATTCATTTATACAGCCATGGGAAAGCCTTTACACATGGTGGTGGAGACATTTCCATGTGGCTGTTTTTTGGTTCACCATTGCCTCTACAACTGTTCTATATGTAAGCCTATAAAGTTATTCATTCTTCAGAGAGAACTTAGATGGTATAGAACTTTGGTTTGTTATTGGGATCTTAGCAGGGGAAGAGTGACATTGTCTAGTGGCCTGTATTGGGCAAGGTCTTCAGAAAGCTAGTATTCTAAATTTCCTATTGGCTGTTCAATAGACAGGAGAGAACAAGAGCATTAAACAACAAGGTTGAAAACTAATAAGGTAAACCCCAATATTGGTTCTCCTATCAACCTGTCACTCTCTATATATCTCAAAAGTCTGAGGTAATATATTAATTCAGTCTATGTGCTTAACTGGGAACTCCTCATACCAACAAATATCCCTTAGTAAGATGGGAAGTACGTGTCGGTAAATATTAAACTTTGTTGCACACTTTGGATATTGAAATCATAGAGCCTAAGTTTCCTATCTTTACAATAATCATAGTGGTATATATATATATATATCAGTAGTGTCCAATATCAAGCATATATTTAGTGACTCAAGACTCATAATTCAAGGCTCATAATTAGGACAAAGAATCTAACCTATATTCTTGGGTAGTATTTACGATAGATTAATTAAGATATGTACTTGCATAATGAGGGGCAAAATAGGGACAATACCGGGCAGCAAACATAAGAGTCTAAAGAAGCTATGCAAATACATCTTCATGCTGTTTAAATCCCATGAGGTAGTCATACACTGTGTAATGTCCTCTTGAGAACAAAAATCAAATACATAAAATATTTCTATCCAAAAAACTATTGGGGAAAGAGGTTCCAGTTTGGTTGATTTGTTTTTGGAGAGGTGGTGGTGATCACAAATCTATTCTCTTCTTTTCATACAGTAAAATGTCAATCTGTGAAAAAGAAGCATTCATTTTATATAAACTTTCCTGTACATAAACTTTAGGCACAATGAACTATTCAGCAATTAGTGGAAATTGTATGTAAGTTTCAGATAACATCTCTGATGCAAAGTACAAGCAGACCTCTCTGAGAAGAAAGGTGCCAAACCTGCTCTGTCTTCTTTTTTCTGCATGGGAACCAATTATTATTCTAAATACATGAAGCAACTGGAGCACAGAAAGTCAGGTAAATTTGGTATTGTCCCAGAAATCCTAAAACCCTTGACATCTAATAGAACACTGAAACAAGGGTTTAAATTCAAGACCCCAAGAACCATGGCATGAATGAGAGGTAAAGGGCTAGGAATCATGAAAAAAATCAATGAAAGAATATTGATCCAATGTACATTATTAAACAGGTTCCTGCTATGGACAATAGTGGTCTATCTAAGATGTAAAATATAATTATATTTCTTCAGCAATATTTTATTTTCCTGAGGCAATGGTCTTAGAGACTATAAACTCTTTATTTTAGGGTAATCCCCATAGCGAAAAAGCTGATACCCTCTGTCAAAATACAAATACATTTTTAAGGAAAGATTGAGCCCAAATTTATACTCAGAGAGTGCAAAGTAGAGACACTAACCATGTTAAAAATTCTATATAAACCTCAGACAGTGTGTCTTCCCATGCCATACTTGAGCTATTGTTATTGGGTTCTGTCAAATGCTTTGAATTAACTATCTACATAAATAATAAATAATTTATGCAGTCTTGGGATTCGAGCACAGGGTAGCGGATTAGAAGATTTTTCATCCTTTCATGGGGGAGAGAAGAAAGCATGATGTGGACCAACATGAAATAGTAACTCAGCTTTTGTTTGATTTTAGAGAAAGATGAAAGAGTGAAAATTTGACTTAAAAAGTCTGTGCTCTTTAACATTCTAGGCAAAGAGGATATTTATTAAGATCAACAAGAAATAACTTACTCTCAAATTTTACCAGAGAACTTCACCATTAACTGCAATTTATGCCAGGTAAACTGATGGATCTCCATTAATTTATAATTTTTGTTTTTGTATTTATATAGTTACACACATAAGAACTTTATTGAAATTTGTTTTATGCAATTTAATATTTGCACTTTTGAAATAAGCAACTCAATAGAGTGTGCTATCATCCAAGAGCTGTTCAACTCAAAGAAAATTTACATAATCACTTCCCACCCTCCATTCACTCTAGGACCTGACAACTAGCCATCAACTTTCAATCTCTGTGAATTTTCTTATTCTGACCATTATACATGTGCTTTCTTTTCTGTTGTTACTTTTATACCTGGGATTGTGCCTAAATAAGCACAATTGTTGCTCAAAATAAGCAAACATTTTATTGTATCCCTGTCTTTGTTACTTCTTTTATTAAGAAAAAAATTGTATTCATTTTACATACCAAAGATCCCCTTCTTTCCCGCTTCTGCCTCTCCAGCCTCCCCCTCCCAACCTACCTCCCCATTCCTGCCTAAAAGAAGGTAAGGCCTCCCATGAGGAGGCACATTTAGTAGAGGCAGGTCCAAGGCTCTCCCCTTGCCTCAAAACAGCCAAACACCAGGCTGAGCTCCAGGAGTCCAGTCAAAGTGAGAGAAGAGGTATTCTATGAGCAAGGATATCAAAATCGTGATGGGAAAACCTACAGAGATGACAAAACCAAATTAGTGAGAACTCATAAAATTTAGATCAACAGCTGTGGAGCGTGCATGGGACTGGATTAGGCCTTGTGCATAGAGTGACAGTTATATAGCTTCATCTGCTTAAGAAGACACCCTGGCAGTAGGGAGCAGAATCCAGCCCTGGTACATGAGTAGGCTTTTTGAAGACAATTACCTATGATGTTACGTTTTATTTTTGAGACAAAGTCTCATTAAGTTTCCTAGGCAGTATTTCAACTCATACTACTGCCTCTCTTTGAGTATAGAGTCTCACTATATATTGCATGGCTTTTTGTGGCAACTTCATTTTGTTTAGCCAAAGATTTTCAATGTTCATCTGCAATATAGGACATATAAGTAAGTGTTAGCCATTGTTTTTCTGAATAACATGACTTTATACAAATGTATTTTTTTATAGTTTATCAGTTGATGGGAAATTTGCTTTTTTATACCTGTGCTTTGTAGTGGATAGCCATCCCAGCATTGGCCTGGAAGTTAGAACCCCCATTGAGGCTTCGGTAATGGTCACGCCCACAAGGCAGAGTGGAGGAGGAAGCAGAAGACGAAGGATCGGGAAGAGGTCACTCTCTTGGTTCCCAGACTCTGGACGCTGGAGGTAGACCGAGCAGAGTTCTCCAGAGAACACAGCCAGACTGCACTATACCCTTGCCAGACCCTGCAACCTATCCCTTCATTTGTAAGTTACCCCACAAAATAAACCTCCCTTTTAACTACATGGAGCGGCCTTAATAATTTCACCAATATTTGGCACCCAACGTGGGGCAAATTCCAAAGGCCTAGGCGGCTCCCTCCCTCAGCCTTCCTCTTTTTTATTTTGTGGGGTACTTACAAATGAGGGGGCAGGTTACAGGGTCTGGCAAGGGTATAGTGCAGTCCGGCTGTGTTCTCTGGAGAATTCTGCTCGGTCTACCTCCAGCGTCCAGAGTCCGGGAACCAAGAGAGTGACCTCTTCCCGATCCTTCGTCTTCCGCTTCCTCCTCCTCCCTGCCTTGTGGGCGTGACCATTACCGAAGCCTCAATGGAGGCTGGAACTTCCAG
Source organism: Onychomys torridus (assembly GCF_903995425.1). NCBI lineage: Eukaryota > Metazoa > Chordata > Mammalia > Rodentia > Cricetidae > Onychomys > Onychomys torridus. The sequence continues at coordinate 95,734,277 of NC_050445.1, read as the reverse complement.
GCCAATGCTGGGATGGCTATCCACTACAGAGCTTTGTTTTTTAATTTTGTTTGGGGGAAATTGGGTTTTACTATGTCATGTAGACTGTCACCAAACTCACAAACCTTCTTTCTCAGTCTCCTGAGTGTTAGGATTACAGGCATGTGTCATCATGCTTGATTAGATCTACTTTTAAGGAATTGAGAATAATAATAATTTTAGTACTAAAATATATCCATGTTTTCTATGTATACATTAATATCTCATGGGTATACAACTAGAAATACAATTGCTGAGTGTACCCCATGTTTTCCTGTGTGGCTTTCTGTCTCCCCACCACTGAAATCAACATACAATGGTTCCTTACTAGTTTGTTGAACTCTTTATTAGACTGTTATCAGAATATTCTGCAGTTATTATGGGTTTAGTTTTTTTTAATAAATGTAAAAGTCCTACTCCTTTTCGATTTACAGATGATCAAATAAACAGCTACCTGATTTGTTGCCTAACAGAACAGCTGTAAAGTTAAACAGGCCTGAGTGTCACTATAGCTGATTACTTCAGTGCATTAATACTTACATCATCCATTGACTTTCTATTGTCTCACAACAAACATAGACACATACATGTAATTGAAAGTCAATAAATTAAAGGGGATTAATGTCCTTGATAAGAAACTTTCTTATTTAATATTCTGAAAATGTAACATAGATGATATAGTTGCAAAAATATTTTAAGTGCAATTTAGTAAATAACTTAGCCAGAAAGGTTTTAAAAAGCCTTCCCTACACATAGCACAATAAGAAACATTTTCATAGTATTGTGTGTGATTACTAGAAGGGAGAGTCTAATTAGCTGTTTGTAAAATCAGAAGAGAGAGAGAGAGACAGAGAGAGAGAGAGAGAGAGAGAGAGAGAGAGAGAGAGAGAGATAGTGTGATTTTAAGTGAATTTAAGTAAGTTTCATTGGAATTAAAGGAACAGTGGAAGAGATTAATATACTGGGGTTTAACACAGAGGAAAGATTATGATTGACAATAGGGAATATATGTAGCTATGCTTGTCTAACAGTAGGTAGCTATATGATGACCAACTCATCTATACTGTGGCCAAGGAGAAACAACATTTTACTGATGATGGAAAGCAGAAGGAAAGAGAACCTGAAAAAAATGAAAGAAGAAACACATCATAGTATAATAAACAGAAACACAACAGCCATGCATTTGTCAAAAACAAATTTCATCAACTTTATCATCTATATTTCTGAAAAATTTCAACTTTCACCTGGGAAGATTTGATGACTAAAACTCAAACAAATAATATGACCATAAAATAATGCTTAAGTAAGGCTAGAATACGAAGGTTGATTATTAATTCTAGGTGAATTATTTAAAAGCAAGATAAATCACCTTGTTATAATTAAAACAAACACAAAAATAATCATTCCAATAACTTTTATTTTTGAAATGGACATAGATTGACTCTTCAGTCCTTGAAGAATATGGATTGATATACAAGGACAGTAATATCAAAGATGAGAGGGTATTTAGTGGACAATTGAATGATAGCTGAAAATCTTAAATAGTAAGCCAGAAAAGCAAGCAATAGCTTAGGGGACATAGTAGACAGAAGAAGCCAAGTCAACTGACCTTGTTATAATAGACATGGGCATGTAAACAGAACTAAAATTTAAACAGTTTAAAGTTCAACTCATTGGGAATGTCCAAATGATTTGCATAAGTTTCTAGAAATATCCTGTGTAACTAGAACCAACACACAAAAAAGTTTTCTTATACTTAGGTATATTTTTGGGTTCCTACTAAAAGTGTTACATTTGAGATACATAGAAGCTGACTAGTTACAGTATGTGCATCAATACTCTACCTCAAAACATTGAACCAGATATGAGAGTTAGTATCAAGTCAACTTGCCATTTATGTGAATATGTCTATTTACTGAAGACAAGACCTGCCTTATGAAGATAGCTAGGAATTATTAGGTTAGTGGAATCTTAGAGCCATTTGTAATACTAGAGAGAAGCTTGGTTTCAAGCTTACCATGTCTTTAAGTATTTCACACCTTCAACTCTTACATTTTCTTTAGCAGATGCTCCTCATATTTTACATGTCATAGCACCATTTCCTAAAATCCTTAAATATAGAAAGGAAGATGACTCATTTTGGTCTTAAATTATAAGCAAAACAGGAGTTGCTACAGGACAATGTGATAAATTGCTTCTATCATGATGAGAAATGGAAGGATCTTGTTCATGACAGGAGCATTTGGGTGAGGAGATGAGTAGACAGGAACCAATCATTTCTGGTTACATGAAAACATTTATTCCTCCTCTATATTAGAAAGGGTCCCTTTAGCTTAAAACTGTGTGTGTCCAAATAACATAGAAATAAAAATTTAGAGACAATGTTTATCCTTCCAAGCCACAAAATATTTAAGCTAATATATTTATAAAATTACACAACCTTGGATTTTACCACATATTATAAAACAACAATCATATACATGTTTAGAATTTCATAACAAAATTAAAAGGTAGTGTTTGATTTTTAAAGTGAACCTTTATAAACTTTTAATGTATCTGAAACTAGCTTTATTGTATAACTATAATGTTCATTTTAAAGTCATCTGTATTTTCTGCTCTCTTGATCTTTCACAGACCTCTTAACAGATTCAGCTACATATTCCCTACTCTCTTTATATTTACCAAATATACTTTCTTCCCTCTGTGAGGATCTCTTCCTTATCTTCACAAGCCTGTATATCTTACCCTGTCAACCTCAGCTAAACTGACTTCCTGTCAGAAATCCTGGTTTTCCAATTTGTCATAGATTCATTTATTTTTGCTACCTGTTTCTCATTGATATATTTTTCACCTTCATAAGTGGTAGTAGGCACTCAAATATTTATTAAAGTAACATGTGTAATTCATTGCATTGTGTGTATGTATGTGTGTGTATGTGTGTTTTACATTTACCAGTGCCAAACATTAATATTGGTTTCAAGATAATCTATTTTTATTTATTAATTTCTTTATTTATTGTTTCTAAAATGTGTTGTATATGAGATCAATAAAGAGACTATTTTAATCGATGCTTTCCTTTTATAACACCTGCCTTAGGCCTCATATTTTGTGATATTGTACAAATATTTGAGCCAAAAGTAGTTATTTGCTTCCTGGTCATCAGAACGTAAAATACTAGCCACATCTGCATAGAGGTTTATATCATGAAGAAGATGTTGAAATATCCAACACTTGTGGAAATAATTAAAATTTCCAAAGCTTGTTAAAGAAGGCAAAGGCATTTTCAAATGATGAGAATTTACAGGAAAGTGGATCAAGCAGCTGGAAGTCACTTCTAAGGGTGACAGTGATAAATCTTTTTTCTTAACTGGCATCAATGGCAGAATAAACAGGGGAAGATTAAAATGCTCTAGAAGTACTCCAGTGCTCAGGTTCAGAAAGGTGACAAGAGAGAGCTAGGTCAGCAGACACATTGCCTATGTGTGTGATAACAAATGGAGAGCAAGCTTCTCAGAACACAAACACTCCAAAAGAGACAAGAGATGGCTGGTGGAGTGTCAGGAAGAAGACTCAAGCCTTTGGAAATTCTGGCTGCATCAGTCGATGTCCTGGGAAGCTAACTTAGTTTCAGGGAATGGAATTTCAAACCTTGTAAGAGAAACTTCAGGAAGTTGCTGATGTCTTACCTTACAGTTAATGTAGTACCCAGAAGGAAAGACTTTGAGATAGAACAGATCTGTTCAGAGCATGGGTCCAAGAACCTTTAACATCAAAGTCAAATCACCTTATTTAATCTGTGACAAAATAAAGTTGACTGGTAGCAGGCATTGTCCACTCACAAGCTAATGGAGATATAGTTGAAGCTTTCCTTTCCTGATATAAAAAGACAATGTCTGACACATAAAGTGCCCCAGACTGAGATGACAAGATAGTCCAAAGGCTGTCTCCACAGGCTGAGGAAGAATGGAGGAGTGGAGAAACAGCAAGGACATAAAAGCACTAAAAGACCATTACACAGCATAAATTAGAATAAATGTGTACTATACAGGCACATATAAGCCAAAGTCCAGTGGCCCATCATGTACAAGAATAAGCACAATAGAAACATTTGCAGTGGAAGCCTGCCACTGGGTACATTCACTGTAACACGTTTCTAAATAAAGATTAAAAGCCAAGTGATATTAGACTACATATACATACATACATATATGTATGTATGTATATGTAGTCTAATATATAATCATGCATAGACTCTATTGTATGATCTACAAAGGGCCTAGTCATACAATAGAGTAGTATACAGCCTTTATAATAAATGCATATAATCATATCAAATACACAGAGAAGAAAGAAAGAAGGCAATTAATGTACATCCCCTCATTTCATGTTAATAAACTTATCAACACTTAGTAATACTGTATGTGTTGGGGGGTGATTTTTCAGTAAAGATATAAACAAGCCAATGGGATAGAAACAATTATTTTGAGAAATCTTATACCTCTAAGAGTGAGTAGGATGGGTAGGAGATGAAAGTTAGAGGGCTTTCTCTTCTCTTCTTTCCTTTTCTTTATGTAATTTAAGAATTCAGAGGCAGAAAGGTAGCTCAGAAGTTGAGGAAGCACTTACTGCTCTTCCAGAAAATGCAAGTGTGTTCCTAGCACCCAGATCAAGCAGTTCCAAGGATCTGAAACCCCATTATGACATCTATGAGAACCTACATGTACACGGGTTCACTCACACAGAAATATAGACATGCACATGAATAAAAATAATAAAAAACAAATTTTAAAATAATTTAACTATGATAAATTAAATTATGTTTAATGGCAGCACAGCAATGTCAATAACTTGTTTCAAAGGAGACTCAATACATAGGTGTTGATTCTCTCTTTTTTGTATTATAAATATTTCAAATATGTATAATCTCTTTTGAAAATTTAATTGCTGAAGAAGTGTATTTCTGTTTGCACATCTTCCCCATTTTAATTGGCCCTAGATCTTCTGAAATACTATTAAAGGAGAAAATTAGATAAGATTTAACTGTACTAGAGTAGACTCTCTGAGATTTATGTTTCTATATAATGAGATTTAGGTAAGACCCTCCTCATCAATATGATGTCTTACCTTGACATCAGTGGTTTTTATCACCATTATGATTCATTGTAAGTGACTTTTCTTTCCATGTGTTCCTTGCTTTTGCCCCAGACTTTGCAATCATTTTGTATTTTTGTCAAATTTCCATTTTTTTATTTAGTTTTTTAGGTTTTTAGAGACAGGTTTTCTCTGTGTACCTTTGCGCCTTTCTTGGAACTCACTCTGTAGACCAGGCTAGCCTCGAACTCACAGAGACCTGCCTGTCTCTGCCTACCGAGTGCTGAGATTAATGGTGTGTGCCACCTTATCCAGAGGGTCTGATCCAGCTGGGGGCTCCACAGCCTTTGGTTCATAATTCATGTGCTTCCATTCGTTTGGCTAACTGTTTGGGAGGCATCCAGGCTGTGGGACTGGGACCTGTCCTTAGAGCATGAGCTGGCTGTTTGGAACCTTGTGCTTACACAGAGTCACTTTGCTCAGCCTGGAAAGAGGGGACTGGACCTGCCTGTACTGAATCCATCAGGTTTAAATGAATCCCCAGGTGAGTCTTGGCCCTGGAGGAGATGGGAATGGAGGGGAGGTGGGAGCGGGGGCGGGACGGGGAGGACAGGGAAACCCATGGCTGATGTGTAAAATTAAAACACAAATATAATAATAATAATAATAATAATAATAATAATAATAATAAAGGTGTGTGCCACCACTGCCTGGCTTCAAATTTCCATTTTAGGAAGATATGTAGTACAATTTCAATGTCAAAATTTAGTCATACATAATTTATCCCTCTATCTGAGAATTATTTTCCTACCATTACTAGTTTGTGAAAGGCAAAAGAAAGAGGGGGTAAAGTATAGGCATTATTCCATGCAAAGAAATAAATGTCAGGCTTGTAAATATTAAACATATGTATTAAACCATGAAATCTGAATCAGTGTCTGATCACAGATGACTGCCAAAAAGACATGTTTAAGTCTGGTCATTCCAAACAACTCTTAAGCTGTCTACACTGAGATGCTGACATCAAACTTACCTGAAGTACTGGAATGTGTAGCAACATAGAAATATGCAGATTTCAGTGTTCATATGTTCATTTCCTTAAACTATATTCACCATATCTTGAGTATGGAACTCACCCAAGGGGCTAATGCATTTAAACCAAATTATCTATGTTATCTCTTGGAGTAAACTTTGAACAAATATACATTGAAATAACAAAGACCAAGTCAGGCGTTGGTAGCACACACCTTTAATCCCAGCACTCTGGAGGCAGGTGGATCTTTGTGAGTTTGAGGCCAGCCTGATCTACAGAGTGAGTTCCAGGAAAGGCACAAAGGTACACAGAGAAACCCTGTCTCGAAAAACAAAGACCAATCCTGCCTTAAAGTCATGGGGACCAGTTAAGCTGAGCCCAGGTGGAAAGAATACAGGATTTGTAACTATGAAATTAGAATGCAACAAACTTAATATACCACTAGATGACATGATATAATGAATCACAGTATAATTTTAAAAATTTCTAGCTTTTTCTGTTCTCATTTTGAATATGACTAGGACTGTAGGATATCAATGAACCCTCTGCCAAAGGAAATATATTTGGAGTCTACCCATTGCTCTCTTGCTCTCCTCAGTTCTACTTCCATTATCCTGGCTGTGCATAATATAAGAAATTAACAACAAAACACATACCCTCAATAGAATCACTTTGCCACAGTGTTATCTTGTGTTTTCAGGGAAGTTACATCCTAAGGGATCCCACTTCACCAATATACTATTTAATTGAACAAAATCAAAATTTGCTTTACAAGGTAAAAGCTGACATTCGGTAACTGGCAATTGGGAAAGCTGAGGGGAGCCTAGAGAGCATTTGATGTGTTGGCAACAGAAACCCTTATGCTGCACTCTACATCAGCTAAATTTGAGACCTTGGCAACTTGAATCTGTGTATTAATGCTGATTGCTGCTTCTTGTTGCAGAAACACCATGGAAGGTACAGGTGTAGATCACATGCCAACATTCTTTTTTTTTTTTTTTTTTTTAATTCTCTACAATACAATAGACATCTGTACTGAATGGTAATTACTGAATTGTAATTAGAACTTAGCACTGGGATGTGACTAACTATGGTATAATTGTTAGGACCTAAGTCAGAAAGAAAAAGCAAAATTTAAGGGCCTGGTATATGTTACAAGGCTCTTAGAAGGAAGGGAGATAATGTACCTCAACACTCAGGTTAGAAGCCCTGAATACAGATGCCAGGCATTTTGATATCACTGTCTGAGGTGCAGATACATTTACTATCCTGAGAAGAAACAAATATGTCTTCTTATTTCTTTTAGTAAAAATTCCCTAAAAATGTTATTTCAGGGTAAAGGAGTACTCACATTCATTATTTACAGAACTCTGGCACAAATGTGTATTGATTTTTTAGGTTTAATAATGAAATTTACTTGATGTGGTTTTCTTCACAAATGAAATGAACATTGACCTGACTGATTGCCTATTGACAATAAAATCATCCTTAGAAACAGAAACGTTTGAAGATACTGTCAAAGAAAGTTAGACATGATGAGTGTGCTTTTTTATAAGTTGACAATATTGGCTCTGACCCTAACTTTTATCTGTTTCTACTGTTTGGAAAAAGTGGGGAGATGGTGCTCTACTTTATTCTTGGTCTTCTTCTAAAGAGTTGACTCGATAAAACCATTGGTTAAAAACATAAGGGATGAAGACGTCTGGATGAAAATAGTCTGTATCATAAAACAAAAAAGGCGAGGTACTCTCCTCAGTAAAAATAAGTGCCTACAAAGAGACAAATATCTTTGAATATTCCTTTGAGTCTCTATTGCATCCCTATTTTATATGCAGAAGACTCAAAGTTTCCCAACCACTTTGCTATTCCTCTCAGTATGAGAGGCTCAATTTCCAGAACTGCTGATTATTTGATTTTTTGGTGTTTCCATGAGATGCATGGACTTATCCACCTCTTACTAAGGTGTACAAATAAATAAATCCTCTGTCAGATGTGGGAAGGTTTCTTAGTTTTCTGAGAATAGAATTCATGTCTCTTTGCTGGGACAAAAGCATTTTGTATCATTCCAAATTTCTATTAGTCTTCTTGAACACCAAGACAGAATAATGAATGGAGAGACCATTTTTTAAAGGTGTGTGAACATATGGGACTTTAATTATAATATGCCTACTATATGCTTTTCACAGTGATAGCCTCCTGAAAATGAAACCCATATAACCTGTGCCTGTGAGAGCTGCCAGGGGGAGTAAGAACTTCAGCAGCTGGCATGCAATGTAGCAACCATCTCCTGGAGCATAGAAGTCACCATAGCCCATGGAACCCAGTGTCCCTGTTAGAAGCTTAAATTGGACAAAAACTACTTGACTCCTGAGAAAGAGGGGGATCAGGTTAGGGTATCCTGTGTAAATCAATACTGATATTTTTTCTATATTTTCACCTCCTTCTGCCACATTCATTGAAATTTACAATACTTAGTAAAATTCTGTTATTGGGGGATAGACAAATCCGTCAGAGGTTAATAACATGGATTGCTCTTTCACTGGACCAGAGTTTGCTTCCCCACATCCTGGTATAGCAGCTGGTAACCACTTATGGATTTAGGTCAAGAGAATCCAGTTTCTTCTGGCATCTATGCTCACCTCCACCTGTCCTTGCATGTAACACCCCACACACAGACATTCACACACATAAACATAAAGATACAAATAAAATCTTTGAATTCTATTCTTCTTACTGTTTTCTTTATTCCTCCCCTTTCTCCCCCTTTCTCCAGCTCTTCCTCCTCTTCATCCTTCTCCCCCTCCATCCTTATGTAAACCAGTCTTCCTAGAGATCCTGATCTCCTACTGCTTCAGCTACACAAGCAAAGAGACCATAGGCTTTCTTCTATTTAAAAATATATCAGTTACACTAGGCGGTGGTGGCGCATGCCTATAATGTCCGGCACTTCGGGAGGCAGAGGCAGGTGGATCTCTGTGAGTTCGAGGCCAGCCTGGTCTATGAAGCAAGTACCAGGACAGCCTCCAAAGCTACAAAGAAACCCTGTCTCGAAAACAAAGCAAAAAACACACACACACACACACACACACACACACACACACACACACACATATATATATATATATATCAGTTACATACTTGAATAAACTGAATAAACCCAGGGATTTTGGTTTTGTTTGGTTTAGTTTTAGGTAAGAATAGTAAGCTAAAAATGTTTTAAGATTAACAGTCAATAGAAAGAATTAATAGTAATGTCTTACTGAAGACAATTAAAAAAGACACAATTTTACTCACCAAAATCATATTTAGATGAAAACATGTAACCATTTTATTAATCAAAATCCAAATATATTCCATATTTACTTACTATAAACACATACTTAATTACAAAGGAATTAAAATATACACTCACTATCACAAAGTGAGTGTATTTCACAGGATTCTATAATATTAATTGTGAAACAGTACTGTGTTACTAGAACAAAATATCCTACCCTCATTCATCTTCCCTAGTTATCCACTCAGAAAATTAGTATCTCCAACTCTAAGCTCTTCTCTATAAGATGGTAGGTTGATGTTCCTCTGAGATAAAATGGCATGACATTATCCTATAAGGTGCCTCACATCTTTAGAAAATCTCTACAACACTGTTTATCAAAAATAAACAAACAAAAAACAGAGCAGTTTACCTACCATGGCCACAAGCTCAAATAATTCTCCTATCTTCAGTTAGTTATCAACTACCAACAGCTCTTTGGTGAAGGGTAAGGCCTGGACAACACCTCTCCTTCTAAATCTGAGCTTAGCCAGCTTGATCTTCTGCCATAGACCAAAGCCCCTCCTTACTCAAGCTCATGAAATATTCGCTGAAATAAGGACAAGGTGGAGGGTGATAAATATGTTGCACTAAGGGTTAAGCACTAAGTCTTTCGTTTTCAGCCTTTCGTCAAATTATGTGTCTCTGTATTGACTGCAACCCCGTTAAAAAAGGATGGGTCTCTGATTCCAGGCTGAGAAGAGCCCAGACCTGTTAGTATAAACATAAATACACAAGGATAGGAGGTTGTGGCTGTTTTCACTCTCAGTGCTGGGACCCTGGAGGTGAGGAGGATCTGGAAGAACTGGCGCGGGGGGGGGGGGGGTGATTAGAATATGTTCTATGAAAAAAATCTATTTTCAGTAAAAATTGAAAACTATAAAAGGGAAAAAGATAAATTCTAAATCAATAAAAAAAAACAAAAACAAACAAACAAACAAAAAAAAAAAAACCACTGCTCTTCCAGAAGCCTGAGTTTGGACTAAGCTCCCACATTGGATGTCTCACAAACACTATACCTCCAGTTCCAGGGGATCCAGTGCCCTCTTCTGGTCTCTTCAGATACATACAAGCATGTGGCGGGGGCGCCCCCCACACACGTACAAATAAATAGAAATAAATATAACTCTTTAAAATGACCACATACTTATTTGGAAAGTAATGATGGTCCCATGCCCATGCACACTTATTGGACTTAGTAGATTTTTTTTTTTTAAAAAAAAAAAAAGGAAAAAAGAAGGAACTCCAAAGAGGAGTAGGAGGGAAAGAAGACCTGAAGCTGGAAGGGTATATTTTATATTTGGAGGGACATACAGGAGAAGTCACAGGGAAGAAAGCCAGTGAACATGATATTTAACTGTTTACACATATAAGAGAATATGCTATAGATATGAAAAATTTGAAACAAAAATCAACAGGGGGCTTTCTCTTTTGTGCCATAATGGAAGGGAAGGAAAAGGTTTAGGAGTAGTGTTTCCTTTAATTTGTTTCCTCCATTAATTTGGAGGTTGTGTTTATGAGGTTTAAGGTCTACTCCACTGTAAATGTTATACAGAACTTCTGTGCTCTTTAACCAGTTAAACAAGTGGAGACACATACAAGTGTAAAATTCCACCAATAATCTATGCACAAGTGATCCAATTGTAAAAATAAAAATTGTTTACCTATTTTTAGGATGAAAAGGAATTCTTTTTCCATGAAACTGCATATGATTTTATTAACTCTATTTAACAACATCAAAGGATTAATTCTTTGTAAAGATTTGAAGGGAACAGAAGTTGGAGAATAATTACAAAGATCTGCACACTTTTTTTTTTCAGAGTAATGAGTACATGGAGCAATATAAATTTTACTGAACTTATTCTTGAAAGAATATACATTAAAGAACATTATTGTTAACTACTTTTGTGTATTTGCAAGAATTCACCAAGGTTTCTTATGAAATACACCAATGAATGACCATAAAACTTCAAATACAGTTTTTAGCATGTTGTAGAATTGCATTTAAAAAATTAAAAGGGATAATGTTATTGTACTTCATGATGAATCTTTGAATATATAGATTTTGAATACATGGACATTTATCATGTTAATACACACATAAACATCTATATGCACATATACATATATACATGACCATATATGCACCTCATAAGTACAGAGAAAAATGTGGAATGTGCAACATTGTTACTAAGATTTGTACTTATGTGTCATTTTTTAATTGCATAAAGAATTAATATTTTATTCATTGGTTTCTGCCCACAATAGCATTATTGATCAAATTTGGACAAATTTTTTAACTGGTAAAACATCCTCTGATGAGTGTGCATGAGCTCCAAGCAGTGTACTTGGATAAATTCTGTCTGTAGGAGTCATTAGTTATCTGACTTGGTTTCTGATACTATTTTATAGATAGGGATGTATTCCTCTTGTGAAGGTAATAGAGCTTCCATCTAGGCCAAGGGTATACTAGTCAGCCTTTTATATAATCCATAATATATCACCACCATTCCACGTAGGCCAAAGACCCAGGTAAATTCAAGGTTCTCTTTCTTTCCTTTTGTTTCTTGCTTATTTGCTTAAAATGTATTCTTTTCTCTCAGAATTACAATAGGAAGAAGAAGTATTAATTATAGGAAAAGGAAGTATTTGGCTATTACTCACATATGTCACTATGATCCCACAATGCCAACAACACACAGTTCTCAGAACACAATTGTGACACATAGCAAGATATTCTGCATATAGTGTCTATCAGTGAGATGGTCAGGAAGTATATACATTTTCTCTAGAATAAAAGTACAAGAGTAATTTTATAAAAATTCAGAACAAATCAGTCCACTTTACACATCAGAAAATATTAAATATAAGAATACAATAAATAATTCATGCCCCCTGAGTCCTAGGCAGAAAATCATTAACCTGTAGCATAAGACATTATGTGCATAAAATGAAAAGCAATAAAATAATTTTAGCTATTACACTAATAAGAATTATAACTCCAAAGAAAGTCACTAAATACTATAATTAAGACTTTAATCAATGATGAATCATTATGAGGCACCTTCACTAGTTACACCTGAGATTCAGAACAGGTTCTGAGTTGAGGAAGAGAGACAGAGATGAGAGCTTTCATAAATTAAATGACTTGCATATAGTTGAACAGTTACTAAGCAACCTCTATAAGTCATAATTACATCAGAGTCAATACCGACATATAGAAAGAGCCACTTGTATATATTTCATTAGTGAATTGGGTTGTTATAAAATGCATGGTAATTTTCAGATTAAATGGGGGCCTAAGAAAAAGAAAATGAAACAGTTCTCTGGGGTCAGTAGGTTACAGCTGAAGGACAAGCTCACTACTATCTAGAAACGTGACCTTGAATAAATTATTCAATGTCTCTGAGCTGTAGATATTTAAAGACTTCAGAATAAAAGAAATACACCATCAGCAACACCAAGACTGGTAGAGGGATTTTACGAAAATCCATTGGAAACTTGGAAGATCTAATCTCTGTAATAAACTTTCAGGTAAGATCCTACCACTTTCATGAAGTTTTAAATCCACTAACCAAATTCACTATTCTTGTTTTAACATCCCTGCCTCTCATGCAAGGTAAATGACTACCCCAAGGCTACAACAGGTAATTAGCAAGGAGCCTGAAATTAGAACAGAGCTTATAACTCACATCCCCACAATACTCCCTCTTAATGTGCAGACAACTACATATTAAACAAATGATTCTGCCACTTTCCTGAGAACTAGAGGCCTTAGTTTGGAGAGCCCTAAAACTAAACACATTTTCTTCAACCAGAAAGAGTCTCAGCTCTATATGTATCCTCCAAAGCAAAGAACTACTTAATGACAAAGAAACAAATTTTCTTTGAAGGAATGCAGGGCCCGTATTTCCTTCCAAAGCAAATGAAATGGCTGTAGGGGTGTCTTTGTGTAACTAGAGACACTAATAGATGACTTATGGGTGTTATTGTTCAAGTTGATGAATATTCCAAGTGGACTACCTATAAGATCTAAGTAGCTCCCATTCATTTCCTTTTCAAAATAGTCAAATATAAAAGAATTGGAGAAGGACTCAGAAAGGAAACTACCCAGGAATATTTTAAATCAAGCTAATACATTATGGCAGTTTCCACATTTTCTCACAAATACAGCTCACAGTCTACCTGTGTTCCTATGAAAATACTTAGAGCAGGGAAGAAAGTCTGCACTTTTAATGGGGAAGGCTACAAAAGAAGAAAGAAATGTTTTTCCACCAGTAGCTCATGTTAACAGAAGAATTCTCAAGGCTTTCTACTCTGAGGTCACCTCTAACACTTCATTCTTACATATTCCTAACTGCCTGCTGGACCCAGCCATCAATCACTCATTCTAAAAAAGTAGCTCCTTGGAAAAGAAAAAAAAAATGAATCTTTTGAAGACTGGTTATTTTTAGCCACTTTTGACAAATGCTTAGTCAATGACTAGAGAAGGAAAGTACTGGATGCAATTAACATTGTTGCTAATTCTCTGTATTTTTGGTTCTGCATTTTGAATTCTGTGCTTGTTTATTTGAACTGTTGATTAAGTGATTCTCCAAAGCTAATGTATTCATTCACCTAGCCATTGATTACCTCAAATGACTGCCTTGAATATTTACTGGTTAAATATTTTAAACTTCTACCAACATTATCTTGTATCCAATTAAGGACTCATGCAGATAGGATTAAAAAAAAAAAAAAAAAAAAAAAAAAACCCTTTTCTTTCGTTGTAAGCAATACTCTTGAAATTAATTACAGGATAGGTTTACTCCCGGTGTCCTCATTTTGAGGCCTCAGGTTCTGAAGGGCAGATGGCCTGTCCTAAGAAAGGGTTGGGGCAGAGAGCAGTGTGAAGTGAGCTTGTGGCCACAGATATGGGAGCAATGGAGAATGAGCTACTGTCTTCGTGTCTCGGCTGTCTCCACAGGTTCTTTAATTAGCTCCATTGGCATTTCTCAGAGAACATAGGTGGCGCATTCCCTCTAAAGTCTCGCGTTCTCCCACGCATGGCTTTCTTTTAAAAAGAATGGTTTACTTTAAAGCTTATTTCTCGTAAATTTTATATTCAGAACCTGAAACACAATTTAAAAGTATGCTTGTAGTGAAGTCAAATGAAATCTTGAAACAGTTTTTTAAATTCTTTTCTGCTTCTTTACTGAAGCACAATGTGGTTAGTGGGCTAACAAAAGTAGGATTTAAAATGTGCTGTGTGGATTCGGCACTGCTATCAAAGGTATTCTTTTGATAACCCAAGTGTACAAATGCCTTTACTCAAAAGACCTCTTGTGACACCCTGTGCCTATAGGGCACACTGCCCTGATTCACAATGTATGACTTACTCTGTTTCTCACATTTCCTATAAAATGGTATTTCAGAGAATCTACATCATAACAGCACAGATGTTACAGTCCTGGTTGAGGGGCTATCCTTCATGTTATGGGAAGTCCTGCAGTACACCTATTCATTAGATGCTAGTAATAGCACATAGGGATTTATCTATAATTGTGATTTTTTTTTTTATGCTCTAGCTCCAGGGACATTTAAAGGAATCCCCAATAACACAAAGTCTTTGATTTTTTTTTCTTTAATTAAATTGTCAAAGCCATCAATAAATCTCCATTCTCAGTTTAAAAATACTCAAAATCTAACCAGTCATCTCCATATCTGTCAACATCTTGACCAAAAAACTGCCTGTTCCTTACAATGTCATGATAACTTCCTACGTAGGGTCCCTGCTATCTCATTTCATCTCTTAAATCCCTTTTCATCCATTGTCTGAGTAGTATGTTAACAATAAACAAAACCATAACACTGCATAATTTAGAGCCTCACTTGTTGTTTGAACGCATTGCAAATAGAATCTAAATATCCCCTTTTGCTTATTTTTTCTGGTGTTTCACCCTCACTCAGCACACTGATCACAATGACCTTCACAGTTGTATAATATGACACATTCACAGCCAACTTGGAGTCTGTGCATCTGCTATTCCCCCTGCTTTGAATGCCCTTTCTATGACTTTCATGGCTGATCATTTCAGATCTCAGCTAAACTATCTACCTACATACACATTTCTTATTTTAGTTTTCTGCCTGTTTGTCTTGAATGTTTACATACTGTGCTATTCATTGTCTTTCTTCTTCATATGATGCAAATTCTGGGAGAAAAGGAATGTTTTATTTCTATTGTGATTATAGTCATGGCTATATCATAGCACATGGAACAATCTGGCATACAAGAAGCATTTAATGCATGTTTAATAAAAATATGAATATCAATAACAACTTATTTAATATATGATAGCTTTTTTGTAATAAAATATCTGACAGAAGCTAAAAGAAGCAGTGTTGATTTGGGGCCATCCTCCCACATATTTCCTTCCATGCTCAGCTTGTTCCATTGTTTTAGACCTGTGGTGAGGAAGAATATCATGAAGGAGAACACAAGGTACCTAAGATGGTTAACTCATGACAAACTAGAGACACAAAGAGAATGAAGAAGGATGAAGACAAGACACAAGACATGCCTTTCTAGGGAATGAAAACCCCAATGACCCACTGTCTCCAATTAGCCCTCATCTTCTAATATCTTATCCAGATAGGAACTCTTCAATAGGTTAGTCTATTCCTGAAGTTTGTGTCATGATGCATGAACTTTTTCATAGATAGTTCATAAATAAATCATGACTAAGTTGAAACCAGACTCCAGATGGAACTTACACTATATTACCAAATATTAGTAACTTCAAGACTACTAATGGGTAAAATAGATAATTGACAGGGTCTTGAGGATGAATAAGATGGAGCCTCCGTAGTGGAAAAATTCACAGTCTGTGGAACAGTTACATATGTATTTGTATGTACACGAATGTGTGTTTGTGTGTATGCAAGTAACAGAGTACATACATTGTTTTTATAGATCCTGTGTAAAGAACTAAGCAGTAAGGTGAATA
Organism: Onychomys torridus; assembly: GCF_903995425.1. Taxonomy (NCBI): domain Eukaryota; kingdom Metazoa; phylum Chordata; class Mammalia; order Rodentia; family Cricetidae; genus Onychomys; species Onychomys torridus. The sequence continues at coordinate 95,717,830 of NC_050445.1, read as the reverse complement.
GGAATAGTACAGAAGAAAAGGGTAAAGATTGGTCCATAGGAACCTTTGTATAAGGGATTAGTTAAACTGAATCATGAAGAAAGGGCAGGCTAAATTCCATATCAGCAAACTGCAGTGATCAATTTGTTGGTTGTTAGGAGATGGTTAATGAGGCCATGTGAAAAAGTTCTACCTAGAGACAATAATTTAATTACATCGTTGTATGATGGCTGTATAACAGTCAGATCTCTTGCCCACGAGTGGCTTTAGGACCCAGAGGATGTCTTGCCTGAGTGAAATTCTGATACACTTTTCCCAGTCACATTTCCCTCTATGCCCATTCCAAATAAAATCTGCCATTTGCATTGTATGTCACCAAAACTGCTCAAGGTTTGGCTATTAGAACAACCCCTGAATGACAGGAGGACATAAAATTTATGTCTTCTGTGATCATCATTACTTAAGAACTAGGATCTGTGATGATGATCACAAAAATTATACAAGCCGGGCAAATAAAAGCTTAGAAAATGAAACTGAAAATGAAGCAAGTTAAGACTTGAGCCTCTTCTATGCAAGCCTCTGCTAACTGTGAGGGAAGGGGAAAGCACTGTCTTCATTTTTCCTCTCACTTTCTTCCTCACTGGTCCCACGTCAGTTCAAGGCTCCAAAGTTATTTATAAATGAGGATATTTTGAAGTGAAAATTTGAGGGTACCTTAATTAGGCTAAGCATGTTGTGATTTGAGTATGATCCATCTCTGAGTGATTTCACAGCCATGACTAAAATTCCATGGACATTGCTAAAAACTCATCATGATATACATATTTACAGTCTGCACGGACTGATTAAAAAATAGCATACCACAAACTTGTGAAACAACATCATTTTGAATCTGATGTGTAATTCTGTTCAAACATTAAAAACAACTCATCATCCAAAAGCACTATTTTATTGCTATGGAGAGAGTAAATACATTTCAAATGATAAAGTGGAGAGCAACCAAGTTAATAGAGAAAGCTTAAATTATTCTAAATCCACAAAGAGCATCATTAGGAAAGCAAATACATCTTCCCTGTATGACGGTCTTGCAGATTTATGGTTCTGAACAAATTTGTCACTAATCAACAATCCCATGCAGTAAAACTGAAATGTCTACCACACTGTTCTGCCACACTTCCAGGGGAATTCACACTTTGTTGAAAATACTCTATTTTTAAAAGAACCTATCAGCTTCCATCTCCTCAGAAGACTGACACTCTATTCAAGTCAGAGTTACAAAGAAAATAAATTCATGCCAGAAAACTTTAGAGTCCAAGTGTAGAACTGACCACCGAGGAGACAAAATTATGAAGAGACAAAGATCACATCTCTTGGTCAATATCTTATTATGTTAACACAAATGAAGTGACTTTACTCCAACAGAATTATTTTTGAAGATTATCATGAATAAAAGACATGAGCGTATAGAACCACCATCCTGGCATACAAGGTCCACTAATACACTATCCAAGTGGAATAATTTACGTATACTATGTAGTAGGAATCTTAAAGAGTCTTATTTATAAAATCAAACCCGAGGCCAGTTATTGGGGTGAATGCTGGAAGATCAGAGAAGCAGAACAAGCCACGGCTATCTCACCTTGCTAGTTCCTCAGGTGATCCTTTTTCCTCAGGCTGGAAGTTTCTGAGTCCTCCTCCACATGAATCTCAGCTGAACTGTGTGCTCCAAAGCCTGAACGCTTAACCAACCAAATGCTTAGCTAACTACATGTTTTACTTCTTTAGTTCCTGGTCCTCATGCCTTATATACCTTTCTCTTTCTGCCCCCACTCCCTGGGATTAAAGGTTGGGTTTCTGGGATTAAAGGCATGGGTCACCATGTTTAGCTGTTTCTAAAGTGGCTTTGAACTCAGAGATCCGGCTAACTCTGCCTCCCAAGTGCTGGGATTAAAGGTGTGTACCACCACCACCCAACTTCTGCTATGGCTTACTCTTCCCATTTTCTAGCCACCATTTGTGGCTCTGTATCTAGTGGCTGTCTGTTCTCTGACCCCAGATAAGTTTATTAGGGTGCACAATATTGTGGGGAACACAATTCCACCACATTTCCCCTTTTTTTGTCTAAATTTTAAAAAGGTTATAACTAATACAAGAAAAATCATATCCAATAGGTATATACAATATACATACTCAAGATTACATTATCGATGTCTAGTCCATTAACATTTGACAGATTCAGATAAACAACTCCATTAATATATAACAATGTCCAGTCCAGTAACATTTGATAAACTCAGACAAAAAAAAATCATTACTTATCCTATTTAAAAGAAGTAGTTCCTTTTTAAAAGTAGATTCAAAAATTGATCTTTTTTCTTATCATATTCATATTCTGTTTTCTTTTCATAAAAGTTTCAATAATCTACCTTTTGTCATTTTTATATCTTCCCTTTTTTTACAGTAGATTCAGTGATATACCCATTTATCCTATTATTTCTTTTTCTTTTTTCTCAGAGTAGATTCTATGATCTACCTCATATCTATAATACTATCTCTTGTTTAATCTTGCTCATTTCACTAGGAATACCATTTAGGGAATTAAAAATGAATAAAAAAATGAAAATGTCACCAATTCAAACCTTGGTTATTACCCTTTCTTTCGTACACAGTGTTAGTCCAGTTAGATGGGAAATTCATAGTAGAGAACAGCAGAGAGTATTAGACATCCCAGGGTCAGACAGGCTAATGTTATTTGTTCCAAACTGTAAAGGTTCCTTTAAAGTTGCTATAACTTAAGGAGAGGAAAAGATTTAAGAACAAGTATCACTTATACAACTAGCGAAAAATTGCTGCTCTAAATATAATGACAAGATCAATTCACAATTTATCATACCCAACTATGCATAAACATCATAAGGTGAGCCTTTATAACCTTTTTTGCCTACAACATGGTATTATGTGGTATTATGTAGGATTTGTTGACTAATGAATATAATAAGATATTAAGTAAATAGCACTGCAGAACTTCATTAGCTATTTTGCATTGACTATACAAATGAAACAATGAAATAAAGAAGTAACACAATGGTGAATGAACAAAGAAATATAGGTTCCATTGAGTATGTTCATTACCACATGACTCACAGGGCAAATTTGCTTACTAAGTATCTTCTTGTTTAAATATTTTTAAAGTACTTAGTGGAAGACAAGATTCATGGTAGAGTTCACACATAAACAAGATTATCAGAATAGCCATGCCCAAAACATTCTGATGTCAATTTATTCTCTAATTCCTTAGCCCTTTGAGCACACACACACTGCTGACCAGTCTCCAGTCCCTCAACCCCACAGCAAAGAATCATACAAAAGCCATTTATACCCAAATAAGAAAGAGATTTTTAGCTCATTTCCTTGGAATTGTATAAATAGAGGTGATATGGAAGATGGCAGAAGCTGGGTCTTCTGAAGCTTGACTAAATGTAGATAATGATTTCAGAGCCTGCAGAAGCTTCTTGACTCCCATGCCACCTCTAGAATTTCAAAGACAATTAAATGGGATTTAACAACCACCTACATATGCACATTAAAACTTAGCAGTATAAAAGAAAATGCCACAGTGTTTACTCAAAATTAATGGCAGAAGATCACAATTGCATTCCCTTAAATTGAAAGGATACATCTCTAAAATTTCTGTTTTCTGTCAGAAATAAGTTGCTTTAGAAAATTGTTCAGGCTGGTTTAAGACAAACTTAGGGATTAATTGTCACTATCATTACCTTAAAATATGAGGAAGCCACCCAATCTTGTGGAAAAGAATTGTGAATATGTTGGAAACCCATGATTCCCAGCACAGCACCATGGCATTTTCTTTTTTCTTTTCTTTTTCTTTTTTTTTTTTTGACCTTCATGTAGGACCTTTATTTACTGGAAGAACATCAAGGTCAGTACAAGATTTAATAGCAATCACAGATATAATAGGGAAGGAAATACCACGGCTAGGAATTTTTGTGGACAGTACTGCAAATAGAACAGCTACTAAACAGGTCCAGGCAATAATGAGATTCAGTGATACCCAACAGTCATATCCAACATATTTTACACAAGCAAATAATTTGGGACTTTTTAACCTAACCTTAGCAAAATCACTAACACAAGGTGCCACAAACTTGAGAAACAAATTATCATGCTTTACCGAAACAAATAGTACAGTGGTATGGACTAACTGTACCATGAATAAAGCAACAAAAATAACTTTGAATATATATGGTAAAATTACCATAACACGCAAACATATGTCACTAGTAAAATTTGACAGCACACCGATATTAACCATAGGTATGATACATGAACCAAAACATAAAATACATAACATGCTAGGTGGCAGTAAGATATGGATTTGCTGGTTTCATGAATCTAAAGACTTACTAGACATGCCCATATCCTGGGAAGTCAGTGCCAATGTTACTATAGATGAAGTAGTAGCAAAAAATATCTTCATATTTAACAGGGCAATTGAACAAAAGGCATACAATTTCACAGGTATAAGGGAGGTAGAATATATCCCACCATATGTACAAATGACAAAAGCTATGAGAATGAATAAGGTAATGGATCTGGATTACCTAATTGTACAATATAAAATTTTAGAAAGTTAATAAACGTATTAAAGTGTCTGTTATTTTCCTTTTTTAGGTAACCAAAGCTTTAACAAAAACATTCTAATTTATTCCCTCTATTTTTATAGGCTGGAACAGTCAACATTGTATCAAAAAAAAAAAACATTTCCAAATATTTGGAATAGAGATATGGCACATTTTAAAATATTTATATTCAAGTAGGATACAATCTAGCAATCCTACTTAGAGGGTATATACACAAAAGACCAGAAATCAGAGTTTCAGAAGGAGGTCAGGACTCCTGTACTCACTGTAGCAATGTGACCTACATTACAGAACCAAGCTAAGCCTTCTGCCATGGAAGCATTAATATAACAGTAGTGACTAGCTTCACTGACTTCCTTTATTTCCCTTCAATGGTCCAAAGTTCTCTGGAAGCTTCTATTCCTCTAACTTTCAAGCTATTCCAGGACCCCTTGTCCATCTCATTTAACTGACAGGTCATCTCTATTCTTTTCTATTCTTCCAAAAGCACTGGTTCCCAGAAAGAAGGTAGTAACACACTTTCAACCTTCGAAATGTACTCCAACAGCAAGGGAGGCAGCATTACAGCATCCGAGACGCTCCGAGTTGGTGTGATCCAAAAGTAAATCACTAGGGATTTCTCAGTGGAAGAACACATGTGGATTCACATAGACTTCTGACATATTGAAGGGCCCAAGAATCAAGGATCTCAAGAGAAATGTAACAAAGTATCCAAGTAGATTATCTTTACAAAATCTTTTTAAGAAAAGTAAGCTAAGAGATATGACCTCTGTATAAAATAATGTACAAAGCTCAGAAAGCTATATATACAATTAAGTCTCACAGGGTTTGAGCTAGAAACAGATAAAGTGATTCCATAAGTCACTCAGTGAATTTTCAAGTAGCTCAAAGGAAAAATTTATACCTGGAGTTTCCAGGAATCATCCATAGTATACATTTGTAGGAAAGAATGATGCAGATCAATGAGACTACGTCCTGTGATAGTGAGTGATCTTCAGGATTACTGGATATTTGGGTATCACCCCCTTGGCCATCTAGGAAATCAAGCACATGGCATACTTACAAACATTATTATTAACCTAGCTAAGTACTCATCAGGAGTTTTGGTCCCTAATCTAGAAATAATATAGGTAGTCCAACCATAGTTAATTTCTTTTCACTTTTCAATTGTTTTAAAATCCATAAAACAATGTTGTTATACAGAAAATCTCAGTTTTAGCAGTCTATCCTTTCTTTTTATAGCTCTGTGGTTCCCTACATAGGTATCCATATCTCAGTTCATACTCAAGAGCTGAACTGAAAGGAAAGAAAAAGTATCACCCCAATCCACTCTGGAGGAGCAAAGTAAACAGCAAGAGATCATACTGCTTTGGCATCCTGCACAGACACATCAGGCTATGACCAATAGTCAATACAATGTCAGCCACTCACACACTAGAGTAAAGCCAGACCCTCTCATAGTATATCTGAACTGGGTACCAATAGCTAACCATATAAGCAACAGCAGACCATGAATCTGGAAATTAAAAATGACAAATAGTGGATGGAAGTATGGTTAAAAGACTGACTGCTCTTCCTGGGGACATGGGTTCCATCCCAGTAACCACATGCTAGTTTAAAACTGTCTGTAATTCTAGTCCCAGAGAACCTAACACCCTATTCTTGTCTCTGTAGGTGTCAGGTATCCACGTGATCCAACAAAATACATGCAGGAAAAACATCCATACACATATAATATTTTTAAAAGAAATACAATTATTTCTTTCATGGGACATAAGCTATACCACAGCTATAATTTGGAAAGCAGAAATATATGGGATGCTGTTAGGGGTCCATTAAAGGTTAAATGGATTTACTTTACTGAGAGTACAGTTAATCCTGTGCAGTCTTTCACTTTAATTAATCAAATAATTAATTAGACAAGACATTCAAATAACTAGTGACTTTAACTCTTTCAAGTATTCAAGGAAAACTTGATGTCTCCAGGGCTTTAATAGCTGATAAGTAGCCGGCATTATGACTAGAACCTCAAGATATCTCAACATCAAACCCTAAAGATACTCCTTCTTTTTTTTTTTTTTTAATTCAGAACAGTGGTACAGCTTCACCATCAGTTCTCACACTGTCTTCAAAGTATCCAATGACTCATATAATTTGCTAATGGCTTTTTGCCAAATTCACACAGCACACACAGGAGATATGTGGCATACTCAGTTTTATGTGTCCACTTAGAGGCTAAGACAAGTGTTCTGGGGCAGGAGGACCAGGGCTCATGAATATTTCACGGTGCACAAATTTCTAGAATACTCATTTAGACTTAAGTGGAGAAAGCAAGAATCCAAAAGTTGGATACATGTTTGGGGGTTGTTCTCCTTAGATTTAACTGCCAATTTGACATAATTGGGGCCAACTGAGAAAGGAATCTCTTTGCATTCTGCTTCAAGTAGGTGCTTGAATTTCTGCTCTAACTTTACTGAATGATGGGCTGTTCACTGAAATAAAACCTTTCTTTCCCTAAGTTTCTTTTGGTCAATGTGCTTTTATCACAGTAACAGATATGTGACTAAAATTGAGACATTCTACATGAGAGGGGAAAATCAACCTTTACAAAGTCAGACGTATAGAGACAGATGCATGGGAATAAGAGGTCCTCTTTTTTGTCCAAAAGTGGACATTTGTCTCAGTGGATTCCTCCAAAGAGAAAGAGGAAAATCTACAGATCACCAAGTGCAAGGCTCTGAGCAGAGTCTGAGTCACAATCAAATCAAAACTCCCTTTGAGCAGTAGGGACGCTGAGGGCAAGACCATTGTCAACAGAACTCTGAATGTCAGGCTGGGCAGTTTTCAGCTGGATAATCCCACTGTAACAAAATACCACATATCGTGTCATATATAAACACAAAACCTTTCAATACAGTTCTAGGGGTTGCAATATGCAAATTCTAAGCATCACCACGTTTGGTATCTGTGACTGACTTTTCTCTAATGTGATTTTTGATTGCTGTCTCTTAACATAGCAGAAAGTATAGAAGCTATGGATGAACCCCTCAAGCTGTCTTATTAAGATACTAACCCATACATGAGGGCACAACACTTATAAATAAACATTTCTTAAAGGGCCAGTCTCCTAATGCTGTTCCACTGAGGATTGTTTCCACATGAGTTACAGAGAGAACACAAACATTCAAACTCTAGCACCAAGCAGTTCATACAGGAATAGATGACCTAGAAAAACCAAGGGAGTCAACAGGGATTAAGTTACGCTCCTTCTTTAGTTCTCAATTATCCTATGTCCTCAATCTGGACTGACAGCAGGTGTTTAAGACCCCAGACACCACAATTCATTGTCATTTCCACTATGCAAGAAAGTCCTCTCCAATACAGTTTCAGGAGGAAGTATATTTTCACAAGAATAAAAATTTTCCGTCCATCTAGATTAAAAAAGATGCTGCTCTGGAATGCCCTCTAAAGAAAACAATCTGATTCTGAACATATTTTTTTCTTTTAATAAAAAGGACACATCTTTTGTCTTTGAAGCTTGAATGGGGTAAGAGAGCATCCTTGTCAGATACAATGAAAGTCCATGGTTATATATCTGATATTTTTAATTATCCACCATCTAGATATGCTGTACACCTCCTCAATAGGTGAAATAGGCAAGCACACAGTTTACTGTTCTTCTCACCTAACACTGAATAGATCTATGTAACCAGGGTCTTGTTTAAGGGAATATCTAATGGTCAGGTAATAGAAAATCCTAATCATTCCTGACAACACGATTGTTTATCACACTCAAAATAAAGCTCAAATGAAAAGGACAGTGCACAAAAAAAAAATAATAAAAATAAAAAAATTAAAAAAAAAAAGCCGGGCGGTGGTGGCACATGCCTTTAAACCCAGCACTTGGGAGGCAGAGCCAGGTGGATCTCTGTGAGTTTGAGGACAGCCTGGTCTCCAAACTGAGTTCTAGGAAAGGTGCAGAGCTACAAAGAGAAACCCTGTCTCGAAAAACAAAAAGCAAAAAAAAAAAAAGAAAAAGAAAAGAAAAGGACAGTGCATAGGTAAAGAAATAAAATTAAAATAAGTCAAATGAAGCAAAACCCTATTGTTGCTTCTAATCTCCCCTCAGAAACTGAGAAAACGTACTTAAACATAAATTTGCTTTGAAGTGCAATCCTGTGATGACAAAACTTGCATGGATCTGTCAGTTAAATACTCTTGGTATGTTAATATAAACGCTCTAAAATTGTTAAAAGATGATTGCTTTTTAAAATGATAAAATCATTTTGTATTGGGTGATACCAGTGGTGAGCATTTCCCTTGCAAATATGGGGGACCTGAAGTCTATCACCAGAACCCATATAGAAGTCTAGATATGGTAGTGAGTGCTTGTAATTTCAGAGAACATCCTCTCTGTCTGTTGCTGTCTCTCTCTCTGTGTGTCTCTCTCTCTGTCTCTGTCTCTCTCTCTTACACACACACACACACACACACACACACACACACACACACACACACCAGTAAAATCATGTCTGTCACATATAACTAATACTACCAACTGCAGCCACTTATAGGAGTTCTCTTTCTTGATTTCACGTATGTTTTGAAAACAGAGTGAAAGAGTCTCTAAAAGTCTATGTACACAACGTTAGCTACATTAATTGAGAATTATTCCTTAGAGAAGACATGAATTTCAACTAAAATTTTATCTTCTTACCATATGCATATAACTCTTTTATCTCAGCATTTTTATACTTGATTTTTCAATATTTGTGAACATCAAAAGCATGTTCAATATAATTCAAAACAGAGAGGAGTCCACCTGCTGTTAGGAGCAGTCATTTTAAGTTGAACACAATCATTCAAGAGGAAACAAAATATACATGCTGAGCTGGTGGCTTTATCTTAAAAATGTCAGTTCTCAGAAAGGCAAAAACAAACTTATGACCAAGCTTTGCTTAGAAAACAGCTCCCATGCTACCAATAATTAGGTTATATAAAGGCATATTTTTTCTATTAGTTCTATAATACTTTACATACATCATAAGTTTTTCTGGCAGATTGGCTCATATTTCAAAGATTTATTTATATAATTTATTACATATACAATGTGATACATAGTCAATACTTATTTTATTTGCCTATCATACTTTACATACTATTTCAAATAGTTCATAATGCATGGCAGGCATCAGAAATGCACTGGTTATTAGTGAAAAATTATAACATGGGATCTCACATTTTATAATAAAATAGACAAGCTATACCTCGTACCTCCATAAACGTTGTTCAAAACAATGGACAGATAACACTTCAATTAAGTTAGAGTTACTGTATATTTATTTAGTATCTCCCATTTGAAAACACAGAGAGAAGAAAGAAAGGGGGCAAAAGAACAAAGGAGGAAAAAAGAAGGGTAGGAAAGGGAGAGGATGGAGAAGAACGTTGAGTGGAAAATAAATATATTACAGCAGTAATGATCCGTTCACAAATGATTAGCACTGGCCATATCCTAAAATAAAACTACCTAGAATACTTGCTGAGAATCCAAACCTCAGTTCTGTTCTCCAGAGTGTTGGAATGTTATAGAATGTCATGTTGTTGATGATAAGACAGCATTGCCTGATGTCATTTACTTTTGAAATGTTCTTTGCATGGAGAAATGTAACTGACAAACCGCTCAAACCATTGCTATTTATGTTTTCTTGGACTGACTGTGAATTCACATTTGTTCGTCTTGCTCGCATCACTCCCCCGACTTATGAGTAGTAAGGTTTCCTTCATGGATGCTAAGGCAGGAACCCGAGGATTTAAGTATGCCAGGCAAGCATTCTACTACGGAACTAGACTCCATCCCGGAAACAGTATTATTAGTAGTATAGTTAAAAGGGAACTGGAATTTGCAGAGAGTGGAAGTTAATCATTGTTGAAAAAAAGCCATTTTGGCTTTTAAATTGTTAGTCGATAAGCCACACAGCTGAGATTCTTTCCAAAGGCACAGGAGTTACAGCAGGATGTGCCATTTGATAGACATCAGACCTGGAGACTCCAAGCATAGTGAACATATGACAACTAGTTTCATTTCAAATGATTGCAATGCCTTATGTTTGACAAATTCTATAGATTCATGCTCAGAATTTTCCACAAGGCATCTCTCACTATCCACTGTCTGTATATAGACTGGCTAATAGTCCTAAGACATTTGAGTACTTCTGAAATCCTTGGAAATCAAGGTTTATAATCATTTAAGAGATGTTCGGGATTTAGCTCAGTGGTAGAGCGCTTGCCTAGCAACCCCAAGGCCCTGGGTTCGATCCTCAGCACACACACACACACAAAAAAAAAAAAGACATGTTATATAATCATTAAGAAATGAATGTCATTTTCAGCACCTAATTTTAACCAAGTTAGATAATATAAAGTCATTAATAATGCATCAATCACTTTAAAATAAAAACATTTTATAACTTAGCTATGACAATCACTCAAAGCATTTTGTAATACAATGTCATACTGGAGTCATACAATGGATGTTTTCTCAAGTTCTTTTTGGGCTGAATCATTTTTTTAGTAGATAAAGTGCATTTTGATGATAAACTATAAATGTGTTTCCTAGAAAATTGCCCTCAATAAGATGTTAAACATCGAAAGCCTAGACTAATCATGAGGAGTAAGCAGATGGCTAGGCAATATTTGACACATGACTTATCTGTCGGTGCACAGAGCCACTTACTGAATTCATTCAGGGTTTGACCTTGATTGTCTTATAGACTCTGTCAATCACAGTGGCATGTGATTCTTCAAGCCAAGGTAAATTTCCTCTGTAACAACAATCAGATGGTTGCTAAGGCATTGTTGTCAGTCACTAAGTTATTCCCAATGGTAGGCTTTGTCTGAGTATTCATGAGAGTCAACAAATTCTGTTAAATGCCACTAGAGAACAATTTATGCTGCATCTAGGATTACGATGCTGCATCTAATTATGAGAATAGAATTGAAGGGTATATGTTGGGAAATTTAATTTAATGAATGAAGCAAGTTAAGGCTAACCCTAAAAGTCAAGATCATCCCCAATTTTAGTCCAATCAAACCAATTACACAATGCTTGGCAAAGTCACTCAAAATCTTCTTACTAGACACTGTGAGAGAAAACATGCAAACTATGCATTTCTTAAAAAAATCTTTCATTTTTTAATCATATGTGTTGTGAGGCACTATGGGGGTGCGGGTAGGATTCAGGTAATTTCAGGTGCCCACAGAGGGTAGAGGAGTTAGAACTCATGGAGCTATAGTTACAGGTTAGGCATTGTTGCTGGGTCCTCTATTAGAATAGTGGCCACTCTCAAGCCCCAAGTCTATAAAGACACATTTATTTTGGTTTGAAATCTTAAGACAGAATCTATTGTTACATACATTAAGTGTCATAAATTTATATTCAAAATCTGCTCTTTCATACACAATTTTCATAAGGCTGAGTTTTCTGAGCTTCATTTTACTAACATGTAAAATGAAACTACACAAATATATCTTTCTAGGATACCATGAAGATGGATTTACAATGATAAAACATTGCTATCATCAAATAAAATCTAATAGATATTAAATGTTAATTTCCATTCTTAATCTTCTAGAAAATATTTTATAGAACTTTGGATTTTGATAAGACTCGGTTGTATTTTTACCAGATAAGGGAATATAAACTCATCAGAGAAGAATTAAACTAGAGAAACTATTATGTAGATCTCTCTCACTTTACCCCAACATGTAAACAACACAACTGTATCATATAATTCAATGAACAAATCTATGCCTGGCTACTAACCATGTAAAATGTGGCCAATCTAAATTGAATTGTTCCACAAGTGAAATGTGAACAAGATTTCTAAAGTTTGTTATTATAACAACAGTAATACATTCTACTAACAAATTTTATACTGATTAAATGAATAATTATTTTAAGTAAAATGTTGTACTAAAATTAGTTTTACTTGCCTTTTGCTGTTCTATCTTTTTACTTTTTCCATTTATGTGTATTAATGTGTCTTTATGTCACATATGTAAGTTAAGACAGAAGGAGGAGCCAGATTCCTGAGGTAGGGGTTATAAGCATCAAGAGCTGACCAAGGAGGACAATTTCTGAAGTCCTCTGTCAAAGGGCCGCTGAGCCCACCCAAGCTCCTCTTATAGGTGTGTGTGTGTGTGTGTGTGTGTTTGTGTGTGTGTGTGAGAGTGAGTGAATATGTGTGTTTTAAGGTAGCTACTAGAAAAATTTATTTGTCAATATGTCTCAATTATAATCTGGAAGGCAGTGCTGGGATGCATCACTGTTTTCCAACAAATTTCTCAACAAAAAAAATTTAGGAGATGTTTTTGGAACCATACATGTAATTCATCCCACTTTAAACATAGCCCTTGTAAATTAATGTACATATTCAGTAGAGGCAGGTGGATATTAAAAGTTTTGAGGAAAGGATATAATGGGAAAAAAAGATCAATGTCAAATTGCTAATGGTGACATTGGACATGAAAAACACATTGTCCTCAATGACATTCATAGTGTACACTCTTAATAGGGTAATATTTTCTGTGATAGCTACTGCAAGAAAAGCAGTCATCCATGCTGGAATTTGGAGTTTAATATCTCAACTTCATTCAGTGGATAAGGAATTATATTAATAAAATCTGTTCCCCCTCTCCTTAGTGATTCATTCTTTATGGAACATTATGGGAATGTCACACAGTCAGATATACTTTATCCAAAGAATACAAGACAAGGAAGCAACTTTTCTTATTTTAAAAAAAAAAAATTGTACCATGGATAATTTTTATTTGGCCCGAAATATTTTAATCATGTGAGCACTTAATAAGGTAGAGATAATTATGTGCAATTACATGATAATTACTCTTGATGTAATTATCATTCCAGTGTAGCTTCGATAGAGATAATCAGATGGTTACTGGTGAACTGCAAATTAATTGATAACAGGACATTTATAATTGCAAATGATCATGATTACCTTGGAGTACTATGCACACATTAGCATGTGAGTCAATGGCAGGAGGATCAGGGACATTCACTTAGCTAGAATGTCACAGAATGAGGAAGAGTAGATCCTAAATCTCCTTGTTTCAGTGATGAGCTGGAGGGATGTTCTTTGTGTGCTACAGGGAAATCTTTTGGTTATTTTCATTCAGTGCATGCACAGTTTATTTGGGGTTTTTCTATTAGCATGAGATTTTATTCACATGTGCATTATCTGTCCTGTGATATAACTATATTTAAAGCCATCTAAATCACAAATTATATTTTAGATGAGTTCAGAATACATACATAAAAGAAGGCTATAGAGGGCTTAGAAAATGTCTGTATCAATAAAGTTCTTGTTGCACATGAAGTAATACCCAAGACTGGATTTGTAGTATACATGCAAAATAAGCAAACCAAACCAAAAAAAAAAAAAAATAGGTGTAAGAGCAAAGTGCCTGTAATTCCTATGTGGGATGGCATGAGACAAGAGGATGCCTTGGGGACCAATGGGCAGTCAGCTTGGACAAATGGTTGAAGTATAGGTTCAGCTCATGACTTCACATCAGAACAATAAGGTGGGGTGTGATTTAGCAAGACAACCAACATTGACTTCTGCTCTATACACACACATACACATATAAAGATGTAAAGTGGTTAAAATAACCCAAAAATGGGTATCAGAGCTATATAATTCCTGATCTCTTTGTTTCCTGTTTTGGATCATGTTACATTAATATTTCCAAAACTTTATTTCTTCATATACTACTTCAAACTAAACCAAAAGTACTTACTAATCAATTTAAGCTTAGTACAGATTTATATTCAGGATCATCCTAAATATTATCAATATTTCATTGATACTACATTTTTGAAAATCATGGTAAAGTGATGAATCTAATAAACACCTCCTTCTGTGATATAATGCATATTACCTCTGAGAAACACTTGTGTGTGTCCACTGTATGCCAGAATGTTTCTATAACCCCTTTGAGGTTAAGAATGGCTTCTGGTAGCATTCCATAATTCACCAAAAAAACCTGTAAGCACCTTTAGAGGGATTTATGCATTATGTATTAACTCAGTTCAAAGACATATGCATTACTGCCAGGGTCCTGGAATAGCTCAAAGCTCCCCAATGGTATAAAAGCCTAACACAAATGCTTCCAATGTGAAGCAGCATGAAATGCATACTACTAAAGCTGTGCATCCCCCTACAGAATTGCACAGGTCCTTCATATCCTATCTGGCCTAAGTAAAGAGTCGTGGCTCTAAAACGAGGAAGAAAATGGGCTCAGATTTAGGGACATTCAAGTTTAGGGTAGTCAAATAAAGGGAATATATGGAAGTGGATAAACATCTAAACTATCTTTCAAGGTCTGGGTTATCTCACTCAGGATGATTTTTCAAGTTCCACCACTTGCCTTCAAATGTCATGATGTCAATGTTTTTTAACAGCTGAGTATTACTCCATTTTGTAAATGTGAATAAAGCTCCTTATGAACATAGTTGAGCAAGAATCCTTATGATAGGATGGAGTATATGCCTTTGGGTATACGCCCAGGAGTAGTATAGCTGAGTCTTGTGGTTGCTTTATTCCCAATTATCTGAAAAAACACCATATTGATTTCCAAAGTGGCTATACAAATCTGCACTCCCACCACCAATGGAGGAGTGTTCTCTTTGTTCCACATCTTCACCAGCATGAGCTGTCACTGTGTTTTTTATCTTAGCATTCTGACAGTGAGACAGAATCTCAAAGTTGATTAGATTTACATTTCCCTAATGGCTATGGATGTTGAATATTTCTTTACGTGTTTTTATACCATGTGAGTTTCCTCTTTTGAGAAATCTGTTTGATCTGTACCACATTTTTTAAGACAAACATGACATATACTGTTGAGCGTTGTGAAAGTATACAGCAGGTGACAACTAGTGTTCAGTAGGTCGACCCACCAGACTCTTTGATGGGGAGCCCCACCTGGCAAGACTGTGGAGTTACTATTAATAACTAGTTGCCCCATCTGCCACTTTTATCATGTGCCACTGCATTTCTTCCCTAAGAACAGCAATGGGTGTTTTCCCACTGCTTATGTATTTATCTCATGTATATATTCCATCTATTGGACACACATATTTGTAGGTGGTCAGGAAGATGACTTCTTATTTAAGTGTGTAATTTTGATGAATAGAAACATATTAAAATATGCTTCATAACTAGGTCTATTGTTCCATGTGGACTGTAGACACTTAGAGGTCTTATTCTCCATCCTTAGCCACTGACAAGGCAAAATTAGCCAAAGTGTCCTCATGGAACTTTCACAGAGCAGAATTGCAGGTGCCTGGCCTTGTTGGATCAAAACACTTCAAAAGAATTAGGGCAAAGTAGAAGTGATAGTGCAGGTATCTGGCCTTGTTATATCTTAGTCTTTCAAGAGATCAATAGCACCTATGTTGCCCTAAGCACTGGCATCTTTCCAATCTGATTAAAAAGGAAATTAACATTTAGTATTTGTTTCTACACCAGTTTTTAATGCAAAATTCTAGGCTCAATAGACTAACTATGTATAGATCCTGAGATTCAAGTGATTAACAGAAAAAAGGCTATTAACTGATTAACCATGTCCAGATATTTTTAATTACAAAATAGTACACATATTCTTTACCTTTTCTTTAAATCTCTCATTGGTTTAATTTCTTCCCTGTACCATTGTACCTATCGCTTTGAGAGATAACTAGAAATTTTTACAACCTACAGCTGTTGTCAATCACCAATTAACCTGATCAAGTCTTTGCTACATGTGACTTTTATCATATCTTGAAAGAATAACTGCGTTCCTGAGATATGACTTGTAACCTTCTTTTTTAATTACCAGCAAGTTGCTAATGAATGTATGTATATATGTTTGGGATTTTGTAATGGAGAGAGATAGAGGAATAAGGATGTAGGAGTAAAAATGTAAAATACAGAAGAGAAAAAAAGCAGGAGAATAAAGAGCACATAGAATGAAGAACATTCACCTGTGTGTATGAAATTATTATAGAAATCTTTTTCCCTTTCTCCCGGAGAGCATTTCTTGGGGGACCCTGGGTTGGGGCTGAGGGCTGGTACCTCACCCCTACATTGTACTCACTTACAAGTGGATATTAGCTATAAAGCAAAAGATAATCGTACTATAGTCCACAGACCCAGAGAGGCTAAGCAACAAAAAAGGCAGAAGGAGGAACAAGAGGATTTCCCTGGGAAGGGGAAATGGAACAGATTTCATGGGGGGGGGGGCATTGTGGTGGTGTGGGGTTGGAAACAGGAGGTATCAAATGGTGAGGAGTAACTACTGGGAAAAATGACTGGAATTGAGGGGGATTTCAGAGCAAGATGGAAACCTAGTGCAAGGTAAAGTCCATGGAATCTATGAGAGTAACTCTAGCAAAGATGCCTAGTAATGGGGGACACTGTGGTGATACTGTGTTCCCCAAAATAATGTGAGCCCTAATAACTTATATGGGGTCAGAGAACAGAACAGCCACTAGATATAGAGGCCAGAAAAGGGTGGCACACACACACCTTTATTCCTAGCATTATGAAGGCAGAGATCTGTCTGGATCTCTGAGTTCAAAGCCACACTGGAAACAGCTAGGCATGGTGACACACAACTTTAATCCCAGGGAGTGATGGCAGGAAGCAGAAAAGTATATAAGGCATGAAGACCAGAAACTATCAACTTTGGGCCTGTTTAAGCTTGAGGCTTTCAGCAGCAGTTCAGCTGATATCCATTTGGATGAGGACTCAGAGGCTGCCAGTCTGAGGAAATAGGTTCAGCTGAAGAATTGGTGAGGTGAGGAAACTGTGGCTTGTTCTGCTTCTCTGATCTTTCAGTGTTCACCCCAATACCTGGCTCCAGGTTTGTTTTGTTAATAAGACCTTTTAAGATTCATGCTACAGGACTCCAAGCCTGAACTGGCCATCTTTTATAACTAGGCAAGGCTTCAAGTAGAGGGATTGGGCCACTAACTCAGCCATAAAACCTTTGACCTATAACTTGTCCTGCCTGCAGAGTGTTCTAGAAACAAGACTATCAGAGTCCTTATCAAAGAGACCAGAGAGACTTCATCTAGCAACAGATGGGAGAAGATACCAAGTCCCACAGCCAAACACTAGCTGGAGCTTAGGTAGTCCTGTGAAGTAGGAGGAAGGATTGGAAGAGCCAAAGGGGCTCAAGGACACCAAGAGAACATAGTCCACAGAATCAATTGACTAGGACTCATGGGGGCTCATATAGATCAGGAAGCCTGTAAGTGTCTTATCTAGGTCCTTTGCACATAAGTTATGACTGAGTAGCTTGATGTTCTTGTGTGATTTCTAAAAGTTGGAGTGCAGGCTGTCACTGACTCTTTTGGGACCCTTTTCTTCCTAATGGATTACCTCATTCAACCTTGATGTGATGGTATGCTCCTGGCCTTGTTGTATCTTATTATGTCATGTTTGATTGATGTCCTTAGGAGGCCAGCTCTTTTTTGAGGGGAGATGGAGGGAAGGTAGATCCAGAGGAGATGAGAAATGGAGAAGATAGCCTGGGAGAAAGGGAGGGAGGGTAAACTACAGTTGGCATGTAGTATATGAGGGGAGAGAAAATCTAAACCATTCACATAGCAGAACAAAAAGAAGTAACATAGGTATAATGATTTATTTTTTTAATTCTTAGTTTTTGAGATTATAATATAATTTGATCTTTCCTCCCTTCAAACCCTCCATATATCCCTTCTAGCTCTCTTTCCAATTCAAGGCCTCTTTTCTCATTAATTGTTGTTTCATACATAAAAGCACATGCACATACATATCTCTGTATATATGTGTATGCATACATACAACCTTCTAAGTCTGTATAATGTTAGTTCCATATAACGTTAGTAGTTTGTGTATTTTCAGAGATGACCATTTGTACTGGATGATCAATTGCTGTGCTCTTCCCTGGAGAAGACTTTCTTCCACTCCCAGCATTCCTTAGTTGCCTGTAGTTCTTTGTATATGGTTGAGGACTCCCTGAGCTCACCTCATGCCACCATATCTATGTTAGCATGTTGATTGTTCAGTTACACATGAACTTTATGAGAGTATAGGATTAAATTATGCAGTCAGTTAAATGTTTACATGTATCTGGGATAGTATTCTGTAGCCATAGCAAACTTCTACAACCAGTTAAGATTAAGCAAGAGATAATGGCATGGGTTGGGCTAGGTGGCCCCAGCAAAAGATTTGAATCCCTAGACATTTCTTCATAGTCTTAAATTTTATTTATTTTTCTTGCCTTTCCCTTAAGGATTTCACAACACAGTAATATAAGTCAGATTTATGTGTGAACACACTTGACTCTGGGCCATGTAAAATGCATGACATAACAGGAGTACAAAGTGCTGAAGCATTCCTCAGACCTCATTCCTGGCTGAGCTAAAAGGGAAGCTCTGTGTTAAGGAAAATGTTTGTAACTTGGGATCTAAGGGACCATTGACTTCCATACTTGGGAATCTCAAGGTAAGAAAAACTAGGTACTGAATCCAACAGAAAACAAACAACACTACATTGTTAATGTCAGTCATCAGAAAAATTCCAGATGATGAATAAAAATCCTGCAATGAGACAACAAATTTTAAGTCACCTTCTCCAGACAATCAACAAGAGGATATTCCTCCATAAATTTAAAAAAGTGGCTCATTGTTATGATTTGGATGTCATCTCTCTTTACAAGTTCTCTTTTAGAAGCTTAATCTTGAATGTGACAGAAGAAGAAGCCATTGTGAAAGGTAGAGCCTAACAGAAGGTACTGGCCGTACTGTTCTCAAAAGAAAGCAGGTTCACCTGGAGACCAGAAGAGGGCATCAGATACCCTGGAACTGACAGTAAGAGTTGTTTGTGAGCTGACTGATGTGGATGGATGGATGGATGCGAAGAACTGAACTCAGGTCCTCTGCAAGAGCAGCAAGTGTTCTTACCTACTAACCCATCATTGATCCAGTTCCTCAATTAGTTCTTACAATGACTCCATGAGGTAAACTTCAGTGATTTTTTTTCATGCATTGGTAGATTAGGAACCATTGTTTAAATTAGACCCAATTACAGAAACAGGCAGTTGAGCTGAACTATGAACTTCTAAAGACTCTTTTTATTCCCACATTAAAGCTGGTGTGATAGAACCAAATTCAAATTTTGTTTCACATTGATTGACTTACTAAGAATATTTCATCTGTCCCTCTACACTCATTGATTGTCTTATACCCCACAAAACTTCTGCTAAAATGAGAAAACCATTCACATAACTATTTCAATAAAAACTTAAATGTACTGTGGGAACTAAGAGGCAGAAGTGTTTAAATCTGCAATATAAACTTTAGACCAGATAAATTACAGCACATGATAGCAAATAATGATCACTCAGAATCCCAGAGGTTCAACTTCACTGACTTCCCATAATGCTGTATGTCTTGGCTAAAGTCCACCAACCTCAGCATCAACTTAGTAGATTATGCCTCTGTTGACATTTCTGTTCAAGCCGAATGGTCTGTTTGCTTAGTTGATCACTATGTCCTCATTAGATGTTTTACCCCATCAAAATCAAATTTGATGAGTCTGGCAAAGTGCTGAACTGTATTTGTATTCTCTTTTGTTCTGTTGCTAATTACTAAGAATTTTAACCATCCTTCTGATGAACTGAGAGTCCTCAAACAGACACATAAATAAAGTAATCATTTCTATGATCACTGATTATCAGCAAAACAAACACCATCTACCAATTTACAGATCACTAATAGTCATTCTGATCATAATACCTGGAATTGAAACTAAGCATTTCAGCCTTCTTTGCATCTATTTCCCCTCATCCTGACTCTCTATCTCCCTTTCTGATTCCCTTTCTACTGTTAACCCCTCATCATTTTTCTCTGGCTCCATCTCCCCCTCAATTCCACTTGCTCTACTCCAACCCAATTATCTGGTACCTATCACTTGGGCTAATATTTAATAGCCTCTTAACTTGTCTGACAAATTCCAGTCTATTAGTTCTCTGTAGTGCAATATACACTAATGGATTTCCTTGGGATACAATTTTCTTCATCCAAGACAAAGAGGACAATGGCAGACTAAAAAAAAAATTTTTTCATCCATGTATAGATGGTGAACTATTGAGTTGATCAGGGTTATTTACAAGAGTGCAACCCCATCAATGAGAAATCCAAACTTATCAGAGACAATAACACAAAAATTTACATCACTGTGATTTGGAAGATCTCTTTTAGACTTATGACTTTGTAATTTAAATAAACTATAGGAGTTTTCATGGTTTTGATTGAAATAGGTTTTCTTCTCCTTTTTTATTTATTATATTTGTGTTTTAATTTTACACATCAGCCATGGGTTCCCCTGTCCACCCCCCCTGCCCCCACCTTCTCCCCAGCCCTTCCCCTCCATTCCCATCTCCTCCAGGGCCAAGACTTCCCTGGGGATTCAATTCAACCTGGTGGATGTCCTCAGTGCATGAGCTGGCTTTTTGGAACCTTGGGCTTACACAGGGACACTTTGATTGAAATAGTTTTACACTCATTCAGCAGTCCATTAGTAAAAGTGTTCCAAAGTTCTTTGTGTATGTGTGTGTGCATTGGTGTTTGAATAGTGCTGTGTTATAGATGAAAGCAAGGGCCCCTGGCATGCTAAACAGGCACTCTATCAGGGAGCTATATACTAGAGTCCATATAAAGCTGTGTATACTTTACCTTTGCAGAATAAAACATTCTAGCTACATCCTTGAAATAACTCAATTTGTTATTTCTGCTTAATAAAGGGATGCTAGAAGGACATATAAAAATAGGCAGAAGTAAAATCTAAGGGGCCCAGATTTTTTTCATTTTTCTTTATTAAGAAATTTTCTACTCACTCCACATGCTATCCACAGATCCCCCTCCTCCCTCCTCCCACTCCAGCCCTCCTTCTCAAGTCACCCCACATCCCCACATCCCCCAAATTGAGGTCTCCCAATGAGGAGTCAGCAGTCTACCAGCACACTGAACCTAGGCAGGTCCAAGCCCCTTCACACTGCACCAACGCTGTGCAAGGTATCACATCATAGGCACTGGATTCCAGAAGCCTGCTCACAGACCAGAGACAGATCCCAATCCCCCTGCCTGGGTGCCTCCCAAACAGTTTGAGCCAAACAACCATCTTCCATATCCAGGGGGCCCTGATTTTTAATGTTCTAATTTATTTTCATCACCAAGTTAGCCTTATTTCCAAGTTGAAATAACATTAAAAGATTAAGTACTAGATTCCATCTATCAGAAGTATTGTGAACATAAATTTAAATTTCATATTAGAGAAATATTCACATAACTCTGAATCCATACTCTTCTTCCTTTCAACGATCAACATTTAAAGTTTCTATCTTAGGTTCTCTTTTCTTTGAAAAAATACAAAAGCAACTTAACAGATAAAGAAGCTAATTTGTTTCAAAAGTATAGGTCCATCATTGTGGGGAAGTCAAAGCAATATCCAGAGTCAAGAGCAGAGAGCAATGAGTAAGTACAATCTTGCTAAAGCTCCGTTTGTTCCCTCTACTCCCAGGTATGCCAAGATTCCCTACCAAGGAAATGGACCAACCACAGTGGATAGGTCTCTACATTTTAAAGTAACTGAAATAACCCTCACAAATATACCTATATTCCAATTTAATCTAGAAAATCCCTCTTTCAGACACCCTTCTTGGGTGGTACTTGAGTGTGTCCTTTACATTTAAAACTAGCCATCCCTACACTTTGACTGAGTTATGGTAGCCATTCTAACAGGTGTGAGGCAAGATCTTCCAGTAGATTTCATCTGAGTTGCCCTAAGATTGCTATGAGTAAGTAGGGATGTATAGAAAAGAAAACTCTAGAGCATTAAGATGAGAGCATAAATTGCTATGCTCATTATGTAAAATGGTAAGGTCTGTCAGCAACTAAAAATAAAATTACTATATGTTTCTACAATCTTGTAGCTCAAGGGTTTTTTTTATTGCCATAATAAAACAGCATGACCAAAAGCATTTGGAAGGAAAGGATTTATTTGGCTTTAATATCCTGATTACAGTCTATCATGGAGGAGTAGGTCAGGGTAGAACCTCAAGGCAGGAACCTGGAGGCAAGAACTGAAGCAGAGACAGTGGAGAAATGCCACATACTGGCTTGCTCCCTGGACTGCCCAGATTGCTTTCTTATACAGTTCAGGCCCATCTGCTCAGGGGTGGCACTTACTACATTGGGCTCAGCCCTCTCACATCAATCATTAATCAAGAACATACCCCACAAACTTTCCAAAAGTCCAAAATGATGGAGAAATATTCTCAATTGAAGTTTCCTCTTTCTAGATTACTATAATATGTATCAGGTTGACATACATACATACATACATACATAAATAAATAAATAAATAAATAAATAAATAAATCTAAAATTGTACTCTGCAATTTTAAGTGTGTGTATAAAGAAAAGAACATAATTATCTATAATTATCTATACTGGCTTGGTAACTGTAGCAATGGCCAAGATAATGGAAACAATCTATAAAACTGTTGATGGCAAATGGATAATTAATAATAAACACATACAATAAATACTAATCAGTCATAAGAAGAAAGAAATCTTACCATTTGTTATAACATGTATGAATCTGATGTTGTGTCCATTTAAATAAACCAAATATAAATAAAACAAATACTGTATCATCTTGCATTTGAGTCATCTACAAAGTTAATTCATGGATGAAAAGAAAAGGAAGATAGTTATCAGGCTGTAGAGAATCAGGATCTGGTAAATGTAGTTCCAAGAATAAAAATTCAAACATGCATTTATGCATAATCTCTGGAGACTTAAAGTCCAGCACATTGGACTTAAGTGAGTATAGATGATGTAAGAGTATCATGGAGGTGTTGGAAAGATGATTCAGTGTATAAAATGCTTGCCTTAGCAGCATGGGGACTTGAGTTCCTTCATCAGCACCATGTAAAAAGTGAACAGCAGCAGTATATGCCTGTAGTCACAGTGACAGAGAGACACAGACAGGAGGCTCCTTGGGGCTTGTTGATGAGCTAGTCTATGCTAACCAGCAAAGGGAAACCAGAGTTGCAATCCTTTGCTAACTTCTCAATGGGATATTTCATAGTTACTCACTGGCAATTGGTTGCAGATGAGATATTGAGTGACAGGCAATTTCATTTTGCATTGCAGGTAACCTATTCTACCTCCCCACCCCCCAGTCAAATTTATTTTGCATAATGAATTTCTTTGTGAACTACAGACTTCAACATTTTACTGTGCTGTGTCTGAAAGTCTTTATTTTGTTCCATGTTCACAGCCCTGGGCTGTGTATATTCTATGTGGAGGTTTTCAGAATTGGTTCAGCTTAGAAGAACTGCTCATCCATTACTTCTCTTCATTTCTCACATCTATTCTCCATTTCTAAAACTCTCATTACGAGGTAGGATATGTGATGCAAGACCTATCCCATTGATCTCATCTTCTCTTATAATGTTATCTTCCCCTTTCACTTTTAATTATACTAATTATCTTACTCTTCTAGTTAATGAATCTTGTTTCTAGTAGCAAGCATCCTTTCTTTACAACATTCCCTTTACTACAGAAGTATGTACTCTGTTGCTCTCACTAGTAACCATACTCATCCTATAATTACCTCATTCTATCTCACTCTTTCCCTTCTCTAGCTTAAATTTTCAATTTTCCTTTTAAATTTTAAACTTTGTTTCCTAAAGGCAATAGTCTTTTGAGTTTATTTGAAAGCTTAGAGTGCCACAGCATTATCTCTCCTGTTTACAGCTTTTTTTTTTAAAGCTTCATCCCAGGGTGATCCATGCATCCCTCCTTGGGTCTTCCTTGTTAGTTAGCTTCTCTGGAGTTGTGGGTTGTTGCCTGATTGCCCCCTTTATATCTAGTATCCACTTATCAGTGGGTACATACCATGTTTGTCCTTCTGAGCCAGGGTTATCTCACTCAGCATTATAATTTCTAGTTCCAGTTCCATCCATTTTCCTGCAAATTTCATAATGTCATTGTTTTTCTCTGCTGAGTAGTATGCCATTGTGTATATGTATCACATTTTCTTAATCCATTCTTCACTTGAGGGGCATCTAGCTTTAAGTTCTCAAAAATCTATACCAGTGAATTTTCACAGGCCAAGAGGACAGAAGATAACAAAGGATATCTCTTTTTCTACTTTCTAAATTTCACAAATATAATTTAGTCAACAAAATAGGAGAGAATGCTCATCACCACCCCTCTTCACACAAAGAGACGCAGATACCCTCCTGTGGATTTTCCACTTGTTTAGAACAATTTTTTTTATCTTGTATTATGTGACAAGGAGGAGGAAATAAAAAAGTGCAAAAAAAACCATGCTAAATATGTCCCGTGATCTTAACTCTAAATTTCTTTATATTGATAGCCTTTACTTTGTTTGGAAATCCAAACAATTGATATATGTACAAAATACACAGACCTTCAAAGAGACTAGCTGTCAATACAAACAACAAAACTGAATATAAAATACTGAATTTTCTATCCTGTTTACCTCCTGGTGCTAAGAAAAAAACATGAGTATTTCAAGTACAAATCAAGTTGAAGTCATAGAAATGCAATGAGTAACAAATACATAATAAGAGCTATACAATATTGTGTCGTATTTTATTGAATTTTCGTTCACATATATTATATTTAAAAGTAAACAAAGGTTCTCACTAAAAACTAAAAAAAAAATAATACAAATCTTCAGATTACTTTTAAAACTTACAAGAGCTCTTTCTTGCTTACAAGTGGCTGGGATTTTAGATGAATGTTGGAATGCAAACATTCTACTCAGTTAGTTTATATCAAAGAACTAAGACAAATTATCCCAGATTTCGATTAAAAGGGGATAACTTTAGTTCATCTAAGCAGTTTATTTGATTATCATTAAAAATAAACCCAGAAACACTACTCTGGTGAAAATAGGAAGAAACACGATGTGAACTCTTGATAATATAAGGAAACCTCCAAATTCAGAGCTGTACTGACTCAGTATTTTCCTTAGGATGAGGTATATTTACATATTTACTCTGGCTTTCTCATGAGTTATATCCATGTTTTACTTTTCATTTTAATTATTTTAACCATAAACCAGGACTCCTGTATGTTCTGACTCCAACTGGGAAACTTTTCATCATGGATCAATCTTATTCCAAGATTGCTATCTCAGCTCAACTTAGAAATGAAGTAATAGTTTACCTCTCTCCCTATGTCTGACCAAGCACATCTAGCAGGCTCATTCAAATATGACATCTCCCCGCACCCAGTCACTACCTGCCCCAAGCAGCTGTTTCTGATATTTTACCCTTCATTCTTTATGGAATTTTAAATCAATATTTGTGAAATATTTAGTTATGTTATTTGTCTGCTTATAATGTTTAAATTACTTCTCATTTTTAATAAGAATGCCCAGAGAAAAGAGGAATCACCCCACAATCAAGGCAGTTATCCTTCCTCCAAATTCTCACCTGTACCATATACTTGCTTTAGCCACGATGACTTTGTGCCAGTTCCTAGGAGTTGCGCAGTTTTTTCCCCTCCATTCCACATATCTGCAAATACTAGCCCTTTAAGATATAACACTATTATTCTATTTACCTAAAGACACATCCTCTAGGAGACCAAGCCAATGTCCTGCTTTCACTCATTCAAAACACGTCACACATATTTATCACTTAGAGCGTCCATAAATTAAAGACTATGTGGTTATCTATACTTTTCTCTCCTCCCTAGGAAATGAGGCACAGGAGAGTAAGGGTTGTGTGTTATTTTTCCTGGGCTGGTGAGTCAACCAAAGGATTCACGCAATATTCACATGTTCTACCATTGCGCCAGCCACATGGCTAGCTGTGGAAACTGCCTCCTTACATTGTAATCCCCAGATCTCCAAAAATACTTTTTCACAGATGGAAAGTACACAATGCAGAGTTATTGAATTTATAAAACAAACTAGAATAACAACATGCATGGGGAGTTGATACTTAATGCTACATTGAAGAAGTAGGGATGTAATTCTTTACAAAGAGCGACCAATACTTGACCAAGTCTAAGGAAGTTTGGTCAACCTTGAGAACCCCTGAATATGGCTTGAACACTAGCTCTTACAGCTATGCGATCAAATATATAGGAGTAGGAAAACAGAATGATGAATTTACAGAAGCAGCAATCTCGTTAAAAACTTTGGCAAACTCATTACATATTAGGCATGATGGCATGTAACTGATTTGGGCTCAAGCATTTAATCCTCACTGAAAATAACAAATGAATTCAATTATACTCCACACTTAAAATTATTAAATTTGGGCTTCCAGTATGTGGCATACATGAAGTCACACCAAAAATAATTAGTACATTTATCTAGAATTAAAACTCACTTTTCTCTTACTCTAGGCTCTAAGGGTTTTCTTTCAGTATTTTGCTGTATTTTATTGTTTTGTTTTTCCAGAATTAGTCTTGCTCCTTATCTCAGGCTGGCCTGAAACTCACTATGGATCTCAGGGTTGCCTGGAACTTACATTTCTCCTGCTTCAGCCTCCCAAGAGTGGGAATAACTGGAATGCACTACCTTGCTGACATTCTTAACTTAACTACTCTGCATTTTTTTTCTCTTAAATTAGAAACCAGGCTATATAGCACCTTGGGAGAAGGCATTTCTCCCACTCTTTCTCCAATTTCTCAGTTAAATGATGGTTTAAACTCAAGTGATTGCCAACTGCCTTCCACTACCAACATTCAATGGAGTGTGTGTGTGTGTGTGTGTGTGTGGTGTATGCAGTCATAGACAGAATATAGTATAACTGACACTCAATGACCAAGAAATACAATTAATATTTAGTAATTTATCATTACCATCCTACTTTCAATTTTCTATAATAAATTGAGGTAACTGAGCATTTGACTAGGTGATGATCTCTCAAAAAAGACTATCAAAGCAAGCAGCAGAAATAGCAACATTAAAATAACAAACAAAAATCAGAAAAGAGAAAGAAAAATATGCCTGAGTTTCAGAGTTCAAGACCAAGGAAAATTACTAGTCCTAATGTTTAAATCATATAAACATCCAAGACAAGTGGTTCAAGGCTAAATGAAGGCAAGGTTTATCAAAAGTTACAAAAAATATTAAAAACTAAAATCATGACTCTTTCAAAGCTGTCTTCATATTGTTCAGGTCAGAAAGAAATCAAAGAGAACAAATGTGATCCATTCCAAACAGCTTTAAAACTAAAATAGAGTATTGTGAACGCCTGTTTACAGATATTACAGTCTACAAATCAACTGTAAAAAAAAAAAAAGTGCTCTCTTTTTTGCTCACACAACACAACACTGCAATAGTCACTCAAGCTGCAGGAGTCACCTGAGAAAGTAGAGAAGGGTGAATGTTCAAAGCACTTGACAGAGAGTCCACTTAATGTGAAATGCACAGGCCAGGAACCTGTGATAGTCTTCCTAGAACCATCTCTTAACTAAACTCTTGCGTCTTTTCTTTCCTGCCCCATGCACTGAGATCTCTGCAAGTGCCCCACCATGTTCAGGAAGAACTGGCCTATAAAACCCTATGGATGTCTTAGGCAGAACAAAAAAGAATGGGCGTAGTAAACTAAAGCAAACTGTGCTTGACAATTTTGTATTTCTTGATACTTGATTTTTGTTTGTTTGTATGTTTTTGCAAAACTAAGGTTTGAAAAGGAACCCTGCATATGGGAGGCAAGTACTCTATGAGTAAGCTGTGTCACCTGCCCTTGAAAATTAATTTCTAAAGATTTTTATAATTCATTGGGGAGAATTGGACACATAATTCTTTCAAGTTTTGATGTGAAATGTCCCCACTTTGTCTTCTAGTGGTACTGTTCAGGAAATTAGTAGAACCTTGAGGAGGTGCAGTCTTGCTGATAGAAGTAAAATGCTGGGATTGGTCTAGCCCCACAACATTTCCCCTTGGTTGTTTTCTAACTGTCAGTTCAATGTGAATGTATACCCATGCTACTGCCACCACAGCAACTACAGTTTCCTTCAAACTATAAGCCGAATTAAACCCTTCCTCCAATAACTGTTTTTTAAAAATCAGATATGTGGTCAAAGCAACAACAACAACAAAAAAGATATTTGTACAGCAAATTGGTATTAAGGAGTGGACCTATTATTCTGATAAAGCTGACCATATTTTTTAATATTGTTGGAACTGGCTCATGAGAGAAATGTGGAAGAATTTGTAGCTTCAGCGTAGAGAAGTCCTTGAAATATTTGGTGGGCTATTTTGGTGGGAGTTTGGAAGAACAGAAAGCCAAGAGACCTTGCCCAAATATTTATGGTTTCTACTCAAATTACAATGTTGTCTGCTGTCACAATGTCTGTATGCCCTGTGATAGGTTGACTGAGGAAGAGGAGACTGAGCCCTGGATTAATGATGGTTCTACAAGAATTGGACAGATGCAGCACTACAAAGGCTTTCTGGGACAACCTTAAAAGCACGAGTGAAGGGAAATCAACTTTAAACAGTGCACATGTTCCATACACTTTGTATATAAGGAAAAATGGCCAGATGTGCAATTGTTCACTGATTCATGGGTTGTAACCAATGGTTTGCTCCAGGTGGTCAGGGACTAGGAAAGAGCAGGATAGGAATATTGGTGAGAATGATATCTGGTGAAAAAGTATGTGGATAGATCTCTGAAAATGGGTGAAGGAAGAAACTGTGAACCATGTAAATGGTTCCACAAACAGCGACTTCAGCAAAGGAGAAGTTCATTAATCTTGTGGATAGGAGGACCCATCTGTGGTCCTGTGAACAATCAGCCTGTTTCCCCAGCCATTCCTGTTATTGACTAAATGGGCCTAAGAACAAATGGTCTTGGTGGCAGAAATGGAAGTTATGCAAGGGCTCAACAGAAATTACTTTCACTTACCAAGACTGACCTGGCTATAGCTGCTGCTGGGTGCCAGATCTGCCAATAGCAGAGACCAGCACTGATCATCAGATATGACACCAATTCCCAGGGTGACTAGCTAGCAACCTGGTGGCAGGTTGACTACATTGGAACCATTACCTCCATGGAAAGGACAATGCTTCATCTTTACTGGAGTAGATACTTATATTCTGGTTATGTATTTGCCTTTCCTGCACATACCACTTCTTCCAAAACCACCATCTTTGGACTTACAGAATGCCTTACCCATCATCATGGTATTTCACCCAGGGTTTCTTTTGACCAAATAACTCACTTCACAGCCAGAAAAGTGCAACAGGTGGCCCACAGTCATGGAATCCACTGGTTTTCACATGTTCCTACACCACCCTTAAGCAGCTTGCCTGATAGAAAACAGGAATGAACTTTTGGAAACACAGTTAAAGTACCAATTAGGTGACAGTAGCCTGAAGGGCTGGGGCAGGGCTCTCCAGAAGATGGTATATGCTTTGAATCAGCATCCAGTATAAGGTATGGTTTCTCTTAGAGTCAGGATCCATACGTTCAGAAATCAAAGAGAAGGAAAGGGAATGATTCCACTCATTATCACCCCAATGACTCACTAGGAAAATTTTTGCTTTTGAATTGGAACCCCAGCCACTTTGGGCTTCTGACACCTTTCATCCCAGCACTCGGAAGGCAGAGGCAGGTGGATCTCTGTGAGTTAGAGGCCAGCCTGGGCTACAGAATGAATTCCAGGAAAAGTGCAAAGCTACACAGAGAATCCCTGTCTCAAAAATAAATAAATAAATAAATAAATAAAAGAAAGAAAGAAAGAAAAAAAGAAAAAAAGAAATGAATAACAGTGGTAGGATGGTGACTGATCAAGATTCCCAAAGTGAAGTTGGATTGCTTCTCCAAAATAGAGAAAAGAAAGGTTATGTCTGGGTGCAGGAGATTCTTTAGGACATTCCTTGGTGCTACAATGTCCTGTGAATAAAGTCAATGGGAAACTACAACAACCTAATATGGGCAGGATGACCAAATGCACAGACCAATTAGGAATAAAGACATGGGTTACTCCTCCAAGAAAACAGCCTAAGACCTGCGGAGGTGATTGCTGAGGGTGGAAGAAACACAGAATGGATAGTAGAGGAAAGTAGTTATAAATATCAGCTAAGGCCACATGACCAATAGCACAAATTATGATTATAATTGGTGTGGATGTTCCTGTAATATTCCGTTAAGAATGCGTTTGTACAGATATTTATGTTTTCATTTCTCAATTACACTATCATATAATGTAACATCAATTAGAAGCATATCAGTGGTATCATATTTAAGTTTGAAATTCTAAAGGACTGTCCCTCAAGGACAGACACCTACTCTAAAATTTATAATGCATTTGTGCTGTAGGAGGGACAGTTATATTAAGTTAGGTGTGATTATGACATGATTAAATAATGTGCTTGTGATTGTATGTGGGATAGTCATGTCATGTTAGACATAATTATGACCTGGTTATTGTTTTCATTTGGAAATTAAACATGACATAAAGAGATATGATTATGTTTCAAGTTGACAAGGTGTGGATTTATGATGGCTATTCTTGGTTGTCAACTTGGCTAACTGGAATTAACTATAACCCAAGTGTTTAGGTACACCTGTGAGGAGCTTTTTTCTTAATTAAATCATTTGAAGTGGGAAGACCCCATATTTAATCTGCATCTTTTGAGGTGGGAACATTCACCTTTAATCTAGGCCATACCTTCTACTGCCAACCTATTTAAAAGATAGGGAAGTTGGTTCTCTCTTTGCCTACTTCCTCTCCTCTATGGCAAGTCCATTTCTTCACAATTTTAGAAGCTATTTTTTGGGGATTCTGCTCTATACTGAAGACTAGCACTGACATCCAGCGTCATGGACTGAACAACTACTGGATTTTTTAATTTATAAGTTCCATTCTTCAAAACACCAAATAATGAACATATCTACCTAAGAGGCATACATTTTCCTGGTTATCTTGGATGCCTCAGTTAACTAGGTAACTCAAAATCCTTTAGCAGGGATTGAGAATGGAACCACATTTGAATGATATAAGAAACAGTACAGTCAATGCTTTTTTTCCCTTTAGGCATTCAAGAGACATGTCATAAGAAACTTTGAAGATATGTGTGTTGAACTATTAACAGAAAACAAAGAAAGATGATCGATTTCTGGAAACATGACAAATTTCTTCCACAAGTACTTTTCTCAATGCCTCATCTTTAAGTCCTTCTGTTGCAAGCTGTTCTTTCTGGAACAGAAAATGAGATGTTTAACATTGCCTCTCTGTCTGATTTGGGTGGGGTTGGTACAAAGCTTTTAAACATCTTTCACTTCACGTTATGTTGCATGGCCAAGATTCAAGGACATGAGTATGAAATCTTGCCAACTTCTACTAAATTGAATCCAATGACTCATTTTGTAATTCAGGGTTTCAGGTTCAGGCTACACTCTAATTTCACTATAAATGAAACAATCCTCTATAATTTAGTGGGCCTTTTTCATTCATTTTGATGGATTTCTGAGAATTTTGTGTAAGTATGTGCTTATTCATCCAGTTTCTTGAATGAAAACAATGATTTATTCTGTACCTATTTATGAAAGACTATTAATTTCTGAGAAAATCCAGAGGGAAAAGTTTATAAGCCAAGAAGTAAATAATTCAAGATAAACTTCACTCAATTTTTGTAAAGGAAAAATTGTGACAGAGGAAATTGTAGTAGAATATTATTTGAAGGTGTGTTACTTTTGTTTATGTTGTATTTGTTAACTCTGTGAAGCTGTGTTACTGTACCTATCTAAAACACCTGATGGTCTAATAAAGAGCTGAATGGCCAACAGCAAGGCAGGAGAGAGAAATATGCAGGGCTGGCAGGCAGAGAAGATATATAGAAGGAGAAATTGGGGAAGAGAGAAGAAGTAAACAGAGAAGAAGGAGGAGGACTCCAGGAGCCAGCCACCCAGCTATACAGCAAGCCACCACATAAGAGTAAGATTTACAGAAGTAAGAGAATGGGAAAAGTTCAGAGGCAAATGGTAGATGGGATAATTTAAAGGTAAGGAAAGCTTGGTAGGAACTAAGCCAAGCTAAAGCCAGGCATTCATAATTAAAAATAAGCCTCTGGGGGCTGGAGAGATGGCTCAGAGGCTAAGAGCACTGACTGCTCTTCCAGAGGTCCTGAGTTCAATTCCCAGCAACCACATGGTGGCTCACAACCATCTGTAATGAGACCTGGTGCCCTCTTCTGGCCTGTAGTCATACATGCTGTATACATAATAAATAAATAAATCTTAAAAAAAAAAAAAGAATAAGCCTCTGTATGTGATTTCCTTGGGAGAAGAATATAGTCTCAAATATTTTATTATTTCATTTTACTTTTATGCTTGGGATCAAACTCTGGTTCTGTCATGTGCTTTATCTCATCTGGCCTCATTTTTCCTATCTCATTGCCTTGTATTCTTCAGGTTCTTAATTATCAACACATTCTAACCAAATTAGCTTTTTAAAATTCAAGGAAGGTGTCTAGAACTATAGCCTGTTAGCCCCAAACTCCTAGCCTCAAGAAAAACGCACACCTCCATCTACCAAGTCAAGCTTGGATTTTAGCTAATTCACTCAGTCCCCAAGTCACAAACAATAAGCTCAGATTTTGAACCCATATATTATATCTGAGGGTATAATGGTTTTAATGTTTAATTACCTTTAGCATCTTAAAGTTTCACCAACTCTGAGAACACCTTCCCTGAGTATCCTTTGCCTCAAATTGCTTCAGTTTAATCCTGGTTAGTATCATTGACTCTCTACTTCAAGAAATATATGCATACATATTTCTCTTACACCCTATTTTATTTCCCTCTTGGTTGCATGTCTTCTTCCTATGTTTTTAATCCCATATATTAAAAAGCTTCTTCCTCTACCAATCCATCACTCATATAAATTTTCTACCTAATTCTAACTTTTATTACCACTGGCCTTTACATAACTTATTTTATTATGTGATTATACATCACTTCACTTTTTTTCAATTTAAAAATATTTTTGTTTGTCTTTACATCACAATACATCAATTGCAGATTAGATTGCAGTACTTCTTATTTTTGACTCAAGATGAATGGAGAACAGGCATGGTGAGTCACACCAGTAATCCCAGAATTTCCTGTGATCCCTGCATTTGAGGAGCTGATGCAGGAGGATCAGAACTTTAAGGCCAGCCTTAGCTTCATTGCATGTTCAGAGTTCTTTGGGTTACATGAAAACTTGCCTCAAACATCTAAAACTAATCACCCTATGAATAAAAGACGCAACATACACAACAGCATGACTCAGAATGGCATCTCCTTGGAAACTTGATGGCAGAAGAGAGCTGAAGGGCAAGATGGGGAAATTCCTAGGAACAGAGGAAGGAAGACAATTTAAGTTAGTTTTCACATTCTGTAGCAAAATACTTGACAAGAGCAAACTCACAGTTTGAGGTTTGTGGACAGACTGGACTCCACACGAGACTGGAGATCAAACATATTACGTCACGGAGGAGGAGGCACAGTGGCCATAGTATGAAGCAGCTGGTCATAAATATGTCTGCAGCTGGGAAGCAGAGAGCAAGGGGTATAGGGACTCATCTCATTTTCTCCAGTATTGGGATCACATCTCATCACTGTTGTCAACCAAAAAGAAACCTCTCTGTAACCTTGCCTCTAGACATACCCAAGGGGTGTTATTATACTGATTCTAAATCTCATGAACTTGACAACCAGTTTTAGCCATCACAAATAAATAAATATGCACAAATGAGAAATACAACTGTCTTTTGTTTTGTTTTGTTTTTTGTTTTTTAAGACAGGACTTCTCTGTGTAGTTTTGGTGCCTGTCCTGGATCTCTCTCTATAGACCAGGCTGGCCTTGAGATAACAGAGATCCGTGTGGCTCTGCCTCCCCAGTGCTGGAATTAAAAGTGTGTGCCACTGCCGCCCAGCAAATACAACTGTCTTTAAAGTGATCAAAAGACTTATAAACATTCCTATGGGCCCAAGTTTCCTTCACCTCAATTAGCAAAGATTATTTGACAATTCCTAGAAATTTACATACTATAATACTTTCCTAGGGAGGGAGTTAATTAAGATTTGTTATTGCACAAAACAGACATTAGACATGCCTTCCTCATGATTCTACATTGCACTGTGGGAACTTTAGAACAGAGAAATGGGATTAAAATAGTAAAAATCATTCAGTAGCTAATTCTCTGAAGAAAGAGTTCCTTCTCTCGACATTTTTTGACTCTTATCTAAAACAAACTTAACCTAGTATATACTCTAAGTATTATAGACCACTGCAAGTAAGTGAATTTCCAAACTAGGCTTCAAAGGCAATTGTATTTTTTTTTATTTTGCTTATCCCCAGGTGTGTAATGGGCAATTAATCAGCCCTATAAACTACAAATCTGGTCAATGTCATTGCTTGCGGCTGACACATGATGGCGCTGCTTACAGACAGGGCTTAGTAATTTGGGACTGTTATAATGGACACCTGCTTCTATGTACATTCCTGCCATGGCTTTATATAGCCTATGGAAGATGAAATCATTTCCCAAATGATAAGCTCATGCTCAATAACCAGCATTTAGGCTTCCAAGGTTCTCCAGGCTCAGTTACATTAATTACACAAGTGGCCACCAAGCAACCAGGTGTGTTAACAATGAGACTGGAGTGTCTCTGGCTTGTATATTTTTTCTCTAAATTACTATCTGTTATGCCTCTAAACAATGATATAATCACCCAACCATAGGCCCAGCTTTTCCTCTCCCCAAATACTGAGGACTATTAGACTATTTCCGGCAACCCATATTTTTCAGTACTTTCTCAGCAGGGAGTAGACCATGAACTGTTAATTCCCATTGTAGAAATCTGCAAAGCCTTCCTCATGCCAGCCTTTCATTGCAAGGCCACCAAACCAGACACATGAGGATCCAGATATTCTTAACCCTATTTTGCTGGTGGATAGTACACTGACTCCATAGTAAAGTTATGTTTAGTATTTTGGTAGTAAACTAAAGTACCCCCCAAGCAAAAGATACAATTAAACCCACTGTAAACCATAGGGGTAAACAGTGCTTTTCTAAGAAAATAACATTTAACCTGAGATCTTAATGAAAAACCATAATTACCTATTGGCATCTCAGGCAGAGCCTGGAGAAGTGAGACATTTTATGCACTAAACAAAAAGATAAAATTATTGTATAGGGATGATCAAGGGGAGAGAAAGAGGCAAAGATCACAGTAAACTTGGACTAAATGGTCTCCAAATCACTTGCAAATTATTATCTTTAGCAGTCAATGCCCCATTGGTAATTGGGAGTCAAAGCAGATTCATTTAAGAATAGTCTTCAACAAAACCAAGAGGAAAAGAAATCAAAGGTACATCCTGTAATACACAGATGTCACCTTCTGCTGTAATCAAGTCTTCTACAAGCTGCTGCTATGGGACCCCAGTGTCTCTTCTGCTCTCAAAAAGTTACCTCTAAGATACTGATAATGTATTTGCATGTCCTGTGGCATTAGGTGCCCTACTTCCTTGTTAAAGATACAACACCTCCAAGGTCAGAAGCTAATGGGCCAAGTATATGAGACAAATCTTTTCTGCTGCACAGGAATAAATTAATGCAGGTAGGTGATCACTGGCATAGAGAAAAAAAGATATGGAATTTACATTTAAAATCATCTATGTGAACATAATGAGAAGATTATGTGTAAGGCTTACTGCATTACATTTCCAGGCTTTCTCTGGAAACAAATCTTTCAAGAAAAAAAGCTAAATGAACAAGAATGACAAGATGCTAAGGCTTATGACACAAAAACACTTGAAAAATTTTGCAAAGGTATTTCAACAGTGAAGGAGAAAACACATGACAGGATAAAATGTATTCCTGTCTCTTTAGGATGCCCCTCTCTGGATAGTGTGGTATAGATGAAGGAAAGACTCGTTATTTCATTTCCTCTGTGTGTCTTGCTCTTTCAGAGACCACACAGGGGATTATTAAATGTCTTTTCTTTATTGTTTGCTAAGTTTGATTCTTCTCACAAATTGTGAGTGGTTCCCATGGGAACCTCTGGATGTGTTATAAGAGCAAAACAGACTGCAGATGGTCATTCACATCTTTACTGACAGTAAAATACTTTATTCATTCTTCCTGTGAAAGCATTATTTTAGGACATTTGAATCCAAGATCTATGAAATAAGTCTGTTTGTTGCTAGTATTCCATCATTATCCCAAGGAAAAGTAATCATGGAAATGTTTTCACTCAAAAGAAAAAAAAATATCTAATGTAATTTGCACGTAAACTCAAAAAGATTATACCGGAATATAGTATCTCCTGGGTCTTTAGCAATTTGGGCTAGTCTGCCTACCAAGGTCTGAATGGAGAAGAATTAGAATTTTAAAAGGGCAAAATGAACTCAACTACAATATGAACTCTAAACAACACATATGATCACTTCCTCAGACTGCAGAATGTAAACTTCAGTTATATCACAACATGAAATTATATTACTTCAGTCATGATTTATGTAAGATAAGTTGTAGTGGGAGAGAGGCTCTAAAAAACTGTACATATGTATGTGTTTTGCTTGACAACAGAATCTTTCTTAATCTCTTTAAATGCAAATATAAGCATAGCTTTCCCATGTTTCTAACATTTGCTGTATCTCTAGCTAATACAAACATCATCTCTCACCAAGGAGACAGAAAAGTCTTCCAATTGTCCTGTGCAATTTCAATCCAGTCCTTTTTCTACACAGCAGTATTAACAATCTAGAAGACAAAAAGATCACTACTTAATACTCAACAAGCTCTTGCTTCAGAGTATAAAGGGGACTGGTTCACCATTTTTTACCACTCTGTTTGCATAAGGACCACTGTTGAATATCTCCTTTTCACAAAACTTGGAATGTTATAAATTCCATTTGTTAATAACCTGCTGCTTCATTTATGTTTACCCTTAACATTAGTCAGATTTTAGTCTTCAATTTTCCTATGAGATTTCATTTACCAAGGTGAAGAGCCACCAAATCCAGTTCTCAGAAACTGCTTCGCACATAACTGATTACCCTTTCTTCCTTGATATTGTTTCTGCCCATCAAGTTATTAGGAAGTTCTATTTCTCTTCTACATCACTCATTGATCTTCTTTTCTAGGTTTATCAAGATAGCCTTTGACTACATTCACTACTACATTGCCTCTCACAGCCATTTCTTTTATCTTGAGAATTTGGACATCACTCTTACATCAGTTAACCTGTAAGCTTTTATCTTTGACCCATTCAACTACTGACTTCAAGCCTTTAAAGTCAACTCAATACCTTACTTCACTGTGTAGATACATATGAAATCTTACTAAAGCTCAGTAAC
Source organism: Onychomys torridus (assembly GCF_903995425.1). Lineage (NCBI taxonomy): Eukaryota > Metazoa > Chordata > Mammalia > Rodentia > Cricetidae > Onychomys > Onychomys torridus. The sequence continues at coordinate 95,679,721 of NC_050445.1, read as the reverse complement.
TTCACACAGAAACTAAGTTTGTGGGATGCAGTGGGGTCCGTTGATCACAGATGGATTCATGAGGCAGTACTTCTTCAAACTGTAAAACAGATCATATTTAGCAGGCCTGACTCTGTCTTGCAGGCTTTTCCATGAGGTTGAAGGGGAAGAATATTAGCCATTCAGAGGAAGCAATTATCACAATGATTCCAAAAACCTAAATGACTGAGCCTCAATACATTCTTTCTCTTTTAATTATAATAGACTATTGGGTAAAGGCATTCATTGGTACTGGTTATCTGGATTCTCCTGTTTCCATCTCCCATCATACCTTAGCATCATTGGGATTACAGGCACACTTGTATGCACAGTATTATGTGGGTATGTTAATTTAAAATGAGGGGTTCATGCATGTGTAGCAAGCCCTTTACCCTCTAAACCAACACTCCTGCTCTCAAAAAAGTATTTTACTAATAAAGATTTCTCATCCCAGAGAAGAGGCAAAACAAATCTTGCTTTCTTATTACAAGAAGAACAAGAAAAGGCAGTTGCAAGGAAGGGATGCCCAGCTTTAGGTACTTAACAGAAAGCATGGGTTGTATATGTAAACAGAATGTTCCCAATTCAGCCATGCCTAAAAGCTGTATGAGAGACTTCTCCCCCTACAAGATATATATGTTTGAAAGCTTTTTAATGAATTATAAAAAGAAAAATAAACTTCTGCTGCCTGTTTTAGGCTGACTAATTTGGTTATTAATAAAACATGAATGAAGAATGAAGAAGACAGGTAATTTGAGGTTTCAATTTTTTTTTAAATTTTATTTCAAATTTTATTTTTATAAGGATATTTGTGTTTTAATTTTACATATCAGCCATGGGTTCCCCTGTCCTCCCCCTCCCACCCCTGCCACTGCCCCCACCTTCCCCCCAGCTCCTCACCCCATCCCCATCTCCTCCAGAGCAAAGACACCCCTGGGGATTCAGCTCAACCTGGTGGATTCAGTACAGGCAGGTCCAGTGCCCTCCTACCAGGCTGAGCAAAGTGTCCCTGTATAAGTCCCAGATTCTAAACAGCCAGTTCATGAACTAAGGACAAGTCCGGGTCACACTGCCTGGCTGCCTCCCAAACAGTTCAAGCTATTCAATTGTCTTACTTATCCAGAAGGCTTGATCCAGTTAGGGACTCCACAGCTTTTGGTTCATAATTCATGAGTTTCCATTAGTTTGGCTATTTGTCCCTCAGCTTTTTCCAATCTTGGTCTCAACAATTCTGGCTCATACAATCCCTTCTCTTTCTTGCCAATTGGACTCCTGGAGCTCCATCTGGGGCCTGACCAAGGATCTCTGTATCCACTTCCATCAGTTACTGGATGAGAGTTTTAGCAGTTAGTTCTTGACAGTTAGGGTGTTTGGCCATCTGATCACCAGACTAGGTCAGTTCGGGCTTTCTCTCAACCATTGCCAGTAGTCTACAGTGGAGGTATCATTGTGGATTTTTGGAGGGACTCTCTAGCATTTTGCTTCTTCCTGTTCTCATGTGGTCTTTCTTCATTTATCATGGTCTGTTATTCCTTGTTCTCCCTATCTTGATCCAGCTGGGATCTCCTGCTTCCCTAAGTTCTCTTTCCCTCGAACCTTGCCCTTCATTACCCCCACTCATGTCCAGGTTGTTGATGTAGATCTCATCCATTTCTCTGTCATTGGGTGATCCCTGGGTCTTTCTTAGGGTCTTGTTTTCTAGGTAGCCTCCCTGGAGTTGTGTAGCAGTCTAGTCATCTTTGTTTTACATCTAGTATCCTCCTATGAGTGAGTACATACCATGTTTGTCTTTCTGAGTCTGGGTAACCTCATTCAGGATGATTTTTTCTAGATCCATCCATTTGCCTGCAAATCTCATGATGTCATTGTTTTTCTCTGCTGAGTAGTACTCCATTGTGTATATGTACCATATTTTATCTATCCATTCTTCAGTTGAAGGGCATCTAGGTTGTTTCCAGGTTCTGGCTATTACAAACAATGCTGAAATGAACATAGTTGAGTAAATGCCCTTGTGGTATGATTGAGCATTCCTTGGGTATATGCCCAAGAGTGTTACAGCTGGGTCTTGGGGGAGATGGACTCCCAATTTTCTAAAGAAGCACCATATTGATTTCCAAAGAGGCTGTACAAGCTTGCATTCCCACCAGCAGTGGAGGGGATTTCCCCTTGCTCCACAACCTCTCCAGCATAAGCTATCTTCTGTGTTTTTTGACCTTAGCAACTCTGACAGATGTAAGGTGGTATCTCTGAGTCATTTTGATTTGCATTTCCCGAATAATTAGGGATGTTGAGCAATTCCTTAAATGTCTTTCAGCCATTTGAACTTCCTCTGTTAATTCTCTGTTTAGTTCTATAGCCCATTTCTTAATTGGACTGTTGGGCATTTTGATGTCTAATTTCTTGAGTTCTTTATATATTCTGGATATCAGCCCTCTGTCAGATGTGGGGTTGGTGAAGACCTTTTCCCATTCTGTAGGCTGTCGCTTTGTCTTGTTGACCATGTCCTTTGCTCTACAAAAGCTTCTCAGTTTCAACAGGTCCCATTGATTGATTGTTTCTCTCAGTGTCTGTGCTACTGGTGTTATATTTAGAAAGTGATCTCCAGTGCCAATGTGTTCAAGAGTGCTTCCTACTTTCTCTTCTATCAGGTTCAGAGTAACTGGTTTTATGTTAAGGTCTTTGATCCCCTTGGACTTAAGTTTTGTGCACGGTGACAGATATGGATCTATTTGCAGCCTTCTACACACTGACATCCAGTTATGCCAGCACCATTTGTTGAAGATGCTTTCTTTTTTCCATTGTACATTTTTGGTTTCTTTGTCAAAAATTATATGTGCATAGGTGTGCGGGTTAATGTCAGGGTCTTCAATTCGATTCCATTGGTTCACATGTCAGTTTTTATGCCAGTACCAAGCTGTTTTTATTACTGTTGGTTTCAAATTCTTAAGTACAAACTGAAGTATCCATATAGAACCCATTGCATAAGCCCCAGTGGAGGTTTGTCAGAAAAATAATAAGAATGTAGCTCAGAAATAGATTTCCCCAACAGAGGAAAAAACGAAACTACAACAACACATGTTCTCTACCTGGATAAAACTACTTACAGTTTCAAATATCAAGAGAAGAAATGGGGAAGGAGACTTCTTAATTGTCTGAGTATCTTATTTTGCTACCAATTAACAGCAATGACAGCATTATACTATGTGTTACCAAAGGCTAGAAGAAAGAATTTTAAAAGCTGTCAGCATAAAATCTGATAAACTTCTTTAATCTTTAAAATCTATCCAACCTGCCTCTGTACTAAAACATTGACCTTACCCAAGATTACCTATAATTTTTGTTTTCAAGTATCAGATTTTAAAAATGAGCATAAAACTAGTATACCATATAAATAATAGAAATTATTATTTAACTAATAATATAAAGGCTTCTTTAAAATGTTAACTGTAAGTAGAGTATAACATGTAACATTACTTTGTAAAGTTAAAAATGCATCTCTATATTGGAGATGAGGAAACAGGTAGCTTTTCTGTAGACATTCCCATTAACCATATAGTTTGGCTCTAGAGAACAGACTTTTTACCTTGTGGCAAATACTTCTTAAAGCTAGAAGTCAATTTACAAAGTGCTTGCAACTTGTCATGTCTAGTACAGAGCTATATTAGACTACTGGCTTCTAAATGCATAGAAATATTCCTAGCCTCCTAATTAGACATTTTAACTATAGTCTTACATATGTCTATTTCTCTACAACTTGAAATTTGAGAGACACAGACAGATATATACAGAGAGACAAAGAGGGAGAGAGGGAAAGAGGGAGAGAGGGAGAGAGGGAGAGAGGGAGAGAGGGAGAGAGAGAGAGAGAGAGAGAGAGAGAGAGAGAGAGAGAGAGAGAGAGACTCTAAATATGCCAGACTCCATTCTTCATGGAAATTAGTACAAATCCCTGAAGGTCATCATGACAGCATCATTGTTGTCATCCTTCATACTTATCTTGTTAGCATGTGTCAGGCCTCTCCTTATGTTATCAGTGTGAGAAACTAAAAACCCATAAATCAACAAGTAGCCTATAAGGCATGTAGTTCTTACATTTTTGACTAACCAGTCAATTCATTTCAAATCACTATCCTTATATTTTAGTTTAATTGCTTGCATAAGCATAGAGAAAAAAATATGCATGACCCAGACTAGCATCTATGCAGCAGGTTGATTTAAACACAACAATAAAGACAAAATGTCAAGGCACATTTCCTGTGGCCTGGGGGAAGGCTACTTTCTAGAAATAAAGGTCTCCATCTTCAGCATATAAGCCTGAAGGTGCTTTAAGAGTGTAGCAAAAAAGTTAGTGGGGTGTGGGGAGTGGTTTATGAAAAATGCACGAAGCTCAAGTTCACCATTTACAATCAGTGACAGATTACTCAATGGATCTCTCTACTGACAAAATTGCCATTTATCCACCCTTGATATGAATCCTACGCTCTACTTTGAAAACCACCGCATGAAAACACAGATCCCTTAGAACAAAACTGTAAACTATGGAGTTTCCACAATGCAAGTGTCTTTAGTACTATATCCCTGCCTGACTGAACTTGAGAGCCACCATAAGGCAAATGGAACATTTCTGAAATAATGAAAATCTAATAGCTGACCCAAGAGCTTTACTCACTTGAAAATTTACCTGGTTTACTCTAAATCATAAAAACAAATCTCTCCCATTACAGCAGAATCAATATTATATACAGGCTCAACTCAAAGAAAATCTACAGTAGTTTAATATTTGAGAATGTGGTAAGAAAATTAATAGGCTCACTGAAGAGACATTACAAGGAGTGTGTGTGTTTTCACGTGTACATATGTGTTTTTTCTGTATGTGTGTGTGCATTGGAAGATGTAATGTTTCATTGACATCCAAAGATAATTCAGATAAACATATGAAACCATAACATTTGTACTTCACAGATGATCACATTTGTCCTTGACTTTTGCTTGTCTCTGATCCAGATTATTAACACATCATAATATAATAAACTGCCACATATTGGAATTGTCCCAAGGCATTTTGTCACATGAAGAAAGAGAGACATTAACATTTACTGACTCATTGAATTTAATCATCAGCAGATAATTATTAAGTTCATTCATCAACCTCATAAGATTCATATATTCTAGTCTCACACACCAAGAAACAGGATGTTTCAAGTCAAAGGTTAGAAAATTACAATCAATATCATTGCTATTTTCCTGAATAAATTTATTAACTGTATATAGATTTACTCAATAATTACAGCCCAAGGAATAGAATATACTTAAGGCTATAGGTATCACATTTAAATTAGCCCTATTGTAACTTTTTAAAAATTTTCTTACGAGACAAAGTCTCACCAGCACCAGTTAACGGGGACTACACAATAATTCCAATTTTGGGGCAGACTTCCTATGCCCTAGAATGAAAAGAAGGAAGACTTCAGGGAAATCAATATTAGACAAGCCCTGTGGGAGCAAGATGGGAACCAGTTAAAGGTGTTACCAATAGCATCTTTATCTTTTGTCAAAGGGCAGAGTTTTGACAATGTTTAATCATATTTTATGATAGTCGCTTATTTTTCAGTTTGCCTCTATTATCAAAACCACCTTCAACTAAAAGAAAAAAAAATGAAAATTCAGTCTATCCTTGCCACCATCCTAGGTTTTACATATTATTTACGGCATCAAAATGCCAGAGCCACAGATCTCTGCTCTAAAGGATTAATGAGAACTTTGAGACTGAAGAGAGCTGGAATGTGACATGAGCAGAGGGCCAGGCCAACAAGATGACTAAGTGTTCCTGAAGCCCTGCAACATGTACAGATCACTGTTTCACTGGTGTGTGGAATAACTAACAAAGAATTACTAGGAAACAACAGAATGTCATCAGGGCTAATTTGATTAAGCTACAGGAGAACACAGATGTCTATCCCGAGTCACAAACTCTTTACCCTTCTCTCACTATTTTCAAATATACAAAGAAATGTCAATATTGAGAGGCACCATTTCAGGGGAGACCATTGCATCTAGGTCAAGAGACCATGACAATCCCCCATACTCCCACTCTCCTAAGGGAGAAAGAAGGCTCTCTTTCTCTCTCTTTCCCTCTCCTTTATCTTTTTCTCATCCATCCTCTTTCCTTCCATTGTTCCTTTTCTTCCTGCCCATGTATGCACACATACATGTCTGACATTCTCTACATATATATCTCATTTTATATAAGTAAAATAAAACTATTATGGAAAAATTATAGTCTGGGGTTGAGAAATCTATCAAATTCCTGTGAATATTTTGTTTCTTAGAATACCTTAGAGCAATGGTTCTCAACCTGTGGGTTGCAACCCATTCAAGTCACCTAAGCCCATCCCAAAACATGGATATTTATATTACTATTCATAACATTAGCAAGATTATAGTTATGAAGTAGCCACAAAGATATTTTAGGGTTGGGAGTTACTAAAACCTGAGGAACTATATTAAAGGCTCTAGTTCCTGGTCCTTATACCTTTCTGCTACCTGCCATCACTTCCTGGGATTAAAGGCATGTGTCACCATGCCTGGCTGTTTTTAATATGACTTTGAACTCACAGAGATCCAGACAAATCTCTGCCTTCAGAATGCTAGGAATAAAGGTGTGTGTGCCACCATTTTCTGGCCTCTATATCTAGTGGCTGTTCTATTCTCTGACCCCAGATATGTTTTTTAGGGTGCACAATATATTGTGGAATACAATATCACCACATTTCCTTTTTTGTCTAAAATTTTAAAAAAGCTTATAACTAATACAAGAAAAACTATATCCATTTTTGTTTGTGAGCCTAACCTGACCCGGAACTGTCCTTAGTGCATATGATGGCTGTATGGAACCTTGAGTTTACACAGGGACACTTTGCTCAGCCTGTAAGGAGGGGACTGGACCTGCCTGTACTGAATCTACCAGGTTGAGCTGAATCCCCAGGGGAGTCTTGGCCCTGGAGGAGATGGGAATGGAGGGGAGGGGCTGGGGGAAAGTGGGGGGGGGGGCGGGAGGGGGAAGAACAGGGGAACCCATGGCTGATATGTAAAATTAAAACACAAATATAATAAAAAAATAGAAAACTATATCCAATAAGTATATATAGTATATACAGTCAAGAATTACATTAACAATGCCCACTCCATTAATATTTGACAGATTCAGACAAAAGATTCTATTATATATATTAACAATGTCCAGTTCATTAACATTTGACAAATTCAGACAAAAATTTTCATTACTTATTCTATTTAAAACAAGTAGTTCCTTTTTAAAAGTATATTCAATAATCTCCTTTTTTATTTTATCATATCCATATCCTCTTTTTTTCTAAGTAGATGCAAAAATCTACCTTTTATCTTACCATTTCTATATCTTCCTTTTCTTCTTTAGAGTAGATTCAATGATCTACCCATTTATTCTATTATTTCTTTATCTTTTTCTCAGAGTACATTCAATGATCTACCTCAGATATTTACAAACATGATTGATTCAAACATCCCCAAATTGAAATATTGGAAAAATCAAATCCATTTAAATATCATAATGAAGCTAAAACCCCCTCAGAATTCAGATTAGGGATAATCTGCATGTCTATAACACCCCAAAGAAAGCTATGACCCTGTTCCCACACACACACACACACACACACACACACACACACACACACACACCCCCCCCCCCCACATCCTTGACTAAGATTAAAATCTACCCAAAAATGTTATGGTTTGAATTAGTTTCATCAATTGAATTCCTCATTAAAACTTACCATTGATGCCTTTAATTATATTTAATTACCTTAATTTTTTATCACAATGTGACATCTTAGGTCCATGACAATAGGGTCCCATTATTTGATTACTTATTTTATACTTAGAGGAGCAGAACCCTGGATAAATGATTATGGCTATACTTCCTTTCCTCATCTAAAAATCAAAGATGGCAATGATAATAACCCAGTGTTATGCCTAACATACCAAATTCATTTAATAATGTTAGACTTTACTATGCTAGCAAAATTGTATAAAAAAGATCAAGATAATTCAATATCTGGATTCAAAATCACATTATTCTGATGATCCTGAGTCTCACATACTTCATCTATAAAATGAGGGATTCTCACCTACTACTACACATCACTGTGAAGACTGAACAAGAAAATGAGCATTAGTGAAACTAAGAATTTGGACACATATTTCATGTAAAATCATATTTGATAAAATCTTCTTTGATATCTTTAAGCTACCAATATTTCTGAAAGTAACTTCAAATCAAATTTACAAATAAAGGAAGATAAATAGAACTGTCTAATTAATCTGATCATTGTTGGTTAAAAATTACAAAGAAAATGGGATTTTTTTAACCTATGAAATGAACATAAATCACAAATTATGAGATGGTGAGAAATGCTGAGTTGCAATAAGACATGCCTCCCCAGAGGACACAATGCAGCACTCTGAATGACCCTGAGAAAAGTTACTTATGCAAAGAAGACACAAAGTATAAATCCACCTGAATCCATTTAAGAGACATGGAAAGGTTAATGGCATAGGCATCACCTCTTTTGGTGGTAGCAGATCTGGTACTGAGTTAGAGCCTCACCATTGTGAACAGAGGCACCACATTCACAAAACCCAAAAGCCATGGGAACGGGTGTGTGGTTCTCCTCTAGGAGATCAGAGATTATTTCAGAAATCAAATCCTTATTTTGAATGAAATGTGAATTTTCCTCCTTCCATTTCCCCTTCTCCCCCACCATCATTGCTCCCCATTTGCCTCCTCAACCCTGCATTCTCCTATCACTTGAAAGGGCAGTTTTAATAGCTTTAGAGCTGGGAAGGGAAGGGATGCTTAATATTAAAGGAACAAGTGCTTTACATTTAATTTCACTTGGTATTTAAGAATTTCATATATGCATATAATATGGTTTGATCAAATATAACCCTTCCTTCCCTCTCATCTACTTCCACCCTTATCTCCCCAAAGCAGGCACATTATCTATGGCTTTGACTCTTAAAATTAAATAAAACCAAAAACAAAGGCTATTAGATCTGGGGGATATTATAAAGTAATTTACAAAAATGAGTAAGTTTTGTGTTAATCATAAGTAGGATCATGTGGTTCCACAAACACTGGAAATGATGTCAGCATGTGTACTGTTTACCAGCTCAGTTTCCCTTTTGGCTCTGCAACCAGCTTCAGGGTAAACTAGAACCACGTCTACCATATTTATGTGGGGACAGTTCATGTGTCTTTAATTAAATCTATTAAATATCATAAAATGAATATGAACTGCATCAAGACAGAGAGCGTATAAGGGTGGTAGCAAGATATAATGCCGAGCTGCTTTGGGTTTGAAAATGCACCATCAGATCCTGAGTATGGCATAAGGAATGTGGTGATATTTTATCTGTACTGAAATGTGATTCTATTTGTATGTTAATAAATAAAGTTGCCTGGGTGTCAGAGCTAATAACAATCCATAGCAGAAGCCTAGCAGTCGTGGCACACAGTTTAATCCTGATCACATTACAAGCAGATCTCTGTGTGTTCAAGGATACAGCCAGCATGGAGACACACACCTTTAATCTCAATACCAACCATAGAGACCTGGAGGTTTATATAGATAGGCAGTGACAAGGAGGTCATGTGGTTAGGTTTACAACCAATAAAAAGGCAGAACAGAAAGTCAATACAAAGACAGACTCACAGGAATTAGGCCTTTTTCAGAGGGGAAGGACAGCAACAGCAGCGATTGGAAAGAAAAGGTTTTAGTCTCAGCTCTTAACTACTGCTCTGGCCACTTGGGCTTTTAACTCTGCATTTGGCTCTGTGTTTCTTATTCAATATGACCATTACATCTACAAAGGAGTTAACAGGAAGTAGGCAGTCAAAGAAGGGTATGGAATGGCAGAGATAACATTCCCATATAGCTGATGGACTGTAAAGAGAGAACACACTTAGCAGCTGAGATGCCACCTGCTAGCCTTTATTATCTCCTGTGCCAAGATCCATCAGGCTGAAGAGATGAATGAGTGAGAGTAGGAAGCAGTTGATAAAGAAGGGAGAGGCATCAGAAAAGTGTGGAGTCCTATTTATAAAACAAGACAGGAGACTGCTTGATGGTAGATCAGCTCTAGAGACCCCACCATTTGCCCCTGGATATTCAGTTCTTTGTTCACATCTGGGAAGAACACAGACTCCTGGTGAGCAGCCAGCCAATGGCCCTGAACTCCCTGCAACAAGAATGCTAATCTTGGGTGATTTAGAGCATTTCACTCTTCACCACTGAAACTGGATTTGCATGTGTCTGCCAAAGTCTGGAAGGTTTTTGGAGGTAATCACAACAAGCTCACTTGAAAAGCATTTCACACTGAAAATGCATTTGCTTGAACACTGGCATAGTTGAATTCTGCCTTATGCAAACCTGGTGGTGATGAAAACATGATGATGGTGTAGTGATCAGTCTGAAATTCTGTATAAATTTAGTATAGGAGGTAAAGACTGATTTCAAAACCTCGTTGAACACTGTACAGTTTCTCAACCTCAAATCTCTATCTTGTTTGCAACATCATCTGTGATAGATTAACACTAATAAAGTTATTTGGGTAGTATAAATTATCTTATAGGTATAAAAGTCAGAAGTCCAAAAGCAGACATCACTGGACTAAAATTAAGTGGCAGGAGAGCTTGTCCTGGAGCCTCACCTCTGGAAGGTGAGAGTGTCTACTTCCTGTGTTTCCCAGTTTGTAGGGAATCTCTTGAATTATTGAGCACTCCTCCTCTCCTTCCAAAGACAACTGTCATCTGACGCTCACCTGCTTCCAGGGCCATGTTTTGTCTTGATTCTGTGTCCTGCCACTTAATGTCATTCAAAAAGGTGCTACTAGAAAAATTCAGTTCATTCTTTCCATATCAAGAGGCTTAACTTAGTTTACTTAATGTACACTAGGCTGAAAAAGATAAATGTCACATGTTGTTTTGTTTTTTCATATAGGGGAGCTAGATTTATTTTTTTCTCAATGGATTGAAACTGGGTATATGGCTCAGGTAATAATGGTACTTATTGCACTAGCATGAGGATCTGAGTTTGTATCCCAGCACCCACATAACAATCCAGGCATGCTTGTTCACACATCTGTAAGCAAAGTGCTACAGGGGAAAAAGACAAGAGGATTGCTGTGGCTTGCTGGCCCTCATCATAACTCCATGATGATATGAAATTTTGTCTCAAAAGAGTAAGACAGAGAGTCAGAGAGTGGGCATATTGACTGTCTCCTCCAGTATCTACACACACAAACATGGTGTATGCTGCTCTACACCCAAGCAATATACCATATACACATATACTACACTTATCCATATGCATAGTCATGAACTCGCATACATATACAGAGACATACATGAGTAAAAGGGTGAATATTTTCAAATAAAAGAACCATTGAGATGGGAAGTGAGATAGAATAATATGAATATATCCAAAGTAATGTGTGTGTGTGTAAATAAATATATGGTAATTTATATTTTTGAATATATGAAAAGTATATATATATGAAAATGTATAATAAATATATTTCTCTGTATAATCAACATACAAAATCTTATTATTGGCATAATATGATATGCCTTGAGATATCTATTTCTTAATTGTTCCTGACCTATGGTAGATACCTAAATTATATATGTTGAAATCCTAACCCCATAGTGATAGTATTTGGAGCTGAACCATTTGGAAGATAATTAGTTAAAGGTTATGTATGCCTTTGTGAAAAAGACAAGTGACTACACAAAAGTAACTTGATGAACCCCTTCCACTATGTAAACACAGCACAAGCAACAATCTGCAAACCAGTAATTGAAGCCCCCCCTCTAGTCAGGAAATCCATGTTTCTTGATCATGGACTCCGTGCCGGCACATCTCAATAAAGATTATATTCCTGTTATTTCATTTGATAGCATTTTGCTATGACAGCTCAAATATAAGACAGCTTAGGCAATAGAGGTGTCTATTTTCTTATAGTCATACAAGAAAAACGTGTTTTCCTCTTGAATTGCTATGTAAGGACCTTACAAGTTGAGTTCTTAAGGTGATTTAGGACAAAATTGTACATGTGTGCCAGGTCAAGGAAGAGGAATCACAGAGCAGAAGCATAGGGCAGGACTGCAGCTGTAGTGCCATTGGTAGAGTGCTTCTCTCGCTTGTTCAGAGCCCTGAGATTGGTGCTTCAACACGACATGACCTGGGTGGAGATGGTAATACAATGGCTGTAAACCCAGAGATAGGAGGACAAATGTTCAAAGACTACACAGTCAGGTCAAGGTGAGTCTAAGCTATATGAGGCCCTGTTTCACCAAAAAAAAAAAAAAAAATTAATAACCTGTTCTGCAGAAATAGCACAGAAATTAAGAAAACTTGCTGCTGCAGAAGACGAAGGCTCAGTTCCTGGTATCAACTTGGTTGCTTACTACCATCTGTAATTCCTGTACGAGAAGGCCTGACACCCTCTTCTGGCCTCTACAAGGACCAGGCCCACACATGGCACACAGGTGCATACATGAAGGCACTCATACCTACACACAAAATTAAAATAAATAAATCTTATAATTAATTAAATAAATGATCGACAAAATCCCATAAGTATAATGGCTCCCAAGCTGAGGAGAATGGCCCCCCAGGTATCATGATATGTTTCCCTAGGCTTTTGTGTCTGAATTGCCCAGTTCTTGAGACACTCATCAACCAAGCTGCCTTGGAAAAGTAGCCTTAAATTCTAACTTCCATGAATACCCCACTACAATTCCACTGACCATCTACCTCCATGGCTCTTTAACTGTGTTATAGTTTCAAAGCAGCTTGAAGTGCTTCACAGTTCTAGTATTAAATTATATTACATTCCTTCTGATTCTATCATGTCTTAAGAAAGCTGGGATCATAGCCATGGCTGTGATAAAATGTGCTGCATGGAAATTAATGTAGACAGGAGAGAAGGTGGAAGTGTCCAATCTAATTCTAGTATGTGAGAAGTTATTAAGTCCCCAAGAGATTCATGCACCTCATTACTAAGTAACTGTGGGCGTTCATACCAAACAGAAGTCCTTTCTTCCCAGATTGGATACATTTTTTAAAATGATGGAACTTTTTTCTGACTGTATTAACACATAATCATTCACCTGTTTCGACTTAACCATTTTATGAATGAAAACTTTATTTCTATAAGCTGGAGAGCTGTGAGAATGTGACAGAGACACTATGGGTAACCAGAACCAAGAAACTTCGAGAATCTTGGGTTATGAGTTTCTACTTAGGTAATGCTTACACTTAATTTTCTGGTGTACCAAATTCCTCAGAAGGTCACACTGTTGCCCACCCACTATGTAAGACAAAACACATTATCCTAATATCTTAGATAAATCTCTGTCTTGCTTTTCAAAATACCCCATGTCTTTCCCATAGCACCTTAAAACCATGCACCTATTTTCTTTGCTTTGCTATTGTCTTCAGAAATAATCACAACTTTTAGGATATATAGACTTAAAATTTTCATAAATGTCTATTAAGTTGATGTGTTTTATAAATAATGATAGATTCATATATGATGATAATGGTAAGATACATGATATATAATAGGTTTATGAAAGGGAAGTTGGTCATATGATAAGGGAGGCCAATTTCAATTATCTGACATATACAAGCTAGGATCAGGACAATGTTATAATTTCAACTGGGTCCCAAATCCTGAGAAACATGGTAGCTAATGATATAAATCCCAGTCTTCTAGCAGAAGATTCATATCCTAGTACAACCTATCAGGCAATAAGAAAAATGAATGATTTTTCTCTCCTTCTGCATCTTTGTTCTATTTAGACTTTCAACAGATTGGACAATGTCCACCCACATCAGGGAGAACAATGTAATTTACTGACTCAATTTAAATCTCATCTAGAAACATCAACACAGATTCACCCAAGAATAACATTTAATCCAAGCACCCTATAGCATAGTCAATTTCACATAAATTTAAGCATCAAAACCTCCAGTCATTTGAAGTCTCTTCCTCTTTGGGAATTCCTCAGCATAAGAAAACATATTTGCAGGAGATCAGATTCCTGATGCAGAAGTAGTGGGCTCCTTATTTGCCAAAATAATTTGTGCACAGACAGAACGATGCACTGTGACCAGGATAGGGAATCCAAAGAAAGAGAAAATAAAAGCTAGAGATTATATGGTAACAAGAAGCCAGAATATCATTACTCAGTCACAGAATTCAGGTAATGGTAGACTGGACTGTGCACAACCCTCTCCCTTCCTGGGTTGCAGGTGGCAGATACCATCCCATCTCCTCTGACCTTGCCACTCTTCAATATTAGCTACCTTTCTTCCTGCTGGCCTCATTATCATCATCGTTATTGTTAATGATGATGATGATGATATAAACATATGCTTTCCTATTTACATCAGCTACAGTGCATTTCTGTCTGAAGTAAGCATGGCTCTCCAGAAGCAATGTGATTTCTACTAAAGTTTCATAAGCTATTCTACATGTTAAAGTCACATGAAACACCTCATAAATACTAGTTAGGTGAATCACCAGAGTAGTTTGAATAAAGCATTCTTCTAGATTCTCTTCCTTAAACTATAGTTTATAAGGAAAGCAAAGAGTAGGACTAAAGACAATACAATCTGCCTTGGAACACCTCTTACTTTCAAGATGAGGAAGTTGGAGACATAGTTTGACTTCATCAGGAATGGACAGGCAGTACTACCTGTGGCTGCCATGTCTGCTTAGTTCATCAAATGAGACCTAAATCACTGACATTTTGTGGGTAAAGCAGAAACAACCTTACATATATCAACACAAAATATGCCACTATAACATATGAAATTGACATTTCATGTCCATTTTAGATACAGCTACACAACCTTAGTCTAAAAGGGACTATTTAAAGAGAGAGGCAGAGTTCCCCTTTCTGACAGATAGGTGCCATGTTTAGGGAATTTATTTAGATTGTATCTGAACTAGAGTATCAACTATACAATGATTTTGGTACAGTGACATCACACACCAAAAACAGTTTTCTTCTCCTCATTCTAAGTTGTTGTGCCACAGATGTCCTATGTAAGAACTTTCTCCCTTTGGCATTTCCACAATCATTACAAAGCTGATCAACAGGCTTTTCAAATAATAAACCATGGAATTCTCCCTTTATTCATTTCATTTCAGGTAAGAACAGACTACAATCATCAATTCCTACAGAGCCCTGGCTAAAAAGGGTCAGTCTATTCAATTGATATAAAATTCTATATAGTATGTTCCCTCTTTTTACATACTTAAAATACTCAAGAATTTCTCTTATTTGTCCTTTTGTGTGTGTGCATGTAGGCAAGTGTTCGTGCACACATGTGGATGTGGATGTAGGTGCCAGACCGTGATGTAGTTTTGGTCTTCAATCTCTTTCCATTACATTTTTGAGACAAGTTCTCTCACTGAACTAATTTGACTAAAATAGCTGAGCAGATGGCTCAAGGATCTTCCCGTCTCCACCTCCCCAGCACCAGTGATAGAGCTGCTGCTGTAGTGTCCTGCTTTTCACACAGGTGCTGGGGATGTGAACTTAGGTCCTCATGCTGCACTGCAAGTGCCTTACTGACTGAACCTTCTCCCCAGACCTCTCCTTTGATCTAGTAAAATAAAAGTCACATAATTTTTTAAGACGTATTTCCTCAAATTTTACTATATTGTCTCTTAATTGTAACAATTCCCAAAATAATTTAAAAATTCACAAACAAAACACCTCAGAGAGACAGCCTGTGTAATTTTGTAAAACGCTTTCACACACAAACACACAAGAACATACAAATATTTATCACCAACATTAACAATTACAAACAGGTAACTAAAAAATTAAATAACAGATAATACAGAAGCACTAATAAACTACTTATTAGTTGGCTACAATAATCACACTCACATTTTAGCGTTTTTCCATAGTAATAAAATAAAATAAAACATGATACAAACTTTCATGTGATCAAAAAGGAACTGAATATTTTACATAATAATTTTACTGCTTCTTTGGCTTCTGGTTCAGGTTCTCCCAGAAGTGCTCATGAGATCATGACTCTTGACTATGTTCTTCTTTGGCATGACCATATCATCAATAACTGTCTCCTGATAACATGACAAACTTATGACTGTGAAACAGAGAGTACATTCCTATAATTCCTAATACAATGGTAACAACAGCAACATGAGTGTTGAAATTAGGTCTGCCCACATACCTTGGCCATCACCAACTACAGAAAAGCCACAATGCAACAAATGTCTTCACTTCCATTCTTTTGTGGAGCTTTCTCCTGATCAAGCAGGTCCAAAGGCTACTTTTTTTTCCCCATAAAATCCTTTGTGGCTCACATACATTATTTTTGTCTTGCATTTTCATTTTTCAAGGCTCACTACCATGACATCTCCAGAGTGAGGGATATATAAGGAACTTTTCCCCTGCCTTTTATTGTAAAATGATTTTTTTTGTTTCCTTACATGATCTATTCTGGTTACAATTTCCCATCCCTCTACTTCTTCCAATTTCTCCTCACCTCCCCTCTCATGGATACACCCCCTTTATGTCTCTCATTAGAAAACAAACAGGATTCTAAGAGAATATAAAAATATAATATAGTAAGTATAAGACAAATAACTAACATATCATAATAAGGCAAACCAGACAAACAGAAGGAAAAGTGCCCAAGAAAATCTCAAACCAGAGAATCACTCATGCACATACTCAGGAATTTCATAAAATCACTAAGCTGGAATATATCTATAAATACATATGTAGATATATATGCATACAAATATTCATTCATATATAAAGTATACATATATATTATACATTCCAGTATATATGTATATATATATATATGCAAGGTATATATGCATATACATGTATAAGTACACACACATATATACTCATAAAAAAGCAACTTTAGGATAGAAGGATAAAAGAAAAAATTATAAATAAAATAAACAAAAATTTTTAAGGTACAATTAAACAAACAAACTACCGACAAGACATTGTAGGACAAAAAAACTTTTAAGATGGCACTGAGGTTGTTTTCTGTTGGCCATCTACTACTGTGCATATAGCCTGCCCTTAATAGTAGCTTGTTTTTGCAGTAAAACCCCCTTGGAGAGCACTTATTTTTATTTGCAAGGGGTTGTCAATTGGAGATGGCTTCTGGTTTAGGGATGGGCGCATATTTTCACTTCTCTTTTTATATCTAAGACCCCATCTGGTGCAGATCCATGAAAATCCTGTGCATGCTTCCTCAGTCTCTGTCTCTTCATATGTGTAGTGATCCAGTTGATTTAGAGGGTCTTGTTTTCTTGGTCTTTCATTCCTTGTGGCTCTTATGATTTTTTTTCTGATTCCTTTTCCATAGAGTTTCCTCAACCCTGAGGGGGGTGATTTGATTTATAGAGATATCCAGGGAAGTAGGGCTGAGTGTTCCAAGGTCTCTTACTCTCTGAATAATGTCTGGCTGTGGGTCTGGGTATTAAGAACATATACTATTTTAATAATGACACTAAATTTGTTATATTTTCTGAAACTATGTGATATATAATGCTAACATTTTATGTAATACTTAGACAAAGTAGCATTCCAATAAGATTCCTCTTTCTGGGTTTCTAATATTCATATGACTATTAGCTGTGACTGGCCTAGGCTGTTCTTCCAACCAGTCCTCATCTATCATCTCTGCCTCATCCAATGTCTTTGCAGACTATATTCATTACTTTTGTCTGGGCCTGTGTCTTAGTTACAGTTTCTATTGCTGCAATGGAACACCATGACCAAAAGGCAAGTTGGGGAAGGAAGGTTTTATTTGGCTTCTGCATTGCTGTTCATCACTGAAGGAAAGCCGGACAGGAACTTAAACAGGGCAGGATCCTGGAGCCAGGAGCTGATGCAGAGGCTGTGGAGGGGTGCTGTTTACTGACTTGCTTCCCATGGACCACCTTCTTATACAACCCAGAACCACCTGCCCAGGGATGGCACTACTCACCATGGCTTGGGCATTCCTCCACTGATCACTACTTGAAAAAATACCTTATATCTCGATCTCATGGAGACATTTTCTTAACTCAAGCTCCTTCCTCTGAAGACTTTATAGCTTGTGTCAAGTTGACAGCTAAAACTACCCAGTACAGCCTGCCTTACTCTTTTCAATGCTGGGCCCCTTAATACTTTCATTTTAAGGATTTTGTTACACATTATATGATCAGGATTTCTGAACCTTGACTCTTTGTGACACAAATATCTTTGTTATGGGGAGGAAGTAATCATTTAAATTTTGTGTCAACTTGCCCAGGCTACAAGAGTTCCACATATTTGGTCAAATATTATTTTTTCTCTACAAGGGTGTATTGGACCATATTAATATTTGAAACAGCAGACAAAGTAAAACAGACTGCCTTTCAAATTTTGAGTGAGCCACATACATTTAAGTCAAGGCTGAAGATCAAAAAATGCTATGTAAGAGGAAATTCCTGTCTGATGCTATGGACTGGGGCATGGTCAAATTCTCTGGAGGATCTTGAGTAATGCAGGGGATGTCTGATACATTGTGAGATGTTAACAGCATCTATTTCTCCTAGATACTAGAAGTATCACCTTAGCTATGATAATCAAAAATGCCTGCAACCATTATCAAATATACTTCAAGGTCATAAATACACCTGGCTGAGACCAACTGAACTAAAAGTTAACCAGAGAATCCATTAAGGCAAATTGGAGATAAAAACATCTCAGAAAATCTAATCCATTGTGGTAGTGCTCATACCAGTGCTCAAAAAGAACCAAATCATCCCCCAGGTGAGTACATCATATTCTTTCCTTAGTTTTTCAGTGTTTCAGCTTAAATTCTATCCTCCATCAAGATAAGAGATGGGATGAATTTTCATCTCCAGAAAGGCTTATTTATTTAACAACTTTGTTCTATGTCCAGGAAATCTGTTTCAAAAGTAGATCCTTATATATGACCCCACGTAAGATTTCAGTTTCCCCAGATTTCCAGCAAGGTAGGAGAGGAACTGACCCAAACACCTCCAGAGAGAAAGCAAGTCATCTATCTGTCAGTTATGAATTTGCACACTGCCACACTCCAGAATAAGAAAGCAATCATAAATCAAATGATTCATTGCTATGGATATTGCTCTGTATGCTGTGAATGTGTTGCTCTGATTGGTTAATAAATAAAATGCTGATTGACCAGTAGCCAGTCAGGAAGTATAGGTGAGACTAGCAGAGAATAGAATTCTGGGAAGAGTCAGGAGTCTCCAGCCAGAAACAGAGGAAGCAAGATGTAAAAGCAGAACTGAGAAAAAAACCAAGCCACATGGCCAAACATAAATAAGAATTACAGGTTAATTTAAGTGTAAGAGCTAGTCAATATTTAGCCTGAGCTAGTTTTATTTAATATAAGCCTCTGTGTGTTTACTTGGGTCCAAGCGGCTGTAGGACTGGCAGGTGAGAGAGATTTGTCCTGACCACAGGACAGGTGGGACACAGGAAACTTCAGCTACACCTTATGCTGGGGAAGATAGTTCTCCTGACCACATTGCATTTGCTGAAGCTCATAGTTCATGAACACAGACACAGGAGTAATGTCCTAAGATTCAACAACAATGGTTCATGCTGTAGGATAAGTATTTCCACTTCTACACTGGGATATGTATTTTAGATTTTTCAAGGGTTTAATTTGTCTGATGAAAAATTCTATAGCAAGTCAGTAAATATTAAGAACGATAAGGTAGCATAAAATTTTTCTCAAGGTAAAATCTACATGCAGCTAGAAATAAAAGAAAGAGAAGAAAGGAAGAAAGGAACAAGGAAGAAAAAAAGAGAGAGAGAGAAAGAGAGAAAGAAAGAAAGAAAGAAAGAAAGAAAGAAAGAAAGAAAGAAAGAAAGGGAGAAAGAAAAACAGAAGCCAGAGACATTTCTGAGCTATGAAGATACTGAGCTGTTAGTATTTATTTTCAGCAGATCAACACTGGAGTGTGTAATTTGTTCATTATTATTTGCAAAACACATTATCTTCTTCTATTTTCTTCTGCAACAGTCATAAAAGGCAAATAAATGTGATGGGATAATGACACAGGGATTGAAGTTTTTTTTTTTTTTATGGGAAAAAGTCTTTACAGAAAATTCTCAATTTCAAATAACTAGAACATAAGGAACATAGCCCAGTCACACTCCCACCCCCTGGCGTAAGCATGAACTGAGTTAAGCTACAATTAAGTCTATATTAGAAAAAGTGAATTTATCAGTTGTTGAGATACTAACCAACACCTAGCTGACCCTCTCCTGCTTTCCTTCTACTAACTGCTGATTACTTTATGTTCCTTTTTTATTAAGAAACTTTTTATTCATTTTACATACCAATCACAGATCCACCTCTTCCCTCCTTCTATCCTTCCGGCCTTGCCCACCAGCTCACCCCCTATTCCACCCTACAAGAAGGTAAGACTTCCCATGGGGAGTCATCAGAATCTGGTACATCCAGTAGAGGGAGGTCCAAACCTCATCCCATGCATCAAGGGGTCCCACCATAGGTAGTGGGCTCCAAAAAGTCAGCTTATTCACCAGGGATGGATCCTGATCCTACAGCCAAGGGGCCCCTTAAGCAGATCAAGCTACACAACTGTCTTGATTTTGCAGAGGATCTAGTCCAGTCCTGTGGAGGTTCCACGGGTGTTGGTGAAAATTTCCTAAGTTCCCACTAGTTTGGTTTCCTTGTCTCCATAGGTTTCCCCATCATGATCTTGATGCCCCTTGCTCATAGAATCGCTCTTCTTTCTCTTTGACTGGATTCCTGGAGCATGGCCTGGTGTTTGGCTGTGGATCTCTGCATCTGCTTCCATCAGTTACTGGAGAAAGTCTCTATGATGACAGTTAGGGTATTTACCAATCTGATTAATGGGGTAAGCCAGTTCAGTCACCCTCTCCACTATTGCTAGTAGTCTAAGGTAGGGTCATCCTTGTGGATTCCTGGGAACTTCCCTAGCACCAGGTTTCTCCCTAACACCATGAGCCAGAACCTGGAAATAATCTAGAAGTTCCTCAACCTAAGAATGGATTAAGAAAATGTGGTACATATAGTGGAGTACTACTCAGCAGTAAAAAACTATGACAACATTAAATTTGCAAGCAAATGGATAGAACTAGAAAATATCATCCTGAGTGAGGTAACCCCAAATCAAAAGGACAAACATGGCATGTACTCACTCATAAGTGGATACTAGATGTAAAGCCAAGAAAAACCAGACTACAATGCACAGCTCTAGAGAAGCTAGCTAATAAGAAGGACCCAAAGAGGGATTCATGGATTGCCCTGGGAAGATGAGATCCCCATGAGTAAACAGGATTGAGGGAGGCAATGTAGAGTAGGGTATGGGAGGTGAGAACATAAGAAAATAGGATGTGTGAGCTGGAACAGGGATGGAGTGGGAGAGCAATGAAAGATACTCTGTGGTCTTACGCCACACATTTCACTTCCTACCCACCCACCATAAATCTCATGCTTCTCTCTTGAGTCTTGTTTTCATTATCTCTTAGTTACATACGTCTCTAAGAAACCAGTATATTCTTGTCATTCATTCTGTGTCAGTTGTTAGGAGGCCATTCATCCAACTGCTCTTCCACTCTGTCAGCTTGTCAGCATTTGCATTTTATTTCCTGATAGTGTCTAATAAATGGAGGATCTGTAAAGACAAAGGACTAGGTCCTGATATCCAGTTAAAAATTTATCAAGACTTTAAATTTGGTATGACAATAAAGGTACACCTCTGTAGAAAGTCCCACTCCATAAGAAAAAAATAAGTATGCATGAAAAGAGACTGAAGTCTTTAAACATCTTTCTTCAAGAAAATTTAGGATTGGCTGCTGGGCCTAACCAATCACAAGTGTTCTTTCTCTGTACTTATCTAGGGAATAGGGAATAATCACTCTCCTCATTGCAATGGGAAATTATAACATAACCTCTGAGGATAGTAGAGAAAGGGTCTTTGGTGTCTGGATTGTCAAAACAATTATAATAATTCAGCTAATCACCTTCATTTGATGAATATAACACATTACACATTTTTTTCCATAACAAACCTGCTTTGGGATACTTGCTGCTGACTAACAAACCACCAAATATCTTGGTGCATTATCACCACATAGTTTTTACAGTTTTTGTTTGAGCTCAAATGATCAGGTGTCATGTGGTATTTTTCTTCCAGACAATGGTCCTTAGGTAGCAAAACTGACTGATATGACCAATGGTTGAGTGTGGATATCCAGACCATATAAGCATGAATGTTGGAATGAGAGTTGGCTTCTCAAGAACTGTTCTTTTCTCCATTCACCAACATTCGGCTTTCTCATAACACAAAATACATCTTATTTGACAATGGCTTGTTCAAGAGTGGAGACAGGAGGAAAAAAGTGAAGACTGTAGTCATAAGAGCCATAGAAGTCACACACACTTGATCTCTAGTGCCTATAATTGACACAGGGCCTACATGAAATCAGCATATGAACTAACTGATCAGGCAATGGACCTCCATAGAGTACTAGAAGTATGTCAGCTAACACAATGCACACTGGTCATAAGGTGAGAATTAATGTGGTTCTTATCTTACAGATACAGGCTCTTTGAGTATGAGTCTAGATCCATACCCTAAAAATCGCCTTAACTGAAATAGGTAGGTACCTAAGTAGTTAGATCCTAGTTCCATTGTTCAGACGAGGAAGGTGACAAAGTTAAATCTAATTCTACTTAAAAAGAATGTTTTAATCCAACTGCCTATTTCATTTGCACTTTATTAATCAGAAAGAATGGACACTTCAGGAAGGACTTTTCTGCCCCACATTAGTCATTTATTAATTGTCTCATAGCAATCAGTTTTCCACTTGGCACACTGATCCACCCACATTTTATTAATCAGTCCCTGCTCTGTCCTAACAAAGGAGAGCAACATTCTAAGTATTCTCCATTTGAGTCATAGAGAGAATAGTGAAAAAAAAGGACTGTGGTGTTTGAAGCATATTATTCTAGCACAAATATTCCCGTGTTCTGTGAAGAACTGTTGTTGAAAGTTATCCCTTCCTCCAACACTGTACTGTTTACCTGACTGGTACCTTTCTCATTTAATTCCCTTCAAGAAGATAAAATATAGACTGTATCTTGAATTCCATAAACACATCTAGGAAGGATAATATAATAATCTTATAGGCCAGCTTGAGAGCCTACCCCTATTTAATTTTAGTGTGATTCTGCCACTTCCTTAGTAGGAATGTGTGTCTACCATCAAGTTTCTTAATCTTGCTGAACCATTCTGCTATTAAATGAAATTAATACTCTCATTGTCATAGACTTGCAAAAATTAAATGGGATAATATAAGTTAGTCCATACTCTATCTGGACAGGAACAACCTCAATGAAATGTAGCTATTGTGTTGAGCATGAAAGACAGGTCGATGATTTCCTTATATAGAACAGTCACAGTCACAAAGGTCTGAAAAAGCAAAATTGGCCATCAGCAAAATCTGACCTCAGCTAAAAAAATTCTCCTTATAATCTTCATCCCACTGTAGCGTTACAGAATGTGAATTTGCCCAGGCTCTGCCTAAGACCCTGTTAGAATCTCACACAGCACCTGGAACAGGTAGCATTCTCTCTTTTGAAAAATCTATCATTCTCCAAACACATTGGTGCCCAAGTGTTCCAGATAAGAGGCTATAGATATAAATGTCACTAATATGCACCAAATCCCTAATGAAAACTGTACCTGCTAAGGGTAGGAAACATAACTATCAACCACAACTGGAACATTCCCTCAAAAACAAAACAAACAAACAAAAAAACACCAAGACAAATGCGCATAGAAGGACCTTTTCCTATAAGCAATTATCTACAGGAATATAATTTTATGTACAATCCAGCTAAGCAGGTAGGCAAATAAAGACAAAATTATTTAGCCTTTTGATTTATTTTATGTATAGTTGTGCAACATATGCATGCCTACATCGAATTCTTTAGAACTGGAGTTATAGATGGTTGTGATCCACCATATGGGTGCTAGAAACTGAACCAAATCCTCTGCAAGAGCACTAAATACTTTTAACCACTGAGCCATGTCTCCATCCCAGAGACACTGAATGATGTAAAAACTAATATGGACATTCAAGGTCATGAAATTAACTTCCAACTGAATGAGACAAAACCCCATCCATTAAACATCATCCAGCTTCAATAATGGGGTTAAGAGCTATTTTTTATGTCACCAACATACTTTTTGTTTATCATGAATTTTTCAGACAGCATCTGTTTTTAAGTAGAAATACATGCAGGGAAAATAAAGCCTATTACAAGAAATTAAAATCAAAGTCCTGAAACATGTCTGCTTTATATACCTGCTAAAGAAAATTTAATGTCATCCAGCTTGGTTATTTCCCTCAAATTAAAAATAATACAAAATAGCATATTGAGAACAATTTACCTTTTTCCTGAATTACAAAAGAACTATTGCTTTCTCACAAGTCCACTGAGAAAGCCAACTGCTCTTTTGTATCTGGCTACAGATAGTGTATCCAACTCCTATGGAAGTTATCTGCATACAAAATTTTATTTTATAGGCTTAAGCCAATATTTGAAATGCTTTTTTGTCTCCTAACCATATTCCAAGAAAAGACAGGTTTCATGGTATTGAAGAATAAGAAGGCATCATGAAAAGAAGTATTTTCTAAATACATAACCACAACAAACAGTGGTCTGTACTTCTTCCATGGCCCAATGGATATATTTCATATAATTATTCTTTGCAATACCTTATAATCTAGGCATGTACAATCTTTTGACACCACAATATGATGTCATAAACAAGTGTATTGGGCCAGACTTATAACTATCCTGGGACACATGTGACTTGCAGGTTGGAAAAGTCACTTTATTCAATCAAAAGATGCAAATTTCTTGTAAAAGTAACAGAAAACTATTTTTTAAGCTTTCTCATGATGAGAAATGTCTTAGATAGTATAATGACACATTTAACTTTGGAGTACTATACTCAGCTATCTATCTATTTCAATGTCCCTTAGGATTTGACCTATGCATAGACACAAAGTAAATCTAAGTCATACTTCATTTGAGAGCCTCATATACATGACAAAATCTAACTATCCTGCCATACCTACCAAATATCTGTCACCACAAGGTAAACAATCTGAGTTTTGCATATGACATGGTTTGAGATACTGACAGACTCATGAAACATACCTATTTGAGAAAATCCTTCTTAGTACAGAACTTACACTTCAGTCTATATTAATGTACTCAGGCTTAATGAACTAAGATATTTATCACAGTCATGGCTATGACATTCACTATCTGAAATACAGGCTACTTAGTTCTCTGTATGCCTCCTTCCACTACTCAGTAAATAAGCAGTAGCAATAAACCTTGACATTTTGAAGAATCAGTGACAATTAAATTTAAGATATCAAATCTGTTGAATGTAGGTATTTAATAGTAGCTATTATGAATACTTCCATTTTGAAAGTATGTGTTTTCTTCTAGCCAGTTTTAAAAAGTAGAATTCACTAAGCATTCAGCAGTGACTGATTAGTTCAGGGATGCAATCAGCAGGTAAATGGAACAGTGAAGAAAGAAACTGGGAGAGGATTAAAAATAAGCCTCAAATTATCCCCAAGCAGATAAAGCCCTGACTGCAAAATCGTTGTCAACCAGACTCTATCTTTGTCTTCCCATGTAGTAACATGTCACTTTCTCTTAAGGATTTAGGTGAAACACAGTCTGCAAAAGCATTCAATTTGAAAAGGGAATGAAGGTGTGAAAATAAACATCTTTTAACCACAGGGACTTCTCTGTTCCTTGTTCTGCCTGAAAAAGTTGCATTCAGAAGCAGAAAAAATTCAATATCAATTTATCTCTAGTCCAGGTCTCACCTCAGTCATCTCTGAGCTTCTTTTTGAGTATACTAGAAGAATTTATAATCTTTTAATTCAATGCATAACATATAGTTCCCTTTAACACCATTTAAACACTGGCAAAGTTATACAACAATGATGGATGTGACGCCATTTAGTCTAAACCATTTATATTGTATGGGTGCAAGAATTCTCAGCACTGAGCAACTGAAATTAAGTTGGTATATTTTTCCAATATTCATTCCCATCCTTGCATAATTGTTGTGGTTGTGGAGAACTCTTTCCAGAAGCATAAAAAGTGAAGAAACTCACATGATGGCCCAGGCAAGTTATCTGGTATGTAAGGAGAGATCTTCATTTATAGCAATCTACTGAAAGGCAAATGGAGAAAAGAGAACTTTCAATCATGATGTTCATTCTCAAAGGATTATGGAGCCACTCACTAGTTAAATCAGCCTGAATTTTCTTCTATATTAGGATCTTATTACTCCTCTCTCATTCTTCTCAGGTAATTTGATTACATCTTGAGTTCCTTCTTCAAGAAGCCATCTACTAGGCTTTCAAGATTGATTCACCAAAAATTATTTCTAATGACTCCATGTACAATGAACACCCCAGCTGCACCTTTAGACTCTGTCTAATTGGCCATAGTGTTCTTAGATAAAGGGAAGTTGCTGGGAAAGTCTTTCTGTATGCTATTAAAGTGTTTCTCTGATTGATTGATAAATAAAATGCTGATGGGGCAGTAGCCTGGCAGGAAGTATAGTTTAGATGGGACAAGCTGAGAGGAGAATGCTGGGAAGTGGAAGGCTGAGTGAGGAGATGCTGCCAGCCATTGCTGCCAGGAGAAGCAAGATGTGAAGTACGGGTAAGCCACAAGCCACATTGCAAAGTATAGATTTATTGAAATGGGTTAATTTAAGATATAAGAACTAGATAGCAAGAATTTGCCATGGCCATACAGTTTATAAGTAATATAAGTCTTTGTGTGTTTACTAGTGTCTGAGTGGCTGCAGGAATCAGGTGGACACAGAAATACTTCAGCTACAGTAAGTAGATATTTATAATATGAGGTAGATACTTTGAATGTTAATGTAAGGAAATTAGGGAGGGAGTAACTTATTCAACTTTGTCTTTTTCTGAGAGGATTATGGACTTCATTTCAATAGAAGAGAGAACTCAAATTAACAGAATAATCACAGCACAATAAACTATTAGCATCCCTAATTATGTAACAGTCACAGAAGTCCCTGCATAATCTTCTGTCCTTGAAATTCTAGTCTTTCATCTTGGTGAAATCAAAAAGTCATATAGTTCTATATAACTTTCCCAGAATTCCCTTCAGAACCTTCTATGTGGAAGGCATTCTTTCCTCTGTATTCTTCATTTTGCCTTCTCCTATACTTCCCAGTACTTCACAGAATCTTATTGTCTCTATTCTTTGAACCAAAAGAAGGCAATGTATCTTGTAATGTAAGGGAAATACTTCTTGATGAGTCTTTAGTCACATCTTCCCCTCCTCTTCCCAACTTTGTCAAACACAGCACTTAGAATTATTTTGTATCAAATTATTTTAAATTATCCATTCAAATCACATGTGAGCTAAGGAGAAAATGCCACAAAATAACAAAAACAGGGCTACCAACTGCAGTATTCTAAATGAACCTTCTTACTTAATGATTAAACAAAGTCCATGGGACATAAAATATTAAATTAATATTCCTTAATTATAAGCCACAAATATATTTTAAACCTATATCTGTTCCTTACTACCCAGAGAAGTGCAAAGAAATTTTATTAAAAAAATATTGCAGTTTAATTCACTCCTATATCACCAAGCACTTTAATACTACTAAGTCCATGACATGTTGAATATGGCTTGTACTTGAAATAGTAAGTCAGAAACACACTCAGTTATCCCCACATGTTCAGTCTAGGAGGAATATGGACATAAAGAGATAATAATATGCAACACAGATCAAATTTTCTCATATTATATCCAATTAAATAGGAGCCTGAGGATTCTAAATGGACAACAATCTGTGAGTAAAAGGTAGGGAAACATGTTTTATAAGATACTGCAAAAAGGCTGTGAACTGTTTAATACTTAGGCATCTGAATGGATTTTTACCAAAGGATTCTTCCAATTAAAACTATTTCATAAATTGCTTTTGATATAGCAGAGAGGCAGAATATGATCATACTCATCTGCAGAAAAATATTAAATATGTTGATTTTAAAATTAAAACAGATACACAAATTAAAGTGAAAAACTGAGGGGGTCAGAAATCTGCAGCAAAATTTGTGCACAGAGGCTAGAAAGATAGTTCAACACTTATGTGCATAACATTCTTTCAAAGGATCAAAGCCAAATTCCCAATACCCACATTAAGCAGCTCACAACTACCTGAAACTCCAGCTAAAAGAGATCTGACACATGCTCTTCTGGCCTTCATTTGCATGCAAGTGAGAGCATGCAAGCACAGGTACATGCACACCCACATACAGAGAGAGAGAGAGACACACAGAGAGAGAGAGAGAGAGAGAGAGAGAGAGAGAGAGAGAGACAGAGAGACAGAGAGAGAGAGAGAGACAGAGACAGAGAGAGAGAGAGAGAGAGAACAATGAACTCTTTAGAAACATGCAAAGAAGCACATATCCAAAGGAATAAAAACAAAGATCTCAAAGCCATAGATTTAGAAAAGAAAACTCCATTTCCACGTTCAATGTATCTTCATGTGCACTTTCCAAGCTTCCCAAACCAACTAAAAGACCTCCTACATGTGAACAGGAAAAGAAAAAAAAATTCTGCATATTATGCTTTACCACACATTCACTATTTGTGAAATTAGTAAATTTCTAGTATTCACTCTACCAAAAGTAAGGATTAGAAAACCTTTGGATAATTAGGGATGTTGAGCAATTCCTTAAATGTCTTTCAGCCATTTGAGCTTCCTCTGTTGAGAATTCTCTGTTTAGTTCTATAGCCCATTTCTTAATTGGACTGTTGGGCATTTTGATGTCTAATTTCTTGAGTTCTTTATATATTCTGGATATCAGCCCTCTGTCAGATGTGGGGTTGGTGAAGACCTTTTCCCATTCTGTAGGCTGTCCCTTTGTCTTGTTGACCATGTGCTTTGCTCTACAAAACCTTCTCAGTTTCAACAGGTCCCATTGATTGATTGTTTCTCTCAGTGTCTGTGCTACTGGTGTTATATTTAGAAAATGATCTCCAGTGCCAATATGTTCAAGAGTACTTCCTACTTTCTCTTCTATCAGGTTCAGAGTAACTGGATTTATGTTGAGGTCTTTGATCCCCTTGGACTTAAGTTTTGTGCACAGTGACAGATATGGATCTATTTGTGGCCTTCTACACATTGACATCCAATTATGCCAGCACCATTTGTTGAAGATACTTTCTTTTTTCCATTGTACATTTTTGGCTTGAACTGTTTGGGAGGCACCCAGGCAGTGAGACACAGACCTGTCCTTAGTGCTTGAGCTGGCTGTTTGGAACCATGAGCTTACACAAGGACACTTTGTTCAGCCTGGAAGGAGGGTACTGGACCTGCCTGTACTGAATCCATCAGGTTGAATTGAACCCAGGGGAGTCTTGGCCCTGGAGGAGATGGGTGTAGCAGGAATCTTAAAAGTCTTATTAATAAAATCAAATACAAAGCCAGTTATTGGGGTGAGTGCTGAAAGATCAGAGAAGCAGAAGAAGCCACAGCTACCTCACCTTGCTAGTTCCTCAGATGATCCTGTTTCCTCAGGCTGGAAGTTTCTGAGTCCTCATCCCAATGGCTCTTAGCTGAACTGTGCTGCTCCAAAGTCTGAATGCTAAACCAGCCAAATGCTTAACTAATTCTGGTGCCTGGTTTTCATGCCTTATATATCTTTCTCTTTCTGCTCCCACTCCCTGGGATTAAAGACTCACTTTCTGGGATCAAAGGCATGTGTCTCCATGCTGGCTGTATCCTTGAACACACAAGAGATCCACCTAGCTCTGCCTCCCAAGTGCTGGGATTAAAGGTGTGCACCACCACTGCCCAACTTCTGCTATGGCTTCCTCTGACCCATTTTCTAGCCACCATTTCTGGCTCTGTTCTAGTGGCTGTCTGTTCTCTGACCCTAGATAAATTTATTAGGTTGCACAATATTGTGAGGAACACAATACCACCACAGATGGGAATGAAGGGGTGGGGCTGGGGGGAAGGTGGGGGTGGGGGCAGGAGGGGGAGGACAGGGGAACCCATGGCTGTTGTGTAAAATTAAAACACAAATATAATAATAATAAAAAAGATAACACAAGGAAAACCTTTGGAAAAAAAGCCAATCTAAGTGTGTACAAGTTTGTGCACTCTTCCTAGTTATTAAAAAGAAATGCATGCACAGAATTAAAGGAAAACCTAACCTAAAGAGAAAAGGCATTTTCTGTTTATCCACCAAGTCATCACTCTCATCTGAATAACATAACAAGGGGCTGTAGAGATGGCTCAGTGGATAAAATAATTTGTTCTTCCTAAGCACCCAGGTTTGGTTCTCAGTATCCATATTGCATATTAAGAACTATCTGCAATTCCACTCCAGGGGATCCAATGGCTTCTGCTGTCTTCTATGGGCACTGCATGAACAAGGACACTCATGGACAAAAAATATAGATCCTCATGACCAATGGAACTTGTTTGTGTGGTTAACAGGTGTGAGCAGACAATTGAGAATATTCATGCTATCATTTTGAATTCTCAGCAGCCTTTCAAAGTCAGTCAAAAGTTATGAATTTCACCTGACTCCTCCAGGCAAAGCTTTGACATGTTGTAAGGACAACCCATTTTAAGTGATTTCTTTACAGAATCTTCATCCTGAAGTCTGGCCTTTGCGGAATGCCTCTTATGTGCTCTTCAGACATTGGTAATACAAGATTTTGTCTCATGGTTTGTTTTTTCTTTGTGAAATTATTAGGAAGATTTTCCCTTTGAATTCTTGGCCTTGACTAGGCCACATCTAATAATTCAATAGTGTTTAATCAAGAATCACCATTGCCATTCAGCATAAAGGATACTCTTACCTTTTTACACATTTTAGCCTTGCATGAGGACAGAGGATCAGGCAGACCCATTCTGTAATGTCAATGCTGTCTGGTGATCCAAAAGGTAGCTCTGATGTGCTGAGTGGTACAGGAGAAATGCTGCAAATCTGAAATTCTAAGACTCATCTTTTAGTCCCAAAACACAAAATAAATTTCTTAAGAAATATCTAGCAATAAATCATCATATATCAGCAACTCATTGCAGTGGGTGTAGTGCTAGAAAATACAGTGTCTCAATAATTCTTGAGAGATGTCAGTTAAGACATGAAGGAGGGGTGGTAGGGATGGACATAGGGCTGCAGATAGCCATGAGCCCCTTTCTAACTTTGGAGCAAAGCCTAGGGCATCCATAAAGGAGGCTTGGGCTAAATCTGGTGGTGACTGACTGATCAGAACCATTGTTAGGCACAAAGATTATCAAAACAAAAGAACTCTAATGGTCAGCTTCTCTGATGTAACAGAAGTAAAAATATCTCACAAAGCTGCCACCTGCTGCAAACATTGGTACAGTTCAGAGACCAAGAGACTTCTAAACTGAATTTTCTTTGACAATAATTAGTTACTTCACCTCAGGAATGTGCATAGTCTCTTTCAACTGAAGTTGTATCAACTTTTATTTCAGGATAATAATTACCATCCTGAAAAAATGTTTTGGAAAGATTAGAAAATAATGCATGCATAGGTACCAGACATATACTTAATACTCAACAAAGAAAACTGTTATTATTCACTTTTAATTCCACATGGCTGCCTGTATGTTCCCTAAGATGGGCTAGGTTTGTATTTTGATACTTAATGCCAAAGATACACTAAGGTCACATTTTCCTGGCTTCTACATGATACCTAAATTCAAAGCAATTTGTCACATTACCTACTTCAGTACCAATTACCTCAAAATATAGTATGGCTCTCATCAAACTAAAAGACATTTAAGAGCAAGGGCAGAAAAATATTAGTTTAATAAGCTAACCTACTTGGACTCATCATCAGTTAGGAGCCCTTATAAAAATTATCAGTGTTTATGGATGAATGTATGAATTTCTGCTAATCATTAAGGTATTCTAATCCATAAGGTATTAACAGAGAAACTCAAAAGTAATGACATTTATTTGCATATTGTGATAATCTGGAGATAACTATAAAGCTAAAAATGCAAAATATACAGTCTCATGATTCAACTTATATTGGCTTTGAAGTCACTCTGTAGCCCAGGCTGGCTTATCATCTTCCTCCCTTATGCTGTTGAATGCTGTGGTTAAAGTCACAGGGCACCATGACTGTCTAAATGTACACTCCTTTCTGACTAAAAGTACTACTTCCTCTTTACAGAATTCATCTTATTCTTCCATAGCTGTCTTTGACAATAACACCAGATATATTAAAGGAGTCCCCCATTCATCTCCACCACAAACCTCGCTCTCCTTAGGAGTGACTATGGGGTTTATAATTGTCTTTATTTTAAATTATAATTCTGTGGATCTCTTTTTTGTATCCCCTACCAGATTCTTAACCTCCATGATAACAAATTCTGTCTGATTTCCTTTCTACTCACAGGACCAAGCTTTGGTCCTCATATTTAGCAGTATATAGTAATTGCAGGTTGAGTGGAAAATTAAATTCTATATCTTGCTAATATTTTTCTAAATTATCTTCTATGATCTGAAAGTAGAAGCAATATATATTTACTAATATTCTTTGAAATTCTAAGGCCTGAGTAAACACAAAAACAAAATGATCAGCAAGAATCAGGCATTATGGTTTTGCTATGAGAGAAGTACTCTGAACAGACTAGAAAGCAAGAGTTAGGTTTGCATAGGCTAATGTAGACTGATATCCAAGATATTAGAGGAAGATTAGATACTAGATGTTTATACTTGTTTTTTTCTCTTCTGGAGATGGGGTTTTATTATGTAGCACAGATTGGCCTTATACTTGAGAATCTCCTTGTCAGCCTCCAAGTCATAGAGATCATAGGTATTCACCATCATGCATAACCAATATTTCTCTAATGGAAGTATTTTAACATATGAATATCTATATATCATAATCATATCTCTGTAAAAAATAGAAACATACCTAGTATGAGAAAGAACCATAAAAAAGAAATTAATTAATCAGATTTGATAATATACTATTAACAAGCACACTCCAAGGCATATAACTTTTAAGAAGATAAGATTTAAAATTAAGAAGGATTATAAGGTCAAACATAAGCGGGAGAGTTCATACCTTATTGAGGTAAGTTATATAACACTGATGGCCAGACCAAATTAATCAAGATCCCATACCTGCCTTTTTCATCAGAAACACACTTTTAAAAAAATGATATGACAAACACCTTAACTCCTCAATGGTGTAGATAGAAGTTATACACTTGAATTCTGACTGAGAAATGGACACTGCCAAGTTAAAACCTTGATATCTACTTGTACTTTTATACAGCCACATTCTATGCCAATCAATTTTACAGGATCTTTCGGTGTAACTTCTTACACTGGAAATGACATATTTACCATATCAAGGGAAGTTATGAATTCTAGCTAATGTATGTTAAACATGAAAGGAAGAAGAGGAGAAAGGGGAATAGGAAAGGAGAGAAGGGAGCAGGAAAAATGAGAGAAGAGCAGATGGAGGGAGATAATCACATCACTAAATTCCATGGTCACTGAACTGAGGTCTTCAAGTGCTTCACAATCTAGAAACTGCCTTCCAGTCTAGCAGGATCTTGTCAACCAGTAATAGTCACATGAAGAGTTAAGTTGTCTGGATATCATGGATGAGCAATAGACAATCAATACCCATGATAGTTACATTCATACTGAAAAGCTATTTATCTACAACCTAAATGATTCACAATAAACTTTAAATAATATAGTGGCTGAATCTATATTTTTAAAGTAGTGAGTTTGAAAGGCCTTTCCCCTTTCTCTTACTGGAATATAGAATATTATCCTCATGTTTCCAGTTTTATTTCTCTGTCATTATTCCATTCATATCCTTCTTCGCGTAGTATACACACACACACACACACACACACACACACACACACACATATATATATATATAAACATGCATGCAGTACCTGCAGAGGTCTGACGATGGCCTTAGATCCACTGGAAATCGAGTTATGGATGGTTATGAACTACTGTGTAGGTGCTGGGAACCCAACCTGGGTCCATTGCAGGATAAGAAAGTGCCTTTAACTGCTGAATCATCATTTCATAGCAGATCTCACTATTTATACATGGAAACGCTAATGAAGTTTGCAATCCTGTTTTCATTTGCCCCATGTCTCTTTCCTCCAGTTGTTTCTTGAACTTTTATGTATGGTTACTATGTGTCTCATTTCCTATCAAGTTTAAGGTCTCAAAATTCACATTCAGTAAGAAACTTTTCTTGACCATGTCTTCTACCGTACTTCTTGCCTATGTGAGTCTCTTTCTGAGCACCTTTCTATCTTTCAGAGTTCTACACTCTTTATAAATTATAACTATTAATTTAAATTGTTTAAATCTTTTTACTCCTATCAGATTCTAATCTCCATGACAGCAAATTCCATATGTAACTTCTCCTTCCTACAGGAAGGACTTAGATTGGTCTTAGTATTTTGTAGCAAGGCTAACTGTAAGCCAACTGTGAGCTATAGGGGATTCCAATGATATTTCTCTAAAATATTTCATTTAGACTAGAAGACAAAGACACACCTAGAAAGCTATGTGATAGCACAAGTTGACAGGGAACAAATAATTCCAGTTTTGAATGTCTATTCTTATATTTTCCATATAGCATGGATGAAATTGCATTATATCTTGACAAACATCACCAATACTAAGGTGGTAGAATTTGGTGCCATCTTTAACTCAAGGTTCTGGAAGGGACTGATGAAAAATCTGTGGATAAGGTTATCTGAATAAAATTATCTTACAAACAAGCTGATAATCTGTTTAAGTAGTGAGAATAATGAAGAGTGTGCAATAGACAGATTCTCTGAATGAAAAGAGAGTATACACACCTTCATTTGCATATGCACAAGAATGCAAATGCTTATATCATCAAGTTCAGCAATATTTGGAAGCCTCTACATATAAAAAACCTATTTAGAAGTAAATTTTGAGTAATCAAGTAAAATCACATTAATAAAAATACAGTGTATAATTTACACATGTAGGCAACTAATTCATAGCTCTAAAAATCTATTTATACATGCATACACCATATAAAAGGGAAGCAGGAGACTCAAATGGGTTCACATGATATTTTTGGAGACTTGAAAATTGAATGTTTACAGGGGAAGAGATCGTGCAGGAAATTCAAGAGGAATTTAAACTTCAGGTGCTGAGCAGAAGCAGGAAGCTGCCCACATCTCTCCCTTAGGGACGCACACCTTTGCCTGAAGGATCTCTTTGCTGATTGCGTGTGGCCCACTCACACAAGAATATACACTATGAAAAGTCCAATGATTTAAATGTTAATCTCATCTTCATCCACATATCTGACTGAATATCTGGACACCATGACCTAGTCAAGATGACATATAAAATGAATCATCACACCCATTCCCTATAAAATCATTAACACATTATTTTGTTTATCTTCTCTGGTAATATGAAAAGATATGCATGCAACTGAAAACTTTTTCTAAATGTCATAAAATGCAAAGGCATGTACTTTTAAAAATGAAACATCATGTTCTGGGTGACTAATAAGAATTCATTTGGATTAACACATAAATTGTCTCCAGTGAGCTTCATTACCATAGTCAAATATCATTCCTTTTGTTTAAATTTATGGACAAGAGAGCCACAAAACCCCAACAAATTCATCAGGCTTTAAATTCCAAAATTTTCCAAAAGCCTATCAGTATTTAGAAGTGTAGTCTCATATATATATTTAAATTTTGAGTTTTGGGCATTCAAGTTAAGTCACATGAATAAAAAAAAATAGTTAATTTATATGCACAATTTTTTTCCTAACATTTGGAATTCATACCCAAACCCCTATAATTTTGAACTATCATCTTGCTTGGAATAAAATGCACTTTACAAGCAATGCATACCAAAAGAGGCAGTTTAGTCATTCACTGATAATTTAAAATAAATTTTATGTCTCCACTAGAAGGTAGTGAAGAGTTTCATGTTACAGCAAGGTATATCTAGGACCTTGGCCTGAATGACTCAGGACAAGTGAATCTGTGTCTCCAGCTTTTCAGTTTTCCAGAAGATAGATACCATCACTACATCTACCTTTGAAAATTACTGAAGGTCTGAGTTGATACTATGAGGGCATTTAGTAATTTGCAAAATACACCTCAAATACTCAATGTTACTTTTTTTTCTCTTTCTTTTTTTGTTTTTTTTTTTCATTTTTTTATTAAATTTGTGTTTTAATTTTACACATCAGCCATGGGTTCCTCTGTCCTATATGTTCCACCCCGCCTCCACCTTTCCCCCAGCCCCTCCCCTCCATTCCCATCTCCTCCAGGGCCAAGACTCCCCTGGGGATTCATTTAAACCTGATGGATTCAGTACAGGCAGGTCCAGTCCCCTCTTTCCAGGCTGAGCAACACAGGGTCAATGTTACTTTCTAACAAGTGAATGTAACATTGTACACTTATTAAAGTATGTTCTGAGTATGTCTTTCAAAGTTTCATGGGCTCAGAGTTTGTAGTGTGATAATACTGAGAGGAAGTGGATCCTTTTAGACTTGGAGTAACCAATCATTGGGATTGGGTTTAAGATCTGCTCCATGAGTTAGGACCAATAGTTGTTACTGTTAATGAGGCCAAGAACCTCAAACTAGACAGGTCATAGGCCCTAAGGGAAAACTACCTACTATTATTCTGTTAAATGAACACAGCAATACAACAACTCCTAATGATGTATTTTTAGACACAGAGATCAGCGAATCACACAATCATCATCTAAGAAACCTCTACTTGCAGGTGACTGTCATCAACATGGAAAGTCACAACAGGACCACATATGAAGAAGGAAAGACCATCGAGTGTTCAGCCTTAAATGAAATGTCTTATCACACCTCGCCTATCACCACTCAATAATCTATAAAGAAGAGAAGGAAGAAAGAGTCTAAGAGCCAGAGGTGGTGAGTAACATCATGGAAATAGTGTCCTCCAGACCCAACAAGGCTGATGCACATGTGAATCTCAGAGACTGCAATAGCACACCAAACACCTGCACAAGCCAAAGTCAGACAGAATTCCCGGTCTGAGAAGGGGAAATAGGCACAAATTCCAACCCCTAGCCAAGAAGCTATTCACAACAGATAGCTCCTGGGAGAGGGAAAAACAATGCTCTTCAAAGGAACAATACTAGTATATCAGGCACATTCCAGGGCAGGCCCCTTATCCAGAAGCTTTGGGTCAACACAAACCAGACTCCATGATTTTATGTGTTTGTTTTGCTATTATGTTTCTAGATTTAGTTTGTTTTGTGAGAGAGAGAGAGAGAGAGAGAGAACAGAAAATTGAGTGTACAGGGATAGGGGATGATCTAGAAGGATCTGAGGAAGGTAAACATATAATCTAAATATAGTATTTATAAAACTAGTGTTGTTAAATTAAATATGTGAATACATAAGAATATACTGGAAGGTGAAAGGTCATATGGGCACCTCCTTTTTAAAAGAATAACACAGTTCTTATGCACTGCAGTAACTCTTTGTGAAAGGGAGTTGTTATAACAGAGTAATCCCAATCCTGGTATCTGGCTCCCTGGCTGCCCAGACTTCTCTTCTTTCCATCATTTTGATCATTACTTTGCTGTCATGGCCTTTGAGGCCCTCACTGAGCACAGCAGGTGCTAGCACCATGCTCTTGGATAAGGTTTGTTTGGTTTGGGTTCTTTAGAAAGATTTTACTATATGATATAAACTATCCCCCAAAACTTGTGATTCTCCTGCCTCACCCTCCCAAGTAGAGAGAGTGTAGATTTGCAACATCATTGCTAGTGTAATCCTTTTTTTATTCAGAAAGTACACAGTCTGTCATTTTATAATAACAGAAAATGGAAGAAGACATAAAATATAAACTTCTATATTATTTTCTGCTGAATGTCTTTAACAATGTGATTACTTTTTCTCAAACAGAAGAAGAATTTTTATATGTCAGGTAAAGTTGATACTTCAGAATACTGTCCAACAAATATATAAGATGTACAAATACTTATTAGTGTCACGTGATAGGTATGAAATGATAAACAGACTGGGTGATATGAAATACATCACAACTAAATTCTCCAAGTATCTTAAAGAATGTTCCAATAGATATAGGATCATGTCTAACAATGTTCAAGAAAATATCCTGCTAATATTCAAAATACTCAAAAGTAATAAAATAAAATTCTCCAGCACCAGGAATCCATTCTTGCCCTTGTATAAGTAAATCAGGTCATTTAGTGTGTCACTAAAGCAGGGGGCCACATCTTAACATTTAGTAGATAGTTTCTATGTTGGATTTATAAAGAAGGTAAATAGAGTACTCCTTATAAAAGTTCTAGAAATTTGTTTCACAATGTATCCTAATATAAGAAAATCCATTTAAAATCCAGAATTATCTAAGCTTGTTTCTGGTAAGAACAAATTTAAGTCCTATTTTTATATCTAGAAGAATCGGTTTTCTATAAACGCTGCTCCATTTCCCAAAACTGGTTAAACATCAGAATCACATACAGAATTTATTTAAGATGCAGTCTCCTAAAGCTCATCTCCAGACTCTGCTTCTGCACCTGTGGAGTGGGGCGATGGATCTTTATTTTCTCCTAAAGCTGCTAGGGTTTTCTGAGGATCCTAGTTTGCTGAAATTACCTGAGAGTTTATATCTAGTCCTAAACGCAGGACTTCCTTTTCCACTTCCAGGATGAGAACAAGGATGCTGATTTATGTCCAACAATGTGCTCCCTCTAATGATTTGCTCCTACAAGTTTTGTAAGAGGCTAACTAGTTTGATTGGGATCCAGTCCTGTTAGAATCTCAGGGAACAAGTCAAACTTGGTGACATTTATACTGGAGTATTATAAAATACCTTGGAGAAACATTTAAATCTCACTGCAGAAATACTGGGGTTTTTGGCTTTAGGGATTAACCACTGAAAGTTTTCAGGCTACACACACACACACACACACACACACACACACACACACACACATACACATACACAATGACTACTGTGGTAACAGAGTCTGCAAAAACATTTGCAGAAAAGTGTGTATTAGCTAAACACAAAAACATTCAGCTGTTGATCTTAGAAAATATCAGAAGTCAGTGGGTTTATATACATTATTTTGGAGAGGGAATAAGTCTTTTAAGAAAGCAACTTGAAAGCTGTTATTAGAACTCCTTTTGAATGAAGTCACATCTCCACATTTGGAAACCACAAGAGTCAATTATACACCAAGGCTTGAGATACTTTTCCTCCATTCTGCTGAACCCTGGGAGATCAATGTGAGTAATAAATGAAACCGAAGAAAATGCTGCCCAAAGACATGAAGTTTCCACATTTCTGGAGAAACTCCAGGATAATCAATGACAGACACTGCAAAGGTAACCTGTGTGCCTCTGGTGTGGAAGTATGATATCAAAAGGGAAGATAACAAACAGGGTCAACTGTGAGGGACTCCAGTCACCTCTGGGATTTATGCAAGGAAATTTTGTAGAGAAAAGAAAAAAGTCATAAGGAACTTATGGCATAAAGGAAAGTCTAGTCTCCAGTGGCAGACACCACAGGACAGTGCAACTAGGGTGATATCATGGGGAACGGAGAAACCCTACAGATTTCAGCTCTACATTGCTAAGTTCATGGTTTTGAGGGTCTGAATATTCTAAATTATACTCCTGCCCCTTTGGGATCTGTGGTGTCTATCCTTGGTTGTCAACTTCCTACACCTGGAATTTAAAAAACCCTAAACAAATGGACACACCTGTGAAGAGTTTTTAGTTAATCAAGTCATTTGAGGCAGGAAGACCCCCCTTAAATCCGGATCATTTGAGGTCAAGTGATGTACAATAAATCAATAAACTGACAAAATAGTTTATATTCAACTGATGCCAGATCTCCCTTCATTTCTTTTCTTTTCTTCTTTTAAAATTTTTAATTATGTGCATTGGTGTGCAGGTGTCAGATCCCCTGGAACTGGAGTTACAGGCAGTTGTGAGCTGCCATGTGGGTACTGGGAATTGAACCTTGGTCCTCTGGAAGAGCAGCCAGTGTTCTTTTTGTTTGTTTGAAAATTGGTATTTCATTGTATTTATTGTCACTCATTTTT
Organism: Onychomys torridus; assembly: GCF_903995425.1. Lineage (NCBI taxonomy): Eukaryota > Metazoa > Chordata > Mammalia > Rodentia > Cricetidae > Onychomys > Onychomys torridus. The sequence continues at coordinate 95,639,304 of NC_050445.1, read as the reverse complement.
GTCAGTTCTGATTTTCATGTCTCTAAAAACTGTTGAAGTACAACTAGTTTGGGGCCTTGGAACAAACATGTACACTATAGTCAAAGACTGATGAAGGGTACCAGGAATGACTACCCAAACACCCTAATTTTTCCCCCTATAGTTCTGAAGTTATTTTTGCATTTTCTTTATTAAGAAAATCTTTACTCACTCTAATGCTATCCACAGACCCCCCCCCACACACACACCTCCAGCCCTCTTTCTCAAGCCACCCCACATCCCCACATCCCCCAAATCGAGGTCTCCCATGGGGAGTCAGCAGAGCCCAGCACACTGGGCCTAGGCAGGTCCAAGCCCTTTCCCATTGCACCAAGGCTGTGCAAGGTGTCACACCATAGGCACGGGATTCCAGAAGCCTGCCCATAGACCAGGGATGGATCCCAGTCCCCTGCTTGTGGTGGCAGCCAGTGTTCTTAACCTGTTAACCTCTGAGACATCTCTCCAGCCCCTCTTCATTTCTTTTCATACACTTTGCTTTTCATACACTTTACTTTTGTGTGGTGTTTATGTTTAATGTTCTTCTTACTTCTCTGTCAATAAAGTCTTGACGATACTCAACTAAATAACATTACATACATTCTGAAATATTTTCTAATTTTCTAACTGAATTGCAAGTGATGTTGCTGGTATTGATGTTGGATCTGTTTGTTTGTTTGCTTGTTTGTTTGTTTTGAGACAGGTTTTCTCTATGTAGTTTTGGCACCTGTCCTATATCTCGATCTGTAGAACAGGCTGGCCTTGAACTCACAGAGATTCGCCTGGGATTAAATGTGTGTGCCACCACCACCAGGCTGAATCTGGATCTATTCTTAAAACATCTTATAATTTCAATAAACTTTTGGTGAATATAAATGTATCTCTGTGATTAGAACATATGCATGTATGCACTGATTTGTTTATTTGGCTACCTATTTTGTTGTAAAGATATATTAGTTATGATTGGTGTTCCATAAAATTAAATCTAATATGGATTGTAGAAAATGTACTAAATAGACCAAACAGATGTACAATGCATTAAAAAAGAGAAAGATTCTGATCCACACCTTCTTGTAGCATCCTATATAAAGGACAAGGAAGAAATAAACATATATTCTTTGCCTGTTTGCCCTCATTTCTGATTCACTGTTTTTGAAGTCTATTTCTTCAGAATTCTGACATATACTAAAGACCAATTGAGACATCCAGCCTTGTGGTCTGAACAGTTACTGGATTCTCAGATTTTCCATTGGGGAACAGCCATTGTTGAACTAGCTAGGTCACAGCCTGTAAGCCACTCGATAAATTCCCTTTACATATATAGGTAGAGATAGATATAAATGATATGGGTATAGATAGATGTAGACAGATATCAGTAAGAACATCTACAGTAAGAAGACAATTGGTTCATCTCCTAGTGGGCAGGTCGGCTCAGAATTTATTGTCCAATCGGATTGCAAATAATGAAAGAGATTTTTGTTTTGTTTTGGTTTTTTTTTGAGCTGAGGATCAAACCCAGGGCCTTGCGCTTGCTAGGCAAGCACTCTACCACTGAGGTAAATCCCCAACCTGTTAGAAAAGGCAACTTGATTCTGTGAACATTGTACATATATGTTATATTTTATGTAAATACATACTATAAAAGTATACATACATATATATGTAAAAATAAGGTCACTATTATACCAAGGGCTGCTACTTAAAATGTTATCAAATAGGATTAACTCCTTTTAAGAATGTCTAAGGATAGTAAATGTCATTAGGTACCTCATCAAAGGAGAGAAACAGAATCATGTCAGAAATTAGGTGATACAGCACTATAGAAGATGTAATTGGTTACCTTACAGTGAAAACCTTAGCCATTAAAAACTCTTACTATGGGAGTGGCGGTGTTACACTCAAGGTAATAACATTTGTAAACATACAGCCACAAGATCTTTCTTTACAATATAAAAGCACTTTATCATTTTGTGAGATTCTTACATTTTTAATTACACATATAATAACATTAGCTATTTGCTCATTTTCTTACTTCTCTAATTTAAGCCTCAAATTATTTGTTAATCCCTATGCATATTGAATTTATATATGAAGCACATTTAACAGGTATAAATATTTTATGTATAAAGTGCAATTGCACTTTAGTTGTCAGTTTGCTTTTATCTTACATAATTAACATGTGGCTGAATTGGAAATAAGAACTAATCAAAGGTCAGCCAGTCACAAATCCCAAAGCTCTGTGAGCCTAGAGATGCCAATCCATGCCCTCTTCCTCACCACCATTCAAATCTGCACATGAACCCACATTCTCTGATTTGTCCCATATATTCACAAAGTTACTTTCCACAGTTCTAGGAGGCAAAACAGTTATTGATCTGTTCTATGACCAATGCTAAGACTATAATTCACATTATAGTCAATGAAATAATGTGATCAAATGACTTTAATGACAAAAGCCTAAGGTCCATTCATACTTTTCTTCCTGTCCACTCATATAGACATTTTATTCACTATGTGTTCTTTCATAAGTACTTCTCACAAACTGAGCATGATGGCTACATCTCTCTTCAAATATCTTCATTATCAATGCTTCTCCCCAATTTCAAGGAAACAGCCCTATATACTCCATCATGCTACAATCTCAGCTCTCTTTTCTCCAGAACCAAAGAGATCCCTGAAAGAACATGTTATACACTAGAAGTCTATCCTTAAAAATAGCCATGTAGGAACTCACTAAAGGCTGATCAATCACATTGATGGATAAGATGGTAGGTGGAGTACTCAGAGTTCCTGACCTTAAGCTCAAGGATAAATGGTTTGAAATGGTTTGATATACTCCACCACCAAAGGCTTGACATAGAAAGTTATGAGAACATGCTCCCACTGAATGACAGAGCTTCCTTCCAAAGTACTCCCATTTCCAGAGTACTGCTTATTCCATTTATGCTATGTTTTGCCTGCAGTTTTGAAGTATGGGTATTAAGAAAGGGTCCCACTATGTAGCCTAAAATAGTGTTTAATTTGCAGTGTTTCAGCCTCTACCTTTGAAGAGACATATGCACCATGTAGGCACATATTTGAAAATTACACACACACACACACACACACACACACACACACACACACACTTCAAAGTGTAGATTCTCCAGATATCCTTTGGTTAAGCTCTATCACACCAATTGTTGATTATATAATTTTGGGTTTACTATGTTGAACATGTACCTGATATTATTTAATCTTAGTAGCAGGAAGCTAGTCAGTTAATAATATGATACATATTAATATCTGTAGAATCTTTATTGTGAATACAAATCACATGATAAATGAAGATTTTAATGCAATTAAATCTATAGTGAAAAACAATGTTCATCACTACTCACAAACTTCTCACAAACACCCATTTATGGACTACAATGCCACCAAGACAACAGACAAACTTCTTATATGAATAAGCTTCTCTTCTGAATTACACAGTTTACCCTCATTGTGAGAACTTGTGTTCTTTACCAATAAGATGCAGGGTGTGTGAAAACGAATGACCAGCAGCAAGCTCAAATTGTCACTATTATGTCTTCCACCTGCACCAGCTACTTAACCTCATAATTCACACGTCTGGGGACATAAAAAATTCTCACTGGCAAATTATCCCTACAGAACTTTCCAAAATCTCAAAGCCTACAGAAGCAAAAATAGCTGCGTTTCTGCCTTCCTTCCCACTGAGAGTGTATATCTGAGGACTTTCTAAGTGCTAAGACTTAAAAATTGTAATAAATGAAGCATCTTGGGAATAATCTAGACCACAAGCACTGGGGCATGAATGATCTGAAGTCAGCAGTCAGGGCAATTTCTGTAACAATACCATAGTTTAGGTTCCATATGATATATAAAATGCCCACAGGTCTGTCAAATAATTAAGATTCCAGTGTGAGTTAACATGGCAGACAGCAAGAGAAAATATTTGAAGCAGAATGGAAAATGGTAAATAAATTCTCATTGTATGCTTTCGAAGAATGGAAATATATAAAAGTAATTAAGACAAACAAGAGAGGTGGTTAAATTATGAACTATAAACAATTATGATAAATCTATCCTTGAATTCCATAAAATAGTTGCTGAATTTACATACAAACATCAATACAATTTTACTAAAAACATTCCACTCTTTGAAGGCCATAAAATGTATAGAATATAAAATAACATTTTGTCTTCAAATGTGTAAAACTCATTTGCTGCATGTATATTAATAATAAACCAGTCATTTTCTTATACTTACTAAATTTTGAAATTCAAAGCATTCATAAAGCAACTGCTTTGCTTCAGGAAAAAAAATGTAGAAAATCATTTCTCAGTACTGTCAGCATTACAAATAAAAGAAAGCTACATCTGTTATAAAATTTCAATTACACTTAACTGAAAGCAACTTGAAACATTTTTGTTTCACCTTCATCACATGTCAGCCTTGCTGTTGTAGGTTGGAAGGATGGGTTATAGCTGAAGTAGAAAGAATATGGATGAAAGCCCAGGAAATAATTCATCCTTTATAATAAATAAGATTCTTGACCATAGCCAGAACCATTTCTCCAAAATGAAGTCTCCAATAGTGCTAATCTCATCTTGGTTCTGATACAGTGGCTTGCTGTAATAGCCATAAAACAACACATTCTAGAGATGCTTCCTTGCTATGTCTTCACACAAAGAAAGGAGTTTGCATTGCCTATGCTATGGGTAAGGACAGTGGGCAAACATAAATCACTTCTCTATTTTAAAATAATGGAATTTAAGGTCCATAAATCATAATATTCACATAGTTCAGCCATAACACAGGCATGATATGAGTAAGTGCATCAAAAGAACAAGATCACAATATTCTTAAGAGATGTTCAAATTGTGTCACTAGCACTGGGTTCTGTATGCAGATAACAAACTAACTTCAGTCTCTGTAACCATTCAAATACATCTCCATTTGACATGGGAGGAGAATGATATGCAAAGTGGTTAAAAGGTCTTTTATGTTGTTTCTCTCTCTCTCTCTCTCTCTCTCTCTCTCTCTCTCTCTCTCTCTCTCTCTCTCTCTCTCTGTGTGTGTGTGTGTGTGTGTTAATGCCATGCCCAGGCTCAGTCATGGATGGTGGAGTAAGTTTTCTCCTTCCACCAGGTGTGGCCTGGGACCTAACTTAGGTTTGCAGCATTAGTGGCAAGTGTCTCCACTCACTGAGCTATCTCACCAGCCCCAACCTGGCTTATTTAATAAACACACAGGAGATACAGATAGAATTAGGAGTCTCCATGTTTGCCTGCAGCCTTATCTCTACATCATAGAAAACAGTGTTTTCCATCTATACAAATTGTATCCCAACCTAAAACATGGATTTATTATTTCTAAGAAGGCAGATTAAATATACTGAATAAAGAAGTGATGTTACAAGAAATTCACTAATATTTGTCAATGTTAATAGAGAAAAACTCGAAGTTATTGAGCTTTGAATAAAAATAATGACTTAAGAACAATATTCCTTTCAGTTATAACACACAATATAAACCACAATGCACTTATAAATTGCAACTAATAGTAGACTTGAGTGGAGATAATGAAGCTATGACTATTCAATGACCTCATGTCATACACTGTATATCATAACATTATAACCAACTCTGCAATATCTAGAAAATTACTGTGGTATCTGCATTCCTGAACATCAAGGTAAAAAAATAGAAAGAAAAGGAAAGAAAACCTAGATGCTTAAAGTTGGATTTGAGTAACTTGTAAGACTTTGAAATGATATGAAAAACAAAAACACTTTTAAAAAGATATTTTTAGAACATATGTAAAAGCCAGATATGTTGGGGCCATCCATAGGACACATTAGCCGCCTATTTTTCTGTTTAGAACTGCTTAATGCTTTGAGTCCAAAATACTGAAAATATGTCATATGTATTACTCAGAACTGTGTGCCTATATCATTTTAACAGTAATTAAACTGAAATGCTCCTTCAAAAACAAGATATATTTAAAGCAGAAGGAATACTATATTCAGAGTCAGACCTTCCAATGAGTTTACTGCAATGTAGTAAGACAACAGAGACTCTACACAAACACACACACACAAAAAAAAAAAAAAAGAAAAAAGAAAGAAAGAAAGAAAGAAAGAAAGAAAGAAAGAAAGAAAGAAAAAAACATACAGGAATCTTAAGGCTCAGTGATTAGAGCAGTTGCCACTGGTGCAAAGGACCCACACTGATGCTCACAATCACCTGAAAATTTGGTTTCAGCAGATCTGATGCCCTCTGTTGGCTTCAAAGAGTACTTACTGCACACGAATGTTATGCATGCAAAGACTCATACACATTAAATGAAAACAAATACATCTTTAAAACATCGAGAGAGAGAGAGAGAGAGAGTCATGGTGCAAAATATATCACAAATGTGTATTGTCAAAGCAGGTTGTCATTCTATTTCTATTATACATGTGCTATCTAACCACAACATCTTATCAAAACTCAGCAAGTAGAAAAAAGAGAAACCAATAATGTAAAAAATGGATGTGAAACATCAATATTATTATTTTCTTACAAAAAGTTTCCAAGAGCCTTACTAATAACTTTCTAATGATTACTGTGAATGATGTTTGAACAGCTCATATATTTATTTTTATCTTGTTTGAAAGCAGTAAGAAGCAGACAATAGAAAAGGGTAGTTCACCAAAGCAAAAAATCATGTTTATAAATTTGAAAGGCAAGAGAAACATACAGGGATCACCAGTGTAGCCCCAGCTACACACAATGGGATCTCCTTACTCAGTCAAGTGTCACAGTACTTGAGAAATGGGTAACAGAACAGGGGGCACTGCTTATTATATCAACAAATATATGGACCATCAATACAGAGCATGTTCTATGTGTAGTACAAAAGTAGATATAAGGTTAATGAACCTCTGTGGTGTCACATTTGGTACCCTAATAAAGCTTGCCTGAAGATCAGAGGACAGAGTCAGCCACTAGATTAGACACAGAGGCCAGAGAGTGGTGACACGCACACTTAATCCTATTGCTCCAGAGGCAGAGATCCATCTGGATCTCTGTGAGTTCAAGAGCACACTGGGAGCAGAGCCAGACAGTGGTGGCATATACCTTTAATCCCAGTACTGGGAAGCACACATACCTTTAATCCCAGGAAGTGACATGGCTGGACGGAGAAAGGTATATGAGGTGTCCCAGGAAGTGACATGGCTGGACGGAGAAAGGTATATAAGGTGTGAGGAGATAGGAAAAAGGCAGTTCAGCTGAGAGTCTTTCAGGTGAGGACTCAGAGGCTTTCTGTCTGAGAAAACAGGATTGGCTGATGATTTGGTGAGATGAGGTTGGCTGTGGTTTGCTCTGCATCTCTGATCTTTCAATTTTCACCCCAATATCTAGCTCTGGGATTTTTTTTTTAATTATAAGATCATTTAACATCTGAACAGCAAACTTCTACTGTTTACAATATGTGTCATGATCACTGTGTATGTATGTATATGGGTACATGTGTGCACATACATGTGAAAGACAGGGGTCAATATCAAGCATTTTACTCAGTTGATCTCTGTGGGATTTGTTGAGACATGGTTAGTAGCTCACTGAAAACAGAGCTCATCAGTTGTCTAGAATAACTGGTAAAACGCAGGGACACTACTACCCACTCCTCCAAGTGTACCACACTCTGTGTTCAGCTTTTTTCATTTGTGCTGGGAATCTAAACTTGGACCCTTACCAAGTATGTGATTGGCTGTGCTGTGTCCCAAAACAAGCACATGCATATTCTATGTAATGATTGTGGTGTCTCTGTACTATAAGTATGATTGATGTTATATCAAATGTAAATATAAAGTTAAGAAAATAAAACCTTGGGAGAGGTTACTATGTGTCTGGACCATCCAGCTGTCAAGAAGTAGGGCATGGATTAAACTCATCAGTACAATTCAGAGTTCGTATAGCAGCCTATTTTCTGTCTTGTATTATCAAGATGGAAACTACAGGGAACACTGAGATGGATCTGTGGGTAAAGGTGCTTACTGAGCAAGTCCATAAACATGAGTATAATACCCAGAATTCATAACATTGAAAGAGGAAAAACAAATCCATGTGTGGCCTCCTCACATGTGCCTTGGCACACTCACATATACCCACACCCTGTAATACACACATACACAATAATAAATAAATAAATAAATAAATAAACAAATAAACAAACAAATAAACAAATAAATACATAAATAAATGTTTAAAAAGAAGTTAGTTATAGCTGGGCCTGGTGGGACAGGCCTATATTCTCAGCCACTTAGAAATCTGAGGAAGGCAGATCCTATTTGGGGATTCTCTGCTAACGCTACAAAATGAGTTCAAGCTAAGCTTGAACAACTTAGTGAGATTATTCTTTAAAGTTAAAAAGTACAAACAGGGATGTGGAATTGACTCAGGGATGGAATTTTTACCAAGCATGTGTAAGGGCCTCAGTTTCAATCCTGTGTACTAACAAAAGAAAACAAAACACAACAACAAAAACAAAAAGAAAACAAAACAAGTACATTTTATTTAGCTATTCATCTACTTATGCATGAAAGGAAACAATTCTTTATTTATCACTTTTCAAAGGTACATTTCTAGATTAAAGCCAAGCCCTATTTATAATCACTTACTTGCATTGAATAATGCCTTATGACCATGTTTGTACTGTAATCTTGACCAGAAGTTAGATGTGTAACTTACATTGCTGTTGTCTCTCTCTCTCTGCACATCACCCATCTATAATTATAATGAAAAGAAAGCCAGACTTCTGAGTTAACTCCCAAATCTGAATTCTTGAGTAAATAGCTAGCTAACAGATAATCACATGAGTCACTAACAACAGAATACTCATATTTACACTTCAGAGTTGAATAGTCATCATAATACAGATGACAATACAAATATATACAACATGAAATGATGGCAGTGTGCCTAGAATCAAGCCTAAAAGAACATGGCCTGTCAAATAAGGCATATACTCTTGTTTGATTTCCTTCTCATTCAAACTGGACCCATCATAAGAACACATGGAACACCTGCCCTTTTCTGGGACTGTTGTGACAGCCTTGAAAGCAAATGGAGACAGGGATACTGAACATTTCTACCAACACAACTGTGCAGGGCACAGAGTTGCTACAATACAAAGATTGACTCCAAAGGCAGAGAGGGTAGTTCATAGTGGTAAACAAGGGGGATCTTATATGCATTGTCTTACTTAATTTCTTAAAAAGAAAAAAAAAAGATCTATTTTCAATTTAAGTGTACCCACAGGGCCAGAAAAGGGCCTCATATTTCCTGGAATTGCACTTAATAAATAGGTGGTTATAAGGTGGCATGTGAGTCCTGGAAATTGAACCAATATCCTCTGGAAGAGCAAGTGCTTTTAAATACAGCCCATAAGAACTGTTTGAAAATCCAGTCCATGTTCTTTAATATTAGGAAAAATGTGGGGTATTTTTTAAAGAATCCTCAAGATCATTTTAATCCTCAATGATTCTGTTATCCTACCTCCCATTTTCTTGTAAACCAAATTCCCTTCCTCAAAAAGCACTTCATTTTTATTTAATTTTGAGGAAAATAGGCATTGTAAAGGTTATGACCTGAAGCAGACCTTGCCTAAACATAGCAAATAATTTCTATTTCCAACCAATGAAAAAAAAATGGTTAAGTGTAGTATAGAGAAAAAAATTAAACCTTGTCTAAAAATGAACTAATCCCACAGTCAACTTTGATTTAAAAGTATTAAAATCAAATATCTACCACAAACATTTTAAACCAATCTTACTATCCTAGCAGAAATGGCTCAAGCCATAACTAATATTCTATGAGCATATATTCTTAGCTTATTCTTAGTTATTCTTATTCAACCGTATTGGTGCCACCTGGCATATTCTGGAAGCTTTATCTGTGAAGGATTTAGGTAAAAGATACTTAAAAGTGACTACCAATGATCACCAACAAAGCAGGCTATTTTAATTTTAGTATAATTTATTCATGGATCCATTTGTACTTTGAATGAAAGACTACACAGCATTTCCATAAACCTCTTTTATCTGCAGGGTCTACCTCATTAAAGTATCTGGTTAAATTAATTGTATTTCAGGTATTCACAGTTTTATTTAATTTTGTTACTAAAAATAACAAAGGAAACTAAGGCACCACCTTGCTTTCAATCTATTCATGGTCCACTAACGTTGATGGATGCAATAGTTTGAATCATTTTTAAAGATTTTTAAGTGTTTTATTTTTGAAGTTAAAATATTATTACATAATTTTCCCTTTCTCTTCTTCCCTTCAGTCTCTCCCATGCACTGCCCTTGCTTTATCTCCAATTCATAATATTTTAAAACTTTAATGAATTCTACAAAATCTATTTGCTACTATTATATAGATGACAAAACTATATTCTCCAAAGGGCAGTTAATTTTGTCACAGTTGCACAGCTGGTACCCAATAGGTCTGGAGCTGGTAATAATTCTGATTTCAAACTATTACCCATTGTCCTAAAGAACTCACATGGTGCTGAGAGCTTGTGAAATCTGGAGGGTTACAAAGCAGTGGGCAGAGCTGCAAACTTGTCCTGGATTCCCTAGGGCTTTGCTAGTGTTAAAAGTGAATGTATTGCAACCTGGGATCCCCCGAGTCATGGAAAGATAGGCAGGGTTGCTCAACCATAGTATCACACAAATAAGTCTGATGCCAGTATATATGTACGTAGGTGGTCCTGAAAGAGGCTGTGTAGAGTAACATTGGAGTGGGGAATTGTGTAAGCTGTACTAACCACAGCAGCAGACAGTAAGAGAAGGGCATTGTAAACAAGGGGATGGGGGATTCACATGGCAAGTTCTTAAATGGGTAAAGACAAGCTGAAGTGGTAAAACTGAGAGGGATAGGAGACAGGCAGGCGATCTAGTTTAGAAAAGGGAATATCTCATAAGAGGAGCCAAAGAGAATCAGGCCTGTGGAAGTGGTCTTTAGTATAGCTCTGTCTTTGCTCTGTGCAGAGAAAGCAGCTTTGAGAAATACGAGAGCTTTGGTTTTATGATGTAGTGACAAATATACGTGCCTGGGTAGGGAGGATGCCAAATGGTTCTTGGCTGGAACTATGATTTATTACAGTTGAGTGGAACTGATGTTAAACCACCAACAAAAACAACTCATCAAAAGAGTTCAGAGGGGGAGAAACCCAACCCAACAAAAACAAACAAAAATGCTCCCATCCTTATCTAGAATTCTTTGCTCTTTTTCCCTCATTGATCTCATAAATCAGGACTGACTTAAATTAAAACAAAAACAAAAAAACAAAAACAAATCCATCTCAGCTCAGACCAGCTTAAGTCAAAAGCAGTTTATGAATTAAAAGAGTCACAGTATCACCAGGGCGTCTCATTCGAGGCATATTGGAGCAATATACTAAAACAAAGCAAGAAGGGATTTCCCCCTGCAATCTCAGGCCTCCCTGTTATTAACTTCACTCTGAAGACAAAGGATGACTCCCCAGAAGACAAAGGCTCTTTCTGGTGGTAACACAGCTATAACAACTGAAAGTCAATGTTTCAGGTGAGTTCAATCTCTTGTCTATAAGGGTTGTCTCTGTGGTCAGGGTGAAGACCTACTTGAAGTCTTTGAAAGCAGGAAAGTATTTCCCTGCTCCACAGTGATTCTCCCTAAGCAATATCCTTGCTGTATGGAAACAATACATTATAGAAAGGTAAAATTAGTGTTCCTTTGGCCTGTTCTTGCTCACATGTGCATTAAAAAAAAAGATTTATCTTCTTCATTTAGGTATCTGTGTTTCTGTACATGGCTATATGCATGAATATGAAACTGCCTGTTGAGGTGAAATGAAATAATTCCCATAAAATTGGAGTTCCAGGGGGCTGTGAGCTTTCACAGGGGTACTGTGAAGCAAATTCTGGTCCTCTGAAGGAGGTCTTCATCTCTTAGCTACTTTTCCAGCCCAAGAGTTCCAACTCGAATAAAGAAATAGTTTCGGTTTACATTATACACTAAGAACAAGATAATAATAAAACACAAAGGTAAAGGGAAAATAGAAATGTATATTCATAAGACAACTTCACTCTCCTTTTCTGCATCTGGAATGGGAATGGGAAAAGAGTTGCTAATGTCACTGGAAGTCTGTGACAGTGAGAGGGGAGTTATTTCTGAAACCTGTTTCCCTTTCTCCAGGGACCATCTTCTCAGCTCCCTTTGGAGCAAAGTGACCCAGTTCAGTCCAATGAACATACAGGCAGACATCATCATGACCACTGTCACTATTGGCCTATAGCAATCTCTGCAACATTCTCTGGAGAATTTCTCTTCTCCTGCACTACAACTTTGTTGAAAGATCAGGAATCCATGGACTTAGAGGAGGACAAAGCTGTAGGAGTGCGTACTCAACTGAATTCCGTAAACACCAGGTAGTTAGGAATTACAAAGAGGACACTGGACTACCCAAGATGAGCAATGTCACTGATTATTTAGTATTACCATGACATCAGTTCCTTGTTGTCTCAAGGACTCATGGAAAATGGCTTAGTGGACATTTGACAACACGACAGTTATGCTTAAGCTCTTACTCCTTCAACTCCATTAAAACACAATAATGACTTGAAAAAATACATGCACACACAAGTTGGGTGTGTAGCTGGGTGGCAGAACAATTGGCTAGCATGTACAAGAGGGCAGGTAAGATATTTCAGTGGGTAAAGATGCTGGCTGCCAAGTCTGATCGTCTTGGGACACATGATGAAAGACAGAACTGACTCTCACAAGTTGCCCTCTGACCTCCTCATATGTGCCATGGCCCAATCCCTTCTTCCCCCATACATACATAAATTTTAAAAACTAGAATGCACAAGGTCCTGTTTTAAATACCAGCACTTCCATTACACATATATGACATGGAAGTAAAAGATGGTGAAGGAAAAGGTTATATATTTAATGAAGGCAGGTTTCCGAGGACATGTGATAGGGAGAAACTCAGGAGGAAACGAATACAGGTGATTGGAGAAACAGTAAGTGAGAGGTGAGATTATCATTAACTGTGAAAGCCCACAACTGAATACAAATTAAAAGTAGAAAAAGATTATCATAGACTATCGTTCAGGAGGAAACCCCTTGGCATCTTTTTCTTGACCACCCATTTTTCCTTTACTGCCACTGGATTTTGAAGATCTTCTCTGGATCCTGGATAAATCCATATACTAAACTCTACTCCATATGCTTTAGACTGCCTTCTTTGTTATTCTCTAGGAATTTTTTATTACATTCATATGCACAGAGGCAAAAGGAAAAAAGTAACCCATGGCTTAAGTAAGAAAATTACTGAGACCTAAACCAAAAAGTACTATTGTGTCTTTGCTTGAAAACAAAAGGAAACCAAAAAAGGTTAACCCTAAACTCAGACTATGGTTCAAATCCTAACAGCACCATTAACTATAATGTAAAATAATTTAGTTCATCCTGCCAACATTTCCTCATTTGTACAACAGACATAAGAATAGCTACATAGGAGAGCAAAGTTTTTAGAAAAGTGTCTTCCCCTGCCTGAAAACCCAAGGTATTAGGGGGATGTGGAGTAACACGTATAAAACAAAATATTCAGTGACAGAATGTCAGAGGATACTTGCTGTTCACCTCACCACGGATTTCCTTATCAGATCTGTAGCTAGAACACATCTTCCATCCTCCTTTAAGCATGTAGCTTCACCCACATGGATCTGAGTTACCTAGATACCTAGGCAAAAGTGATCTGCACCACCTGCCAGCCTGGGCAATTAACACCCAGAGTCTTTCTTCCAAAATCCCATGGGAATAAGCAGTCTCACCACAGAATGCATAAAAGGTGGTCTCTGACTCACACCTTTCAGAATTGCTACCCAAAATCACCCATACTTAGACATGACATGAATCAGAAATGTATTTTACATATGAGGCAATATGTTTTTCTGACTCATTTATTAGCCATCTTAAACTAGGCGATCTAATACAGTCAAGTTCTTTGCTTATTGCCTTATGTTTTACGCCTATCATGAAACCCCAGGCTCCCAGAAGGAAGAAATTATCTTTCCCACTCCCATGAGTGTTAGAAGCAGATATGGAACCAAGTGAATCTACTTCAAGGTCAAAGGCCTTTCTACCTTGCACACAGAACTGCAGTGTGGACACTGTTCTTTGCTTGTTCACTCCTGATCCTCGGTATGTTTCTTCTTAAAAACTATACATTTTCACCTATATTTGCATCCAGAATTGGGATGATTCCTCTCAGGCATGGCTTCTTACAGGTCATCCCACCATTCACTTGCCTCATGACAAGCAAACAGCTTAGAGGAGAGAGATTTCCAGCACTTTTGCAAGTGGCTACTATGTCACAGATGCTGAATGAAAAACACAAATAAAGAGGGAATGGTAAGAGAAATCCCCTAGCTGGCAGTGATCCCTTAATGGGAGTGATATCTCAGTAGTACAAACAATGCCCCAGAATACATAAAACATTATGATTGAGTATCTCATGTTGTTGCTTTCTTGCACTTTGTATTTTACCATACCACATTTGCAAATGCCCTCAAATTGCAAACGTATCTTAGTGATTTAGTGCTCAAATTTTCTCCTCACAGAAAATAAAAGAAACTGGAGGAAAAAGATGAAGAAAAGGAAAACACTTTAGATGCTAAATACTAGAACCTCTGAGAAACTTAAAATGCTGTTTTATGGACACAAAATAATAGAAACAAAGAATCTGTCTCCATCAATGAATACACACCTGCCATTGACTCTCACAGGAAAGAGAGTCACTCAGTTAAAAATTCTATAAAAGCAAGTTCACAACAAAGTTTAAGTTCTTCTGACAAAACTAGAGGATATACCTAATGCAATTTTGTATCTGACGTGAAAATAACAAAGAAAATTAAAACATACCAAAGCCATTATTAGATAAGTTGGAGACACCAGGAAGATGGGGAAGTCAGAATTACAAATGGAGTGATTTCAGACAACAAGCTTATCTCATTAGGCTATTTTGATTTTGTTTTTGTAAAATCTGTATTGCAGATAAGTTATCCTGTGGAAAATGTGAAAGAATTTGCAGTCAAAAGACTTAGGGCTTAGAGGAAAAAGTACAAAGACATACTTCTGAACATGAAGATGTGAGTAAAATAAAGAGATGATTACAAACAAACCAACAAAAGCCTCATTTGACAGGGTTGTTTTTTAACCACCCTTAATTGCATACTTATGCAACAACTACACGACATTCTTAACTGCCTCCCAACTGATGTGAAAGTCCTCACCCCAGAGAAACTACAAGTGGGTTCACAGGCTACAAATAAGAGATCTGCCTTTGCTGCAATTTCCAGAGGCAGCTTTAACAACAAGTGACTTTTCTTAGAGTTGTAGCCTCTAATTCAAAAGATCTTTCTGAGTTTGCAAGCAACCTGGTGAGTTCCACTCTGAACAATAATGAGGCTTATCATTATGATCTTATACACCTAGATAGGCCATTACAGTCAGTCAAAACACCAATGCACTCCTTTGCTTTAAGTGAAGGGAGGCGGCGAGTAAAATTTTATAAAGTAGGAAAAATCATGATGTCAGGGAACTAGGTTTTTGATCCTTAGCAATGTTTCCTACTGCCTACAACTACTTTGAAGATAACTAAACTATCCTGAATGAAATCTAGGGGAAGGTACCAAGAACAAATTTATGGCGAAATCTGTTTCCTTTTGACCACCCAAGGTGTGTCTGCTTCCTGACATGATGCTAATAACACTTTTATACCCCTGGATGTAGCGAGACAACAAACCTGCTCTTCAGTCTGGCCTGAATGCTACTGTAGGGTGCCCTCCCCCATGAAAGGCTACAGCAGCAGCTTGTGCTCCTACTGTGTTAAGGAGGAACTTGAACCATAAGCCTCAACATGCAAAAACAGAAAAGTGCATTCCAAATTATTCTATGTAGGTGTCCAAACGAATCAGTTCTGTTGTGTTTGTTCCTTGAAACACTCAGCTCCCATCACTGTAAATTACTGGAAATGCCCACGCAATTAAAAGAAAAGAAAACAACAAAAAAAACCCACCTTTATTCTGAAAAACAAGTCTCGCCCCCATGTTGATTTCTATAGGAAACCAGAAAAAGTTCAGCGGGGCTCACGGGACCTGCCTTAGAAACAATCCTGTCATGTGCCCCTAGGATCTAGTGTGCCTTCTTCCGCACATGCCACACACCCAAGATTGTCAGTTACACTGATTAACCTGGTCACAACCTCCGCAAATCTTTGCCATTAGAACCTAGAGCCCGAGCCCCACAACCTACACTTTATTTTCTCAATGCACTAAGCAGCTCCCTCTCAGGAGCTGCGCTGTGCTGCAAAATGCATTCATGCACCAGGTTCTGCTTAGTTCAAGAGACTGAGGAGCCCTAATCCTCCTACGCCCACCTCACCCACACCTTTCAGTTTTAGTGAAACATATGTACTAGAGAGAGGTAAAGAGCAGAAATGAAGGAATATTTTTGAGAGCAAAAGGGTTGGCATCTGCGGGGCGCCTGGTGCCCATCTCACTGCTGCTTGTGGAGAGGAGATGATGCGGTTGCGTTTTCCTTTCCCAAAGAAACTGAAAACACACACACACACACACACACACACACACACACACACACACACACACACACACACACACACACTCCCCAGAAGTTATTGGAAATACATGCTGCCCTTACACGCTCCCAAGACCAACACAGGGGAAATCTTTATGCCTTCCACAACAGCAGAGACCTGGTTAACCTGGTTCACCGCGCAGCCACCACTGTGCTTTGCAGGGAGCCTGGCACACTGTGGGCACTCCAAAAAGGAGCCTTTCAAAAGGGCTCTCTCTATCGTGAGTCCCAGTCTATCCTAAGTCCCACTCTCCAGAGCCTTGATGTCCAAGTCCCTTCAAATTCCAACCCAAGTTCACCGGCTCATCCTATGGGTTGCACCGGAGTGGGTATGGGAAACCCACCAGCAGAAAGAAACCTCAAGGAAGAATGCGCACCCGGAGCGAGGACGCACGGAGAGGGCAATTGCGTGACCCCGCTGGGGGCGCTTATTTTAAGGTTTCTGGATGTATTTTCTGCTATAGGCTCCTTGTTTCGTGGCAGTCTCGCAGAGCAACAAACTTCTTTCCACACTAATAAAGGAGAAGAAGGGTTACCTTGAGGTGACAGTGGCGTCCACAGGAGCGCTGCCACTTGCCAGGCGGAGTATTCTCAGCTCCTCACAGTCTCTGGCCAGCCCTTCAGGAGAGACAACCCTGGGTTCTCATCTGTCCTTCCCCAGCCCAAAAGACCATGCTCTTTTCTCCCAAGCCTTGAACCAGGGTGCCCAGGGGGCAGTGCGCTCCTGAGCCAGGCTGGACTTACCGGAGGTGCCTAGAGCATCTCTTAGGAGATCCTCACGCGCGATGCCGCCAGCGTCCGAGGGTCCCGGCAGAGTGGCAAAAGCTCCCTACTTGCGACCAATCCTGGTTATGAACCCGGTGCTTCGTGGCTGCCGCGCGCCCCCTCCCTCCTCCCGCTCGTGGCAGCTCTCAAAACCCGGCGCGCCGGAGTTCAGGCAGTAGCCGGCTCGGTTGCTGCCGCCAGGGGAAGACTCGCAGGGAGGGAGCGAGGCTAGGGGAGGGCGGGGGACGCACTCGGCGGAGCTGGGCATGCTCAGTGCTCCACCAGGGGCAGCGCGCCCCCAGGCGCAGTTCCTGCACTGCCTTGCCCTGGGGAGGAGACCCCGAGTCCCCACGCTGGACACTGGTAAACGGAGCATTGTCAGGCCAGACTGGCTCTGTCTGGTTTCTCTAGCGGGACACAAAGGGTGTGTTTGTCCAAGGGTACACGAAGAGGAGGGCATCTTCCTTTGGCACCTGAGTATTGGGGAACAAGGAAGCACGACCTGCCTCTGGTTTCCTGCACAATTGGAATCCGGAGGATCTTGAAGGTGGTCTAGCCAGGGATACCACGTCTGGGCTGAGAATTGCTGCGCATAGGTTTGGGGTGAGCGGTAGTAGATAGTACTGAACTTGGGTTGTAGAAGGAGGTGGCTTGGGGGCGGTGTTATTTGCTTGCTCTTAGGTGGAGGACATTGGCCAGACAGACAGTGTAAAGGACCTAGTGTCTTAGGGATAAAATGTACTTTCAAGCTGGAATGCGCATGAGGGATGGAGTGGAGGAAACATTTGCGATAAAATAGGGACAAGGATCAATGTGTCTTGTGTGGGGGCTTATTAAAAACCTCGTTATTAAAAGCAGGTGCAGTAGATAATGAAGGTGCTCTGGTCATTCTACGGGACTCTGCTGTTTCCTTGCAGAAATGGCTCCCTTTACCCCAACTCCAAATCTCTAGGTAGTCATAGAGACTAAGAAGGAAGTCTGAGCACCCTTCCTTGATCCCTGTGCAAAGACAATCTGACAGGCAGAGAGGCAGCCCAGTGGGGCTCATGCAGAATCCATTTCCAGCATCCTCAAGAGAGGCTGAGTTTCTCTCCCTAGGGGAAAAAAATAAAAGCCCCAGGAGATTCTACAGAACTCAGCCTTCCTGTGCATGTCTCAGCAGTTCAGAGCGACATAAACAACTTCTGACCGTCTATTTACACAATCATGCAAACCTACCCTGACATCTCCATTATGTAGGAAAGATGTTAACTGGAAAACTATTTTTAAACTACTGTGGTAAGCAAATACTCAACTCCTCCAAACACATGAGACAGCCCCCTTAATTGATAAAAGGGATTTTGTCTTATGTTTAGTCTCCTGTCTTGGGTTATTACTGTTGTTGATTTTTAATGTAATCAGTTCTTGAGAAATGAACAAATCTTAACGAGGGGATAGGTATCACACGAGCTTCATGACTACTGAGGTTATTGCTGGAGGAAAGAGCCCCTCTCCTCATTTTCTAGGCTCTTAAAATAAGACAGATTTAAGCCCCTCCCTTTTCTCCTGTGAAGGAAATTTTACAGATAAGGAATGCTGGTGATGTGATTTCCCTGGTAAATTACTAAAGCTGATTGTTTTCTATTCACTTCAAATCCACCATGATCCATGATTCTGATAACTTTTGCTGCACTGCTTTTTTTTTTTTTTTTGAAATAATGTTTCTTTTGTATTTTTAAAATTAACTTTACCCATGCAAAATAATAGGCTTAATTATTACATTTTCGTACATATGTACGAAACAGCTTGTCTTGTGTTTGTCCTCTCCCTACACTCCCCATGCCTGTTTCCTTCTTACATCCAGAAAATCTATTACATTTTTAAGCAATAGTTTCAGGTGTGTGTGTGTGTGTTTCAGTAAAGGTTGATAACAAAAATTGCCTATCTTATGAGAAAACATGCCTTTGTGTACATATACACTCAGCTCATTCAGAGGAAACATAGTATTTTAAACTCTATATACAATTAACAAAAAGTGGAGGGGAGAGAGAGAGAGAGAGAGAGAGAGAGAGAGAGAGAGAGAGAGAGAGAGATATGCGGGGACGACCTGAAACAATTTTCAAACTTTTATGAACAGGATGAGCAAATTCATTTAACTATACATTCTGAATTTCAATTCCGATTAGGTTATTTGCTCTCTTACCTTTAATTCTTTTCTTTAATTCTTTTAATTCACTGCATGTGAGACATTGTACTATAGTTTATGCAAGGAAGCTCAGAATGACCATTACTTAGAATCTGCTCCAGAGATGACCAACTGTCTAGTAAGGAAAACAGTGTATATCTAGAGAGACAGAACTGGGTCGGATTGCTGGGATGTCAGTTAACTGTTATGCTGGCAGGGGTGGGGGGTGTCTTTTTTATCAACCTGCATCTAGCTTAAAATAAAAGCAATAATCCAGTCCCCAACCTGCATCTAGATTAAAATAAAAGCAATAATCCAGTCCCGTTTTTCCATCCTGCAGGGAAGAAGCAAGGCTGAATTGCTACCACAGCCAAGAAAAGCAAGCTTCTCACTGTAGCTCTCCTGATTGGGGAGTGTTCCTAAGAGAATCAGCCACTGCCAGGAGATGGAGGTGGCTTATTTTGAAGACACCATCCTCACATGTATAACCCTGCATATCCAGGCCCCCCCAGCTAAGTGTTAGTTCCTTGCTCAGGGAACCTGTGATTGGGATTCTCTGGGGGGAAATGTTCCAAATGAATCAATTAACACCACCAGTAGAGTTCAATACCACTGCACTGAGACCCAGCTCTGTATCAGTGCATGAATGAATGACTGGTGCTCATGTCGTTTGCAAATAATCATCATTATAACAAAGCAGAAAACTTCCCTTTCCCATTTAGCCTGTGTGGCATGTCAGCAGAGAGTTGCAATAACCCTCATGGACCCTCCAAAATATTTGCACATGTATGTGAAGTGTAAGCTCCAGATATTTTAATATGGGAGTATCTATTTGGACACAAGGTCACCTCTTACACTCATTAAACCGATCTGAACGAGGTCTGATGACTCTTAAGGGAAATCAGCACTAGAAATTCTGTCGACTTTTTGGAGACGTGGATGGACTACATCAGCAGGTTTCACTCGGCGTGAGACAGTACTGAAAACACCAGAAAGGACTCCGCTCTGTCCCACCCCAGCCACACAGTCTTTCTTCACACCTCTATGGCTCGCAGTGGGTGTGAATTTACTGTAAGAGGAGGAAAAAAAACATTTAAAAAGGAGAGCTTTACACAAAAAGAATGTTTCTTCTGACCATATCTGATCTGAGTCAATTTTCTGCTGATTCCTCATACCCAGTGGGAATTAAAAAAAAAAAAAAAAAAAAAAAATCCATAAACGGCATGTTGTGTGTTCTAAGTGACATGAATTAAGTGATCCAGAGATGAGGAGATAACTCAGCAGGTAAGAGTGCTTACTGCAAAAGCAAGAGGAGCTTAGTTCAAATCCTCCAAACCTAGGAAATAGTCCCAGGCATGATCACACGTCTGTAACACTATGTTTTGTAGGTACTGGGGCGGATAAAGGCAGATATCTGGGGCTTGATGGCCAGCCAGCCTAACCAGCTTTAGGCTATCACAGATACTCTGGCTCAAAATATAAAACAGAGAGCAGTAGAGGAAGACTCTCTCTGGCCTCTACATGTACACTCACAGGCACATATACCTGTCCATACACATGCTCATACACACACACACACACACACACACACACACACACACACACACACACAATAGGTTGACAGAATTGTGGGGGCAACTCAGATGAAAAATAACTAGGTTTTATAATTAATTTGCTTTTCTAATGCATTTGGTGCCTTAGTAACTCTTCATGCACAAAGCAACATTTATACCCCTTCCTAGTTTTGAAAAATAACCATGTTTGTTTATCACAAGTGAAGAGAAGGGTGTTTTCTTAAGGAATTGTGTCAAGAAGGCTTTCTGTTCAGCTTTTTAAATATAACAAGGAGAACTCAGAAATTGACATTAGAACAGCCTTTTGCAACTCCCTCCTCTTTGCCTGTTGTTGGTGACTCTTGAGCCTCAACCTAAGGACATAGGAATAATAATGGCCACATGGTGGGATAATGGTAATTAGCACACAAAAGTTCAGTTAATCACCATGAAGATTCTGACACAGACTGACAGACAGAGTCAAAGTAAACTACAAGCCATCCACCCCCGGCCAAGACTCTTTAAATAAAAGACTGTGGGACTCCAGCTGAATTTAGGCATAAGGTACAATTGAAGTCAGTCACCTGTTCTCCCTCCATTCTTTTCCAGATTTTTCATTTCCTTATACAAAATCCAAATGCAATGGGTCTAATGGTCTATGCTTTGATAAAGTATGTATAGTTGATTTTCATTGTTCTTGGTGATTATATGTCATGATTCTGTAAATCATGAATTGTTCCCAGTAAAAACACAGAGACAGGTTTCAGAGACTCACTGTTAGCAGCATCTTCATCAACTAATCAACACATCTAATTTTCTGAGAGCTTCTGGTAGATGATTTGTTCAGTATTTGGTATTGCTTCCTGCTCAGTGAACTCAGGTTCACAGCACTGTAGCCTTTGCCTAACAAAGCTTATTATCCAGATCCTGTATTTTCTGTGTAAAGCATAGAAGCAGCCTCTTTGGGAACACCGGAAAACAGTATGATAAGGACATTTCGAACAGCAAAATTGCCAATGAATATTCTAAAATAGCTAGCAATGCTGCAAAACGGAGACTTCCAGGCAGTGTGGGCTGAAAGGAGAAGGCTAGGCATCACCTTGCTTGACCTGGGCCAGGATCCTCAGCCTTGGGAGGTGCAAACTCTGCTCCCTGTGAATCATAAGCACCTTGTGTACCTACAGCTATCAATGAGAGGCTTAAGTATTAACCTCTAGGTTACAGAAAACTGAGCAAGTGAGCAAATTTGCAATTATGAAATCTGCAAATAATGAGGATTAGCTGTATCAATTTTTTTTTCCTTTAAAGGGTGAGGCTCATTAGCTCACATGAATTGTGGATCACCTAACATTCAACTCAATTTACAATCATGTAAAAATATATTATTATTAGAAAATAACTATATATTTTGCAGTATGTCTTTGGCCAATTTTCTCGCTTAAATTAGGTAATGCAATTACATAAGATTTTTCTTTTTGTCAAATACCATAATTGCTTTGTGTTTATTTCAAAATGAATATTTTGTGAAATGGATATTGTCATCATCCATTCTGTTGTACACAAAGTAGAGATTTTCAAGAACTAATGCAAAGTTAAAAAGAAAAGTTAATAAAATGAAGAGTGTGTTTACCCCCTGCCCCACAAACAGAATTAACTCAGATGAGAAATAAAGATGTTTTGTTCTATTAATAAAACTCCAAAAGTAAGTGGTTTGTATCTTTGTTCTTTGAAAATATTATTTAAAATTCCATGTCTCAGCCCATGTTATAAGACTCATGAGATGGTTCCTCAATGTTCTCTGCCTTATGATAATCATGTCCTTATTTAATTCCTCTGTTCTTAAAGGTTGGCTAGACTTATTGATTTACTATTATTGATTTCCAGAAATGATGGATGCCACTTCCTCTATTAGGTTACACAGAGACTGTAGTTTTTATTTGGTACTCTTGGACTCTCTTATTACACTGTCCTGTGAAAATACTCATGAAACTTGTGGATAGGCCACATGGCACACATGCAAATAAATAAGACTTCTCCTTGATCATATGGATGAGCTAGGGAGATTTTCTGAGGCTGCCTAACCAAGTGTTACACCATAGAACCTGTCAGCTAGTTTTCCAGTCTCAATAAAGTCTTGAGAGGAATGAAACACTGGCTAGTAACATGCTTTCAACTTCATGAAAGCCTCAGCTGTAAAGACCCCAGAGAGCACTGAAAACTTACGTAGTTCCTAGTTCAACACCAACATTAAGCAACTAACACTTGTTTTAAGCTCAAGAGTCTGGGGTAACTTGTTACACAGCAATGAATAATTGATTATGCCACAACATATGCTGATCTGAGTAATGGACATAGATTTATGCATTTTACAGACAACAATTTTGATGAAGATGTTTGACAGGATTCTCTCTTTTAGATCATGATAAAGAGATGTGAGAAGATTATGAAACAATCAGAGAATATATCAAGTCACTTGTTTCCCAATTTTATCACAAATGACACTTCAATCAAAGAGTACAATTTAATATATTTAGAATAATTTTCTCTCTATACCTACTGTTTTGATACCACTTTTAACATCTGGTGTATCTAAACTTTCCTATCACTAATTTTCTGTCACATTTTTTAAAGTTGCTTCCTATGTTTGGAGAATATACTACAAATTACTCAATCATTCCTTATTGTTTGAACATTTAAACTATTTACAGTCTGTCATGATAAACAAGTCTTTAATAAATATGCTAAATTATATTTTACACATGCCCTAAATTATTTCATTGGAATAAATTCTTAGAGTATGAGTTCATTAGTCAAAACAATATTGTCATTTTATTCCTTATTTTTAATTCTGAGATGAAGGTTTAACTCTGCTGCCCTGGACAGTCTTAATTTGAGGATTTACATTATGCCAGCTTGAACTTTTGGGGATCTTCTTGACTCTGCCTCCTTAGTACTGGATATAGGCAGCAGGTTGGTATCAACCCTGAAGCTCCTTTGAAACAAACATTTGTGTATTTGTGTGTGTGTAGGGGAGGAGGTCCAAGGGCTGCAGTGCGTGTGAGGAGGTGAGGGATAACTTGTGGGAGTAGATTGTCTCCTGCTGCCATATGGGTCCCACATGTGGAACTTAGGTCATAGGCTCTGCCTTTACTCGATGAGCCATCATAATGGCCCCTGCTACTCCTTCTTGGTTATTAGGTTCTTCACTAAAAATGTCTATGTGGTCTTAAAAAAAAAAAAAAAAAAAAACAGGTGAAGGCTCAAAGCCTCATTCCTTGCACTCTATAGAAGACCCAAACCTTAATTCTGCACAAATAACAGCAAAGCAATAGTCAAACTGTAAGCTCAATAAATCACTAACTGTGTAATTATGGATTCTTGACAACACTTTGAGTGACAGATGTACCAGCAGCCACTGTTAGGGCAGGATGAAGTTAAAGTTTAGTGGGAGTCAGGTGACAAAATCTGTCCAAAGCTTCTCAACAGAGAACTCATTGGAATCATAAACACAGAGAATCATTTCTAAGAATAAAGCTCCTAGGTTGTTTTGGTTTGACTGAGAAACGTCCCCATAGACTCATGTATTTGAACACTTGGATCCCAGTTTGTGGAACTGTTGGTGAAGGTTTAGATGGTACAACCTTGCAGAATGAAGTATGTCCTTTGGGAGCTGGTTTTGAGATTAAACAAGCCTTCCCTTCCCTACTTCCAGTTTGCTCTCTCTGCTTTGGTTTCTGTTTGAAGATGGCTGCTCGGCATCCTGCCCCTGCAGCCAGGACTTCTACTGTCGTGTTTACTCAACATGATGAGTTCCTATCCCTCTGGAACCATAAGCTAAATAAACGCTGTCTTTCTTAAGTTGCTTTTGGTCATACAACTTTATCAAAGAAACAGAAAAGTAACTCATACAGGACTCACTAGGATTTCTTACTTTGTTTTTTGTGTTATTTCTAGCCAAACCCTTATATCCAGCCCCATTATATCAACAATGTATCTTAACAATGAGAAAGACCATTCTCTGCTTACAATGGTCCAATGGTGATCAATAGCTTCAATGATGCCAATTAGCCAAGTTTGTATCATTGATAGTTTAAAAAAAAAAAAAAAAAAAAAGCAACTAAATGAATCTCAGGCAGGTTTCCTAATAACAAGCATACAGAAGCCGACTCCTATCTCTAGAGTTTGTTCCCATAAGGGAACTGCAAACATTACAGAATAAAGAGCACCAGCAGAGGTAAGGACCAGCAACTCAGACACATATCACACACGACCATCAGCCATTCGTATCAGCTTACACTACTTTTGCTCAAGTGAAGTTCAATGTGGACAAGTTACACATGCTTTCTTATATAATGCCTATTCATTTAGTCAAAATTTACATAAATTTACTTCTCATCTCAGTATATTTTTCTGGTCATTTTCAGGTTTGCCAGGTATTAAGCTCTGATTTATTTCTAATTTGTGAATGGACAGTATTTCTCATTTCTTTTTATTGCTACCAAGGTTAAATTGTATGTGATTAGTAGCTATATGTATTTTATGAATTTCCAATTAATGCTTTATTTACTCTGGTGTACATCAGGACCCTAGAATTATGTCAACATGTTTTTGGGTATTTAAGGTGACAATTTTGTTATAAATATTACCATCTATTTGTCTTTTAAAGCTGGAAATATAGATCTATTTTACATTCTTGTGTCATCACAGTTATGACTTTTTATCCACATATTTATATTTAATAACCTATTTTAAAATATGTTTTCTACTTCTATGAATCCAGTACCCCCCAAAAAAAGAACAAAAAAAAATGGAGGCAAGTATTATTTAGATATGTACCTTCTAATGTCTGTTGAAGTGGTCTGTAAAGCATTCATCAAATAAGGGAATATTTATGTAAGAATCTAGACAAAATCAGCAATTATGCAAAAATAGTGAGTCTAGGGCATTTGAAACATGATCTTTTTCTTCAGTTAAGCATGGATAGAAAACCACTCTCCATGTAGGTGCGCCTAATAATACAGGTGTGTCTTGCCCACCTTACCCCCTTGCTGGAGCAGTGTAGGTGGTATCACTGAGATGGGCAAGATTTGGGCATTTCTCATCCTCCACAGAACTATATGATGTAGAGAATAAATTCCATGTAAGTTCATATCATGCTCAAAATACTGAGACCCCAATTGTTCTACCTAGTACAGTTGTAAAGATGAGACCTCATGTCAACTAAAACTACTATAGGTTACTCTACCCTATGAAATGGAAGGTGTCACCCAGAAGGACACCACTTTCCAAACCCACAGCTTTAAGATATTGCCCAAGTGGAGAACTAAATTTTGAGTGGTATGTATGGCTCTGTGTGTGTGTGTGTGTGTGTGTGTGTGTGTGTGTGTGTGTGTGTGTAAATGTGTGGTCAATGAGTTCACATGAAGGAGACTGTAGATATTCTAAGATTATACTCATAATCAGTGAAATGATAATGAGGTAAATAAGAGCAAAAAACAATGATATACAAGCATGAAATTACCTCAGTGAAACTCAATTATTTTATGTACTAAGAAAAATAATTGAATAAAGCCAGACAGTAGTGGTGTGTGCCTTTAATTTTAGCCATTGGGGGACAGAAGCTGGTGGATCTCTGTGAGTTTGAGGCCACTCTTATCTACAGAGTGGGTTCCAGGACAGCCAGGGATACACAGAGAAACTCTGTCTTGAAAATAAGTAATAATAATCGAATAAAAACAATGTAAAGTTTTGATCAGTAGCTATATGGAAGAAGGAGGTATTTCTTATTTCTTAATATTCATGAGAAATAAGCTAACCTCAGGCTATTAAGCTTAAAAAAGAAAACCAGTGGAAATAGAACTGAGAAGAGCCTTATTGGACCATAGCAAACTTCCACCATTGATTTAGAAAATGATGCCATAGGATCTAGAGAGAGGGATTAGTGGGAAAGAGAATTTGCTGAGAAAGAATGAGGACCTGACTTTAGAACTCAGAGTGCATGTAAAGAGCCAGGCTTTGCCTCTTTTCCTGAGAACTGTGGCAGCTGGAACCAGGAGCATTGCTTAGGCTTGCTGGTGACCAATCTAGCTCCAGGGTCAGCAAGGGCAGGAAGGGGTGGAACAGAATAGCTTAACTTTCTCCTTTGACTTCTACATGCACATCAACACATGCACTATCACACATACACAAAGACCATATACCTACACTCCACAAAACACACACACACACACACACACACACACAGTAAATAAATATACAAAACTGACCCCATAAATTAGCTAGGAATTTGATTGTATTGCCTGCCATCTAGAGAACAATTAATTACACAAGATACCATAAGGGAAAGCTAGACTTGACTTGTCACTTGTGAATCAGTCCATGTTGGCAGTAGGATTTGATTGTGGATAGTTTTCAACTTCCAATGATTTGACATATAATTTTTTTCTGGTGTTTTGATGATATGAAAACCATATCCAATGTCTTAGTTTGAGTTTCTATTGTTGTGAGGACACATCATGACCATGGCAACTCTTATAAAGGAAAACATTTAATTGGGGCTGGCTTGCAGTTTCTGAGGTTTAGTCCATTATCATGTTGAGAAGCATAGCAGCATGTAGGCAGACATGGTGCTGGAGAAGGAGCTGAGGGTTCTACATTGTGAACCATAGGCAACAGCTGGAGACTGAGACACACTGGCAAGACATGAGCTTATGAGACCTCGAAGCTTGCCTCCACAGTGACACACTTCCTCCAACAAGATCACACAAATTTCAACAAGGCCACACTTCCTATAATGTCTCTCCCTATGGACCAAGCATTCAAACAGGGGAGTCGATGGGGGCCATTGCTATTCAAACCACTACACCAATTAGCAGGAACTATACTTCAAATGTTGAGTTTTGCTCTTTTGGAGGCTGGCAACATACATTATGTTTCTCTGTGGATAGAAATGTCAGTGACTATGAACCCCAGCTGCCCATCAGTCACACAGTAAAATGGTTAAATATCCAGTACGCTTGGTGTGCTGTTTGCTAAGTGCTGATGTTTGGTAGGATATGCATATTAAATGTATGCTTTAATTTATGATAAACTCAATTTTCATGACTTTATCAGGAAGTATCTCTATTGTAAGTTGTGGAGCAGGAATACTTCAAAACTGATTTTGCTCTACTTAGGTCATATAAGGAGGCTGGTAGCTGTCTGTGCTAATATTATCTTGTGTAACTGAGAGGGTTTATTAATTAGCTACCTTCTTAAATCTTCCAGATGTGCTATTACTGAATTTTAGAATCACACTCATAATTTTACCCTTACTCTGAGTTCCTCCTTAGAGAATGCTTTACTTATGGTAAGTAGATGAAAATAGTTTTATTTTATAAGCACAAACATTGCACCTTTTTTTTTTTTTTTTTTTTTTTTTTTTTTTTTGGTTTTTCGAGACAGGGTTTCTCTGTATAGCTTTCCTGGATCTCACTTTGTAGACCAGACTGGCCTTGATCTCACAAAGATCCGCCCGCCTCTGCTTCCTAAGTGCTGGGATTAAAGGTGTGTGCCACCACCGCCCGGCTACCTTTCTATAGTCTATTTGAGAAGTATCCCTGTCTTTAATCTTCTTAGCTCATATTAATTATACAGAATGATTGATTTCATTGTGACATTTTCATGGATGCATATAATACATTTTGGCGATAGAAAACCCCCATGCACCTGCCTACTATAGCTCCTTCATCTGTTTCAATATTATCTTCTTTGTCACCTTTTGAAAGATTCAATATTATATTGCAAATTTCTGTAAATTGACCGACAAATTATTAATTGCATTCTCCCCTTGCTTCTGCTGCAGGGAATGGAACCCAGGGCCTTGCATGAACTGTACAAGCACTCTTCTATTGTGCTTCGTTCCTGGCCACCGATAAATGCTTGTTCTATTTTCTAGGTTACACCAGGTCATATAGTCTGAGTGAATAATACAAACCACCCCTTTCTACAACCCTGCATGGGTCCTCATTGCCGTCTTCCACTATTTTCCAATCTTTGCCACTAAATCCCAGAGCCATCAGCATTTTCTTGGGTTTCATTACTGTGACAACTTAAACATTAGTATGTGCCAGGCTTTTTCTTTGTGGCCACCAACCAACTCTCAAATCCTAACACAGAGACTTAATTAGTTTTGAATGCTTAGCCTAGCTGGGGAACATTTCTGGCTAGTTCTTTTTACTTAAATTAACCTGTTTCTCTTTATCTATCTTTTGCCTCAGGGCTTCTTACCTTTCTTCTGTATATCTTACTTTCACTGCTTCTCTCTGTCTGTCTGGGGGGTCTGTCTGCCGGGCTTCTTTCCCAGGTGTGTGTCCCTCATTTTCTCCTCCCTCTTCCTTCATTCTTTCCTTTATCTCTCTCAGCCTAGATTTCTCATCTTATTTATTCTCTCTGCATGCCAGCCCTGTTTATCCTTTCACTGCCTAACTATTGGCTCTTTAGCTTTTTATTAGATCAGTCAGGTGCCTTAGGCACATGCAAGGTAAAACAAATACAACACAATTTTACATAATTAAACATGAATCCTCTCATCATTAAGCAAATGTAGAATAAACAAAAGTAAAACACTTTTACACAGTTAATGTAATATTCCACAGCATACACAGATGTAACACATCTTTGCTTAGTTATAACAATATTCCACATTGTTTTAATCATAATGTGTATAAATCCCCAAGCCACCGACTTTTTCTTGGGTTTCATTATTGGGACAACTTAAACATGACTATTGCTATGGTCTGTATCCACAAGAACCACAATTTCAAAACTGATTCCCCAGCATGACCCTATTGGAAGATGGTCCAAAACTTTTAGAATTAAGGTCTGTTGGTCATCAGAGTTGACTTTCAGTGTATGGCAGTTCTCCTTCAAGCTGGGATTACAGATGTGAGTGACTAGCCTCACTCATTTTGGGGGGTTTATTACCCCACCAAATATCAGCCATTTATAGTCATGGAGAGAAAAAGAATGTTTTGTGGGTTCTTAAGTGTAAGAAATGTAATTGCAATTATTGTAATTGTTAAGTAAGATCTTCAGTTTAAAGACCAGGAACAGTCAATTTTGGCAATTAACAGGAAACCAGAAAGCTCTTCTGCTTAAAAAATGGAAAGACTTTCTAATTGATAGTTAAAGAAGCCATCTACCTAGAAATTTTACAGAAAGAACATAGTACTTATTTAGCTTCTTAACTTCATTAACTAGCCCTGAAAGGGAAGATGTGATAAAAAAGTAATGTCTTCTTTCCAATTATTAAAGAGACATGTATTTTAAAAAAAGATGTTTAAATGTCTTATTAAAACTTGTTCAGAATGTGTTACATAAACAGAAAGAAAGTTTTGAATTTGAGGAGAGAAACCTAGTAGTTTAAAGTTTCAGATCTTATTAGCTGTCTGAATATTCTCAAATATATTTAACACATTTTTTTTTTGTCTATGGATGAAAAGAAATGCACTCCTTTACCCTTTATTTCCTTTAGCTACCCATGAGTAGTATCCTCATCTCAAAGGACATGGATTTTCACCATCACCGATATACTTCATTAATTAACTTAATAATTAATGATTTAATTCAGATCCTCGGTATTTTTCCTCTCTAGCCCCTTAAGTGCCAAACCAACTCTTATTTGTGAGACACTTTCTTGTTCCTTTTGTCATTTTTTAAAAAATCTGCCTTTCTTCTTCAATCATACCATTGCCTGGTCCTCGAGGAAGGAAGGATATAGTTCTGAGTGTCTCCAAATAGCAGAAACTATCTTCTACTCCGTCCACCCTCTCCCTCTTACCTCATCAATCCTTTCCTCTTCTCTTTACCTTTCTTCTCTTCCCCCTCCTCCCCCACCTCCTCCTCCCCTGATCCTCCCACCATGCTCTCCCCAACCAACTCTCTCTGCTAGGCTGTGTCTCCCTTTGAATTGGATATTATACGTGTTCACACATTCGGTTAACATAAACATTCTATGTTGTCATTTCTTTGGGATCTGACACATCTCTTTGTAAGTCCTTTTATTTACTGTTTTATTTTCCATTTTGCTTTAAAGCTTCTGTTGGATTCTGAGATGTCTTCCTTTTGTGATGGATTTCCTTTCTACATATGCTTTTAAACTCACAATCTATTTTTATTTGATTAAATAAAAAATAATGACATGAGGATTGTTTTTGAAGTCTGGAATTTAATAATATTTCTTTCTAAACACATATTAGATGGATTTTATTTCAGCTTGGAATAAGAAAAGAAAACGTCCTTTTCAGTATGTCTCTTGGACAAATTATATTAAATTTGGTTTCATTTCACAGAAAGTTTTCTTAAATACTGTTTATTACTATGGGTTTTCACCCCCAGAACAAGAATTTCAGGGTACAATCTACATTGTTGTGCCCCCATCTTAAGAGTAGTCATTTCTGTTTTTTCTTTGTTTTCTTCCTTAATGTACAGACATTTATAATTACACCTGGACTCCTGAAAGTAGTATTTCTTTTTTTCTTTCTTTATTTTTATTCATTTTACTTACCAACCACAGTTCCCCCTCCCTCCCTTCCTCGCACTTCTCCCACCTCCCACAACCCACAACCCACCCCCTTCCACTCCTCAGAACCACCCTCATCCACTCATCAGAAGAGGTAAGGAAGGCCTCCACCTTCCAAGAGGAGTCAACAACACCTGGCACATTCAGTTGAGGCAGGAATGCCACACACACCCCCAATCAAGGCTGAGCAAAGAATTCACCATATGGAATGGGCTTCAAAAAGCCAGCTCATGCACCAGGGATAGATCCTGGCCCCACTGCCAGGGGCTCCTCAAATGGACCAGGCAACAAAACTGTCCCTCACATGCAGAGAGGTCCTAGTTCAGTCCCTTCAGGCTCCCCAGCTGTCAGTAGTGTCCATGTGCTCCCACAAGTTCAGGTCCATCAGTCTCAGTGTGTTTTCCTCTCATGTAGCAGAGAGGGAAGAGGGATTATATGAGCAGGGGCAGGGGAAGCAGTATTTCTTATTGTTTGGTTCTTTTTTCTGTTTTTGAAATAACCTGCTGGCTGCTTTTGAGTATTTGGATTTCATTCTCATTTTTCAGAAATTTGAATGAATGTGCCTCTATGTAATATTTGCAATTATCCTGCTTAATGTTTTCTGAGACATTTTAAGTCTAGGGCTAGTGACTTTCTTCCATTAGGAAAAATTATAGCCAACATCTCCTCAAATATTTCTTCTGCTTCTTTCTCTGCCCCTTCCCCAGGGGAACTTCTATATTGTATTAACTTGTATGTTCCTTTCTCACAGTTTAGATTGTGAAATTGTTAGGAACACTGATGGACAGGAAGTTTTGTAGACCTAGATTTTGAGCTTATTAGAATAAATACTGAAAAACATGATTGATGGATCAAAAGATAAGAACCTGTTACCTTCTTAATGAAATGTTAAAACTCCTTTCAACATGGCTGTGCCATTTGCATTCCAAGGAACCATAATTATTGATAAATGTTTACTCTTCCTATTTCCAGTTGTCTTTATTCTCTTAACTATCTTTTGCAGACCAAAATCTGCTAATTTTAATGAATTCTAACATGAGATATTTCTTCCTTTAATTTTTAGTGTTTTATTGAAGAAAAAAAGATCTGTTGAAAAAACTCAAAATTGACTAGATTTTGTTCTGTGTTAGTTGTAGGAATTTTCTACTAAGTTGCTGTCTCTATTCTATTGTATATTTTGAATGAATTTTCATGCAAGTTATAAGATCAATGGTGAAAACACCAGACTCAGCACAGAACACAACAAGACTAAGTTTTCAGCACAAATGAGATTTATTTGTCCCAAAGGGACAGGAGGCAGGGAATAAGACACAAAGACAGAAGACAGAGGATGAGGGAGAAGAGAAAAAGGACAAGGGAAAAGGTGAAGAAATATTTTCCACAGAGGGATATAGACCTGTCTCTATGTGGCCCATAGGCAAGTGACATTTTATAAAGGTAAAAGTGGAGGATGCATTGGTTTGTTTTGATTGGGAATGTTAATTAGGGTAGCCAAAACAGGGCTTTTGATTGCTGTACTTCAATACTTTGACAGCTGGACCTTGGTGGTCACGCTCAGGAGAAGTGGCTAAATAAGGGAATAGACCTTGGTGGCTAGCTTTAAGAATGTAATCTAATGACTTTAAGCAAGAAGAGGAAATGGAGGAAGGGCAAGGCCTGCCAGAGCCATGTTTTCCAGGCTTGGGCCTATGAGAGGCCTTCAAATATTAATATACATTTTTGGCAAATGGACATCAAGGTTTTTTTTCTTTAAATATCTATTGAAAAAGTGGTTTTTTTTGTAGAACATGTGTTCCTCCATAATAAGTGAAGTCATTCCCACTACTCTGTCTTCATGCCAATTTATGGATTTAGTTCCTTGTGTATCTCTGCTGAGTCTTTTTCACTGGTTGGAGGCCATAGTTCTTGGCTCCTCTGAAGGACTAGAAATTTTTATTCCATGTTGTACATTGTGAGTTTTACTTGTTGAATATTGATTCACTTTATTATCTTCATTTGATGAACATTGAGACTCATTATAGAAGGAAGGAAGCTTTGGGGAGGAGACTTTAATCATATTTGAAGATCAGTTTTAGCTTTGTTAGAACGTGTTTATTTCAGTTAGTCATGAGTCCAGAGCAATGGTGTATGTTCCTTCTCTTGACTCAAGGAATAGACCTTTCATGGTTTCAACTGAAAGCTAACTGTGTTTACAAGGTACCCAAAGTTGACAAGAATCTACTTCAGAACTTTTTATTTTTAATCATTGGACTGTGTTGAAAGCTCTGCTTAGCTGTTTGACACCAACTTTTTTTTTTTTTTTAAGTTCCTATTCTTTATGCTTGTCATTTACACTTGGGCCAGTGACAAGAGTTAAATCAAAATTTACATTTAAGGCTTTGCCCTCTGGTCCTAACTTCTTTTTGTAAAAGTTTCCTTGTTTTCAAGCCATTCTGGTAACCCTGAATTCCAGTTTGTTTCTTTAGTCATGTCTCTTTAGAGTTTACTTAGTCTCTTTGACACAGAAAGCTAGAATGACCTCTGGCAAAGTACAGGTAAGTAGAGAGTTCTTCCACGGTGACTGTACACTTTCAAAGATACACCATTATTATAT
Organism: Onychomys torridus; assembly: GCF_903995425.1. Classification (NCBI taxonomy): domain Eukaryota; kingdom Metazoa; phylum Chordata; class Mammalia; order Rodentia; family Cricetidae; genus Onychomys; species Onychomys torridus. The sequence continues at coordinate 95,604,955 of NC_050445.1, read as the reverse complement.
AGAGAACTGACTTTAGATTTTTGGCCTCCCTGGAGGATGAATTCCCTTATCATGTTTAGTAATTAAAAAAAAAAATCTATGTCTCAAATCCTCTTATCTGTCACATTGGGGTGTGTATCTGTACTCTATTTTCATCTTCTAAGTGTGATGCTTGATGATTTAGTTTATTTTAAAAATGTGTCTGGTAATTGTGACTACTGGGTACTGCCTATAAGAAACTGCAGAATCTCTGGGTGATGTTGTACTGTTCTAGAGAGGACTTCCTCTTCTTGTATGAACAATGAAATCACACAAGTGTTCCAAGGAAAGAGCTAGATGTTCCAAGGCTGTATTTCATATTTTCACACTGAACTGAAGAGCAGGTAAAGAAAGGTCTTAACTCAAGATGAAAAAAGAAGAAAAGACCAAAAAAAATCAAAAGAGTTTGCAGGGAAATTAGTGAATCTTATGTGATTATTAACTGATCAATTGAAATTACCACTATAGACCCTACTAATCACATTGTATTATTTCTTACATTTATAAATTTGGGGGGCAGTTCAAGACAGAGTTTCTTTGTGTATATCTCTGGCTGTCCTGGAAGTCCCTTTGTAGACCTGGTTGGTCTCAAACTCATAGAGATCCACCCACCTCTGCCTCTAGAGTGCTGGGTGGGATTAAAGGCATGCACCATCACTGACTAGCTTACATTTATGATTTTTTTTACATTTTACTTTTGAAGGACACTTTTTTACATACCTATGAGGCACAACATTTCAATACATGAATATATCATACAATGTATAAGTTAGAGTAGTTGATATATTCCCTCAGTCAAATATTGATAATTTCTTTGTGAAAAAACAATTAAAAACGTCTCTCTGGGTTGTTGTAAAAAACACATGAATTCTAAAATATAGCCACCCTACTAGGGAAGATAGCCTCAAAACTGACTTATTGAATCTACTGGAGTCATATGAGAGTATTAATATAAACAATGTGGCATTAGAATTTATGTTCTATTAGAGTTATAATGCACCTAATACTCACCTTAGATCACGTTTGCTTTCTTAGACCTTATGTGTCAAGAGATTCTGAAAGTTGAAACCTCATGGTAAGAACACACTATAGCAGATTAAGAATGAATTAGAATTGAAAAAAAAATAAATTCACCTAAGTAATTTAGCTAGCCAGCATTCAAATCCCAAAGATAATTTCCATATTCTGAAGCCAAAGCTGTTTAAAGCAGTGACTCTGAATAAATGAAAGTTCTAGGTGGTAGCTTTATAGTTCTCTAAAAATAAGCTGGTCTCTTTCTTTAAAAGTTTCCATAGTAATGATTTTTAAATTACTCTTCTCAAAATGTACACTGATACTATTATATCTCCATATTTGTTGGGATAAGAAGTATTAGTCTTTGCCAACTACAAATATTGATTTTTTTAACCAGACGTCTGATTTGTAAAAAGACTCAAATTTGGTTTGCTCTATAGAACTGTTTCATCCTTTAGCACCTACATGCCTTAAAGCACCTTCTGAAAACTGAGATGCAGTCTTCAGAAAATAAGTAAGTTTTTTTTATCACTTAGCAGTGTTTGATTTAGTACCTGCACATTTTGGGTCAACATTACTCATTTGAAAATTCCATCATTATTGTCAATACTTATATAGATTAGAATTTTCTCTGTAAGAATTCTGATATATTAATATGACTGCCAATAATTTATCAGAGAAAATAATTCATGAAATTAATTCTCATAGCCACACATCTTATAAACAGTATTATCTAAATATTTATTTTGATTTTATTAACTCTGATAGGAATACATTTGAATGTCTGTTAAACATTTAAGGAAAAGGCTATGAGATAACAATTGCTGGGTTCCTGATTTGACCTATTATCTTATGCACAGGTTTAAGATGGTAGAATTTATACAAACAGTAGTTAGTGAACACTCAATTCTCTTGAACTTTGTAGCCATTATTCTACAAAGTCTCTACTGGGAATTCTAATCATATTACACAATGAGACACAGAACCTGATTTCCATCTGAACCCATGCCTAGGATTACTAGTAACTATATATTAGAATTGTTACCTAAGCAAGCAAAAACTTTGGAATAGAGGTAAAATCCATTCTTAAATGATGTTAATATTTTCTTCAATAATAACTGTCTTTGCATTTAAAAACAAATAAGGCTACAGAAAAAATAATTGATTTTTGATACTTGCTTCCTTTTTTAGGGACCCCGCTATCATTTCTCCTCAGTTATGAAGAACATGCAGACAAATGAAATGCGAATTCTTCAGATGAATGAATATATATATATATATATATATATATATATATATATATATATATATATATAATTAAATCACCGGAGCAGTAACAACAAAAACTACTTGACTGTATGGGATGAGACTGTCTTCTTGAAAAAATTAGTCTGTTGAGGTTTTAATGAGATAGCCTAGCGTTGCAGAAGTTAAGGTTATTCTAAGTCCACAAGTGGTACATTCTTCACTTAGATTGAAAGTAAGTACTTGAGCATAGATTTGTCCCCTTTTTGTTCAATGGGACAGGTTACACTCTATATGAAACAAAACAAACAAACAAAACACAACAGAAAAAGCACATTCACTCTATTTTTTAAAGATATTTAAAACCAAACTATCCTAAAACAACCTTAGCTAGGAGCATTTGACATTCAGTCATGGTAATGTAAGCTCTGAATACAATGGTTTTGATGGAAAATTGGACCAGCTCAGAAGAATTTCACATTTTTAACTAATGCTCTTGCTAAGTGGGCCCTTTTGTATATGCAAGCAGTTGGCTTATTGCTAAAATGTTCACTCTAACTAGGGCCATAAAACCCCAAGTTGCTTACTAAGAGCACCCATTTATTCTTTCAGAGGAGTGATAAAAATACACACATGTATTTATTCTTCAGATAGCTAACCATGGATGAATTTTTCCCTATGCTTAACACTGACAGAGCACTGCACTCCAGCAACTTCTCTGCACCCTGTTATTACCTGAATAAGCCTTATTTGTTATTCATAAGCTTTCATATAGTGCCAGTTTATCATTTATTTTTTTTACTCTTCATTGTCTATAATTGCCTCTCTTAAATGCTGTCAAATAAAACTTCTTTGCTTATCGTTTTTATTCCTTTCAAAACCATTTTCTCAGTAGTCAAAGTGAATCACTACCACCCCATGCATTCTTATTGTTTTGTGCTAAATAAGCATATTTTACTGTGGTCAAGGTGACTAATTTCCTTACTACAGTTATAAGACAAGTCCCCAAGTTCACTGAAACCAGACTTAGAGGAACTGCTGAAATACTCTTTCCTGGTACAGAATTTTGCCATAGTTTTTCTTCCAGTTTTATCTCAGTTTTAAGGTGATTAAATGAAGGGGAATAAGTTTGTTTCCATATTGATGATCCTATTGAAACAGAGATCATTGCTGTATTGACTATATTTTCACCCCCTAAAGAAAATAACTCCTCTTGGAGAAAACTGTCAGAAGAGTCTTTAATCTTTCTGATTATCTTATTACTATTGAATGTTTTTAAGATTAAAGATCAAGGAATTACTCACTTAGGCATCTTTTGTTAAGGGATGACAGATCAGGGTTATTAGTTTCCAGAATGCATTGAAGAAAGCAAAGTTTTGTTTATTTCTTTAATGCCTAATTTAATCACACAAACAGACAGTGATTTGGCAGTCAGTAAAATACTTGCTATGTCACTGAGGAACTGAGTTAAAACAAACAAAACCCACGTAAAGCTATATCCCTTAGTGTGCATCTGTAATCCCACTGCTCCTACTTCACAAACGGAAAACAGAGACAGGAAAATCTCTAGAACTCCACAGGTCAGCTAGCTTGGCAAATACAGTATGGAATAAGAGACCTTATCTCAAACAAGGTGGAAGGTGAGGACAGATGCCTGAGGTTGTCCTATGACCTCTATACACTTTCCATGGCACATATATATATGCCAACATTCATACAAATAAACACACACATATAAATGAAAGTTTGGTTGTAATCATTCAAATCTGTCAAAAGATAGATGTGAGCATGTTGTCGTGGATGCTGTTTGAATATACTCATTCCATAGATCATTGCCCCATAGAAGTAAACAAAGGTCAATTTCAGTGGCCTTCCCTGGGGTTTTATGCATTTGTAGTTAGTAATTTTAAACATATCAAGCATTAGGAAAATGTATCTTCAGGGACCATTAGACCCAGCTCTCAGTAATAGTTTCACTATCACTAAAAGCAAAGACATACCCCACTGTATCCTGAAAGTTGAATAGAGTTCGCTAAGTATTGAATTCAAATAGAAAGTTTATGCAATACATGTCCTTAGCAAGAGTTCATATGTTTGATGCAAGAGTGATTGTGTATCTCTTGAAAGTCACAGTCTAAGATTACTAGTCTGAAGTGCTTCTTACCCCAGGCCAACAAACAAAAATTGCCTGCTCAACAGAAACAAAGCATATTAAGAGATAAAGCACTAGGAACTGAGCTTGGGTTGGAAATTTTCCAACTTCATTAAGAAAACAAAAAGAGTCCTGGGCAATAGACACAATAACCCTGATAATCTTGCTATATGACATTATGGCATTGCTATAAGATTAACATTCATTTACTCATTCATTCAATGATTATTCATTCATATGAAATATATTTCAAGCATTGAAAGCATACCATGCACTGTTAGGGTAGTGCTTTGAAATGGCAAGTTTTTCTCAACATTTTGATTCTACTGCCTGTGTGCTATGTGCCTAGCAAGCTGTCCTTGTTATCATATAAGACATGGACTTTGACTACCAGAATACACGATACTTTGCTGCAATCTCATTGCAGCAATAAGTCACTTTCAAATATTATTTTGATACTTTACCTATTTATTCCACCTCTCCATACTTGGCATTTTTTCTTTAAATTAGCATTTTCTATTTGTTGATCAATCTTCCCTCTATGATGATATTTTTTGTTTAAATTATTTGAATATTGTTTTATTCTCTCATGCTCATGTTACATGTTAGCAAAACAAATTTCATATTATAGGGAAACCCAACAACCACAGCAGGGCAATGTCTCAAATGTACATTTCTGTTTTAATTTTAAATATAGATATTGTATTTTGTGGCAGAGTCCTGTGCTGTTATTCCCTTTCGGGGAGGGGAGCCGAGTAGGTTCAGAGTCAATGACACAGACTCTGGGAGAATGTTGAAATAACAAGCTCAGTTTGTTCAGAGAGAGGCAAGCCTTATGTACCCTCCACCCTACTCTGGGGGAAGGTCTGATGAATATGCTGATGTGACATGGCTGCCTCTCATTGGTCTAGCTCATCTTCAGATCATGTTTCAGTTGCTGTTGCTAAGGCCCTTAGGCAGACCCAGGTTGGCTCTCAGACAGTATCTTTTTTACTGGTTTGGGCCAAATGGTCCTCAAGCCTGTTAGGGATGAGTCATGCTACAGTATATAGTCTAGAATCTACTGACAGGATTGAAAAAAATAACCATCATAACTTTATTTGTTAAATGTAAAATTCTGAAATATTTTGTATTTTTGCCACCTTTTATTTACTAGTTTGATTATGTCAAAATATCATTAAAAAAAAGCATGTTCCAGGTCTCTCTTGACCTTTCAGAGCAGCTGAAAGCATTTGTTAAATGAACTATGGCTAACATCTATCTCTCTCATTTACCTTTGATTTGGCTGTGTTATATACTATAATCAATAAGTGGCTTAGTTTTCGTGGATAAAAATTATTTTCACTACAGTCTCATATGACGACAAACATATTCTTTATACTCTAACCATCTTGAACATATTGACAACAGCTAAACTACTTGCTAAGCTGAACAGCAATATTATCCGTGATCTGGGTGCTCCTACTATGTTCCAAGAAGCATTAGGAAAGTCATAAGTAATATTTTTTATGTTTGCTGTTGACTCCAAATATTGGTTAACCTTTCTCATGCTTCACAAACTTTACTGATAATTCATGTAGAAAAAGACTTTTATTTTTAAAAACAGATATACTCTGCTAACATTACAGGATATCCGATGAGGCATCAGACTCAACATTTTTACCAAGGGATCCTATTCCTGTGATTGATATGCTCCTTGGTAGTTTCATCGGATTAAGTTTATGCTATCAAAAAGCATTCTAAATGTGTCTTTGTATGTTATTCTTTTTCAGTTAGACATCTACTGTGGGATTCAGTAGTCCAATATTTCACTAGAATATACAGGGCTAATCTCTGTATCACTTGATCATTTTGAGTATCAGGTCATGAGATGATTCTGTGCTGGTAACTATCAATATCTAATTTCTTTGTCAAACATATCATAGTTTGAATATATTGACAATACTCATTAGCATTACATAGTCAAATGAATATGATTAAGTGTATAATTCTTTGTAGTTATTTCACTTTTCAAATTATTAATCATAAAATCTATCACTTTAATTTACCTATGGAAATAAAACTATCATTACAAACATCATTATATATAGAGCTTTTAAAGGCAGCTTTTGGGGCTTCCAAATATAGCAGATTTAGTTGTGTTTAAGTTTGTATTTGATTGTGTTATTAACTTTAATAATACTAAGGAAGCTAAGTGGCTGATGGATTTATTATATATGTCTTGTCCTAATGTAGAATGCTACACATTTATCTTGAAATACTTCCCAAATTAGGTAAAGTAACTTCACTATATACCTATGTGAATAATATTAATATCCAGGAATGTATGATTACTGATGGCTAGTAAGAACCATTTCACAATGCTCCTCTTTTTTATACTATATAGCTTATAAAATGATTGTGCATATATTAGCTCTGTTTTATAATCAATGTACTTGTTAGTGTCATTATCATCATTATCTTCATCAGAGATTTATTGCTTATAGAATAAGAAGCACTGCATAAGGGATTTATAAATGAAAAATAAATTTTATGGCCTGGAGAGTTGGCTCAGTGGTTAAGGGCACTTTCTGCTCTTGTTGGGGACATGAGTTAGGTTCCCAGGATCCCAACTCAAGTGTGTCAGCTTTCCTGATGTAACTTCAGTTCTATGGGATCTGCTGCCCTCTTCTGGCTTCCCTAAGAACAAAGTGCACACATGGTATACATATACATACATGTATTCACACATTATATGTATACACACACACACACACACACATGTATGTATATATATGTTTGTGTATATATATATATATATATATATTTAATTAAAAATCAGTCAGTGTCTTGTAAAGATAATAGGAGGAATTCTTATTCCCTAGTCAATGAAAAAGTGACTTGAAAATTTAATATCTCAATTTTCTCTATGTTTGCACTCATTTAAGAAGGGTATCTATCAATCATCTAAAAGGAACTCCAGGCCTAAAACAAATAAAAACTATTTGACTAGGAAAAAATAAGTATATGAATTACTCTATCTCATTTTTTTTCTAAGAGTATAGAATTCTATTTTTCAGACTACTCGCTCCTGGAGTGAGGGGATGAGATATTGGGAATACTGAGAGACAATTTTCTCAAAATTCAGCAAAATAAATTAATTTCTGATTAGTAAGAATATAGATTTTATTCAGACTAGAATTTTACCTTTCTTTGAAATTGAAAAACCAGAAGGGCAAACTATACCAAATTTTAACCATAGACAGGTCACTTATGAAAGGAAATAGTACTGAGCAAAGATGCCTGGAAACTCTGTGTTCTTTCCTAATTTTAAAATTAGCTACATGTTCTGTTTTATTTTGAGTCATTAGACCATGTCTCCGGCAAATAATTTCACAAGAGATCTATTTGGATTAAAAATGCATCCTGATGACCATTTTCATTGCATTGAACAGCCACATTAGTCTGTGTATGTTCCTTCCCAGAAAGCTTATAATAGAATAAATAGTATTTACAGCAACTGCCTCTGAAGAGCTGAGATGAGATATACCTTCAATCTCTTCTTTTGCGAAAATAAATATTGACATCTCAGATCTAAGTCTACTAATAACCCAGAAACTTTTCTAAAGATTTATTTATTTTTATTCTATGTGTGTAAATGTTTTACCTGAATGTACATAAGTGCACTATGTGCATGAAATGTCCATGGATGCCAGAAAAGTGAATGAATTATTTATGGTTGTGAACCACTGTGTGCATGTTGAAACTGAACCAGGTCTTCTGCAAGAACAGCAAGTGTTCATAACCACTGAGCAAAATCTCCACCCCTAATATGGCAGAAATTGGATCACACTGTCACTCCTGCATCTTTTGTTCAGTGTTATCATATTAAGATTCCAAATTTCATTTCTGAAGGCTGTGGATGGTACTTTTCTTTTGATCTCCAGTGTCCTTACATTCATAGTCTTTCTTTGAGCTCTGTTAAAGTCTGGTGCTTTCTTTATGTTCTCTTGGTTAGAGCATATCTACTGTAGCATGGTGGAATAAGCATTAGATTTTTGAATGGTAATACATCATACCAGATACTTCCAAACTCATTCATAGATCCTGATAACTGCTGCTAAACTTCTTAGGCAAAAATTTCTCAGTTCTCTGCTATACTTTAGGTAAAATGCAATGGTAGCGAGGTTCTCAGTAATCTGAAGGACATCCTTTGTCTAGCACTGTACCAAAGGAAGTGCACGTGTCATGGATAGCTTTGGACAATTCTTCAATCCAGAATACAGTACTGTTCCGCATAAGTTTATATTACTAAGAATTTGGTGCTACACGTTATTGGAGAAATTGGGGAAACATCTTCATGTTAATGTTGTTAAGAAAAGCATTTAAAAAACTCAGAAGAAAGCTAGGATATAATTCTTTCAGTGTTGAAAGATATTCCCAGGTCAAGAATGTTAGAAATCTCTGAAGTTTTCCAGAGGCAAAGGATACAGAAGAAGAGGAAGGAGAAGAAGTAGGAGGAAGATGAGGAGGAGGAGGAGGAGGAGGAGGAGGAGGAGGAGGAGGAGGGGAGGAGGAGGGGGAGGAGGACCAGGAGGAGGAGGAGGAGGAGGAGGAGGAGGAGGAGGAGGAGGAGGAGGAGGAGGAGAAGGAGAAGAAGAAGAAGAAGAAGAAGAAGAAGAAGAAGAAGAAGAAGAAGAAGAAGAAGAAGAAACCATGTCATTTGTGAACAGCCTAAGTGCAGAAATTGGGGCAGGGACTACTTGGAAAAAGTTTACTTAGAGAGAGCCCAGAGTGTCCTGGAAATCATCACAAGCTATGGAAAAGCATTAAAAGAAGAAAAAAATATGGGAAAAAATAAAAATAAAGTTATGTGTTTTTAAGAAAAGATTTACAGGTTTAATCTAACTGCATGGATATGACCTTAATGTCCAGAGGATGGGAAAGTATATCAACTCATCAAGAGAATAATTATTTCTCTCCCCGCCTCCTCCACCTTTTTATAGCATGGCTTAAGGCAAATCAGCTTCCCTGAAGGTTGATCCAATGGCCTTGTGATTGATGGGTGTTAGCATTTAAGCATTACCTGGCAGCCCCTTGGGGACCTGGCCAATAAGCAGGGTCATGACAATGTCATTTTACTTTCACTAGGTCTCCTTTAAGAGCAAACCCCTACCCCCTCTCTTCCTCTCTTTTTCCAAAAGGCCGTATTTGCACCCATTTCTCTTCCCTCCTTCTGTTTCTTTGTCTGTTCCTCTCTCTTTCTCTTATTTCTCCTCTCTCCTCGGCCTTTATCTCCAGAGGTGTGCTCTGAGTCTCTTCTTCCCTAACCCCAATAAAATCCTCAACAATGAATGCTGCCTGCATGGTGTGTCTGTCTCTCCCCCACCTCTCTCACCCATTCTGGGGCCCCTTGGCTCCAACCCACAAAGGCCTCTGCCAGCAGTTTTTAAAATACAACAATGGGCCCCAGCTGCATAAGGTAAGGGTAGAAATAAGTCATATGTACACTCTGTGGTAGATTGAGTTCTTTTCACCAGAAACAAATAGCTTTCCATTAGTGGGTTTCCAATGTACTGTACAATTTAGCAGACATTTTGACATGTATGTTAGAAATGGAAAGCCCTGGCTGTTAGTGCTTCTAAGCTTAGGATTTATTTCCTATAACAAACACCTTTGGCAACATTCTAGTAGCTCAGTGTCATCACAACTAAACTACCTGGTCATCTGTGCTGAATTAATTCCCTTAGGGACAGCTGTTTACTCCTGCTTGATGAGTGGTGGTTCAGAGTTCTCTATCCCACCCAGCATGGCTAAGCAAGGCCATAGCTTCAAAAGATATTTTCCAACATACTTTGTTAATCTTTTTTTCATATCATTATATTCTCAGTTACCCTTAATCACCATGAGTCTAGTGCCTTTTATCAGAAGGCATTCCATAGGATAAACTTTAATACCTTTGTACACTCCTCATTAATCTCTTTACTGGCTTCAAAACCAACCATTTCCCCAAGACAGGCACTATTAGAGATGGCAGCTCAGTGTGACCTTCACAAACAGGTGGGAAAACAGACGTCCCAAGAGAAATGACCATTTGTTTGAGGTCATCCACCAAACAGTGACAAAGGACACTTTGTTCATGGTGTTTATGTCAAATTTCATTAAGAAACTACATCAATAAGGACAAAGCAGTACCTACTGTACATTTTAGTAATGAAAAGGAATCTTATTAATGGTTATGTAAAATCTCTCTAGCTGTTTTAACCTTCTTCTTTGGATTCTAGGCATGTTTGGGGAATTTAACTATGCTTTTCATTTTTCCCCTTTCCCCCATTGCCTGGGAGCCTCTTACATCCTTCATCTCACTAACTCCTACACTTTGGGTGTCATTTTAGGTATCACCTTTTTGGAAGAGGCTTTTTCTGTATATTTTAAATATATTTCAATCTCTTTTCTTTTTCAAAACACTTTCTTATCAGGGCTTACCTCACTCATAATAAAACTGTAATTTCTATGTTGAATGTTTTATCTGGAGTCCTACATTCTAATTCTGGAGAAATCAGTGATTAACTTTGGTTATCCTTTTATATTTGTTTGAAAGATCTCAGGACTTGGGACATAGAATTTAGGCTGTGATTTTTTTGCTCAGACATTGATTTCTTAATATTTACTTAATCTGTAGGTGTTTTAAGCAGTAGTATATGACATGGTAGAATTTTATAGTGGAGCTAGTAAGAAAGGGATTTGTCTCTTGATTGGCAGGTCATATGGATAAGCACAGAGCTATGGGCCTCCTAGAATCCATTCTCATCAGATCAGATGGCTTGAGTGAATGAGTCTTATATGTATGAGGTATGACAGACAGTACAAGCAAGAGATTGAGGAAGAAGGAATGAGATTATCAGATATTGGAGACTTGTTAAAATAGCCCACATTCATTTCTTGCCATTAATAGGCTTATTTAATTGCTAGAAATAAAAGGTAAGTTTAAACTTTACTTAAGTTAGTTATGGGCTGAGTTTATTTTACCATCAACAAAATTTCTAAAATAAGTCAATGCACTTATAGTATCATCTGTAAACTTTCAAATGTTCAATTAGTTTTCAAATGAAGAGTGAAAAACACGTTTTGACTCGGGATTGAAAAGTAAATATTTCACAAATGGGTTAGCTGTGTTGGTTTTAATTGATGCCTTGCAAAGCAGTTGAGATTTAGATGTGTGAAACATTTAAAAGTTCAAGTGACTAGAGACTATTTTTAGTTTTATAAGAATCTTACCATGAAAAGTTATGTGGAGTCATGAAATTAATCATAACTTACTAATACTTTTTTATGAAGTCAAGTGAATTCTCACATTATGACTTTAAATTGTATAAGCTTAATCCTTGGATAATATACAGAAAAAAATAAAGGTAATCATTATACTCTGGGAATTTATAGCCACTATAAATTAGTCTTTCAATGTAATATATTGGATCATTATTAAACTCTGGAGAATGTGAGAATAAATAACTTATGATATAATTTGTCTGAGCCTGATCATGTGTAGAGTGGAGATAATTTGTATTTGGTGCTTATCCAAGTTTGGCAACCTTTTGAAGGGGTTTTCTACAGTGCTAATATTTGAGACCACTGGATTCTATTTCTTTCCTCACTATCCAATAAGCTTTATTTGATCAATCAAATGTTCTCCATTTTTAGCAAAGGATACAGACTTTTAGAAAGTCTCAATAAATATGTTGAAATAAGTGTTCAAAGTGTACTGAGAGCTTACTGCTTCCACAAAATTGTTAGAATTCTTGTATACTGTTATATTGGAAAGCTTGCTTCCTTGTCAACCCAAGTTATCAAGACCCTGTTCACCCTGATAGGTTTATTATATCTTTCATTTAAATTCTTTCTACTTAGCTTATCCAGAGTCTGTGTGTGATGTAAAAATGCTTTGGAATAATTTTCCTACTCCACAACAACCTTCAAAACAAATAAATAGATAATGTCATAGAGCCAATAAAGAACTAAGAGCTATAAGGTAGGGGGCAACAACATACATCTTAACACGTAAGCCACAAATACTTGTTAAATCAATACATATGTTATTGGGACAACTGGAAATGCTAAGTGATGTATAGTCTCATAATTTTCATGTTTTGTGTTTTCTAGGCTAATGTAGCTCCTGTAGCACATACATTTCCATTTAAAACAAAATGTTCAGTGTCACCAAAATCATCATTCCTGGATGTACTCTGGCTCCACTATTTACAGTTTTATTACCTGTTGAGTGGTACCCATCACAGTTAATCATTTCTGACTTGATATTTGGCCCTCGGCAACCTTCTACAATGAAATGATTACACCACCTGGGTCAAGGGCCTCATTCCATTCTTTATTCAATGTAACTCTTTTTTTATGAATGCCCTTCTACATCATCATCTCTGCTCTTTGGAAGAGCTATGCAAGTTGCTCAATTTGGCTCAAACACATAGCCTGCAGATTTCAAGCCCAAGTCATTTATATTCACATCTAATCTGCTGTAATTGTTTGGCTATTTGATGCTGTAGTTAACATTTGTAATTTTTCACTGTCCAGCATCCAATTTCCTCATCGTGTTGGCAACAGCATCCTTATTCGAGTTGTCATGTTTAGCCCCTTTTTCTGCTCTCACTTAGCCTCTATGCTTCTAGTGAAGCTGAGCCTACCCCTGATGTAAGCCGATTAGCACATCCAATTTCCAGGGACACAGAAATAGTTTTGGGCTACAGGAACTGAGGAGGGCCAATTAGGTGTGAGCTGCTATCTAATGAGTGCTTCTGAGGAAGGAACGTCCTTGTACTTTTAAGAGAGCTATAGGGAATGATGTTCTTTTAACTTGCTAGAAGAGAAGAAAGTAGTTTGTATCTCTTGGAGCTGCTGGTGGCCATTCTGTGACAGTAAAAGATAAAATAGCCACTGCAAAGAGAACAAGTGAGATACTGAAATAAAAATGTCTTTGTAATATTGTTGGTACTTTTAGTACTGATGAACCTTAATCCATAGTCACTTGCATCATTAACTACTGCTATTGTTTAGTCTTATTTCAAAGAGATGATGGCAGTAATTTCTAACCTAAGTCTTTCTTATTATTAATCCTCTTTTCTAGAATTTAGATTAAATTGAGTCCTTTTTTTCAGAAAGGCCTCCACAGTCTATACTCTGTATTTCTTTTCTTTCACTCAGTGTTCTAGCTTTAAATCACCAAAGTCTCTCCTTGTGTTTGGCAATCAGAGATGTCCTTGGGGATGTCACTACTAGCTAGAACATTCTCAGTGTCACATAACAGGAAAATCTAACCAAATAAACTTAAACAACAGGGAAATTTATTACTCAAATTACTGAAAAATGTAGTGAATTTTTTGGTATATTTTCTTTTCTTTTTTTAATTAAGAAATTTTTATTAATTTTATATACCAATTACAAATCCCCTTCTTTCCTCCTTACCCTTGATTTAGGGAGTCAAACCACACTGGCAGGTCATCTTTCCACTCCTTGAACACCTATTAGTTAATTCTCCAAGGTCCTGTTTCCTCTATTAAATGAAGAAGATTTTATTTAGAAGACGTTTTAGTTTTATTTCCCATTTCTGTGATAAAAGACCTTGGAAAAAGCAACTTAGGGGAGAATAGTTTTATTTTGGTTGGAATTCCAAGTTATGGTCCATCTTCCTGGGGAATTCAAGGCAGCATGACCTTGAAGCACCTAGTCACAGGAAATCCATGGTCAAGACTGGAGAGAAAAGAGGGAGTGATGAATGCTTGTGCTCACAGCACTCACCCCCTTCTTATGCAGTTTAGAAAATGGTACCATTGACTTTTAGGCTGGATCTTCTTAACTCAATTAATGTAATTAAGACAATTCTCTGCAGGCATGTCCACAGGCCAACCTAACCTGGACAATCTCTCATTAAAACCTTCTTCCCAGGTGATTCCAGACTGTGTCTAGGTGATAATTAAAACTTACCATCAAAGAGGATTAAACCAAACATAAAACGTCATTGTATAACATATCCAGAGTCTGGAACAAAGGATGATTTATTATGATTCTCATTGTGTATTTCTCTTCAGGAAAGAGATCAAGAACCTAGTAGTCTCCTAGTTTCATGGGAATAGAATTATCTCTTTTTATACATTCAGCCATAATATTTTACTTTTATTTTCAAAAAGTTTTCAAGATTGTTATTAATAAATATACTTGCCTTTATGTCTTGGAGTTAGTGTTGTGAAAACAAAAAAACCAACAAAAAGACAAGTCCTCAAAGACAAGAGTTAGGCATTTTAGTGTGTCAAAGCTGATCAACAGGTACATTCATTTATCTCTCTGGGACCAAACTTAAGCACATAACATATCATCTCAAGCATGTTGTTTAACTTCCCTGGCCTCAGTATTATTATATATAGAATGAAAGAAATTTATTATTCTCTCACATATGATTATTGGGACAATCAAATAAATGTAATTAATGAGCTCAAAATTCTATAAAAAAATTAAAATACTCCTATTCACAATGGTGTATCTTGTGTTGACGACTAAAGCTGGAATTTAGTAGCTTCACACAGATGCATGTATCACCATTGTTCAACATATTTGTATTTTCAGTTGGTTATTAAGTCAGATGAACAATGAAATTGCCATTTCTCCTTATGGAGATGATTTAATTAGTGGCAAGGGTAACAGAATCTCTAGTGTTTGTCTCTCTTTTTTATTGCTCTTTATTTGTGAATACACGTTCTGGAAGTTATGGGAGCTTCTGACTCCTCCTCTTTCAGTTTTTCTTTAAAATTTCTACCTCTAATTTTTTTTTTGACAGAGAAAACAGCCTCTTCCCAGTGATTCACAAAAATGTGTTGAATTTTAATTACCTACGGACCTTCACATTTCTTGCTGCCTAAGTTATCCCCTAGATCAAGAAAATGGAGCATTGTGCAGTTGTCTCTAGACTTCAGAACTTTTAAAATTCTTTGTCATTGTCATATCCAGATACATGTAAGGACCATTTCTCTAGTTCTCCACACAGAAGAAATCTCCATCAACTTTCCTCTTAGTTGGAGATCACTCAGCTATGGTACATAAGGAATTTTGATAGTGGAAGAATGTTGTCTTTCAGAAGAATAATGAAATTTAATTTTGACAAAGACAGCAAAGACTGACAGCAATTTTGTTTTTTATGACAAGGTCTTATATTCAGTTTTCTTACATTTGTTGTGAGAAATAAAAGGAAAAACAAATTTTCCACTGGTATTTTCTGTGTACTGTAGAGAAACTATTATCACATTCCTAAGAATCGTATTTTCACTTCCAAAGGTGTATTTCCATGGTTTGTTTGGTGGCATCACGGTTCCCGTATGCGATTTACACTTTGAAAATAAGTGTGTTACTCGTGCCTTATGTGCCTTTTTCTTCCTAAGAGGTTTTACCTACAATCACATCTTTTAAAGTCATGTTTTCTGTCTTTTATGGCTGCTAAACATAAGTGCCAAAGGAAAAGAAAGAGTTAGGAAGGGAAAATAATGTCCTTATCGCAAGGCTATGGGGAGTTCACATCCACAGGCAGCTCCTGGGTTCTCTTCTGCTTTGTTACTCAACCCACCCATGCTCTAGCCTGCTACATCACCATAAGCACAAAAGAAGAAATTTTGAGGGTCAATGCATAGAGAACAGACAAAAGAAAATAAGTGAACAGTAGGTAACAGGTACATGACCATGATAGGCAGTGGGACTTTCCAAAGATAAAAAAAGTTTCAAAGTTAAAGCTCCCAAACTTTCCTGTCCAGTACTCCCTGCAGAACAAGGATAATGTCTGTCTATGGTCTTTGATTGACAGGAACAGTTAGAGCACCAAGTCTGTCATTTGTTTGGATCCAAGATTCAGATACACCTATTTTCAGTACCTAGAACCATATTTTTCTCTCAGAAGTAAAAGGAAACAGTAAACCAACCAGAGTGAAAGGACTGCAAAAGAGACAATGCAGAGTATAAAGGAGAGTTGGAAGAGCACCCAAATAAGGTACAAGAAGTTTATTTATAGGAAAACTAAATTATTAGAAACTATTATTTTTAATTGCTCATTAGTTTTCTTCACAACTTACTGGATGATGTCCCACTGCTTCCAAATTACAAGAGAAATAAAATAATTATAAGAGGGGCTGGAATTGCTTCAAATTCAGTTGAGAACTTGACTTATGACAACATTTGGAAGAAACTAGAATGTATTTAGAGGATATGGAAACAGAAAATTAATTCTGCTTCATGTCCCCTCTCTTCTTGTAAAGGCTATCCTCAACTTCTATCATGATGCCTGACAGTGTGTCACATCATGTACCCAATAATGTCGTTATCTTAATGGGTTTATCCTCCCTTAATACCAGTGAGAAATGTCCACATGATAAACAATAAAGAAACAGGAAAATCTCATGACATTTGACTACATAGAAATCTGGGGTCAATGACACAGAAAGCAAGTTAAATGCAGGATATCTCAGAGAGCAGTGGGACTGGAAAGCAAGCATACCTTCAAAGCAAGAAAGCAATTTTCAGATGTAACTGGAAGCAGCTTTGTAAATATCGGTAAATGAGTAGGGTGGGGAGTGGGCTCAGCTCATAAAGTGCCTGTATGTAAGCATTAGGGCCTGAGATCAGATGCTAAACACATATGAAAAGTTAACCATGGCTTCATATGTTTATCATGCTAGTACCTAGGAGATAGAGACAAAGTCCAGGTTTAATAAAAAGATGGCAAAAATAAGGTAAACTGACTAAGGAAAATATCCAATACTAACCTCTGGACTATATAAATGACTACTTCCACATATGTACACACAGACACACTGAACTCTTGGCAAAAGAAGTCAAAGTAAAAACTAAATATGTGAAAAAAGTGTTCAATATGTCTAGCCATCAAGGAAATGAAAATAAAAACTACAGTGACATTCAATCTCACCCCAGTGAGAATGGCTAATTTAAAAAAGCACTGATGAGGACGCTGTGAAAAAGAAACACTTCTTTAATTTTATTTCAGATGTAAATTAGTAATTCACTATAAAATCATTATGGAGATTTCTCAAAAGCACAAGAGATAAGACTAATATATGACCCAACTATTCCACTTCTGGTTAAATATCCAAATGAAAAAAAAAAAAAAGTAAACCACAGAGATATCTGTGTATTCTTTCTTTATTTTGACTCTATTTACAATAACCAAATTACAGAATCAGCCTAGGTACCCACAAATGGATGAATTGATAAAGATAATGTGGTACCCATAAAAATTTGTATGTTATTGTGCTGTAAATAAGCATGTAATTATGTAATTTTCAGGAAAATGTGTAGAACTGGATATCAAAACATCAAGTGAAGTAACATATTAACAAAGACAAATACTACACATTTCTCCTCACAAATAGAAGTTTGATTTTTCTCAGAAGTGGAAAGGGACTATTTAGGAAGAGTAAAGGGACCATCAGGAGGATGAAGAGGGACAAGAGAGTGACACTGAAGCAGCTGTGATTAAAGTGTGTGTGTGTGTGTGTGTGTGTGTGTGTGTGCGCACACACACACACACACACACACACACACACACATCATAGTAAGAAAAGTTTATAAATAATAAACAGTGATTTTCCATAAAGAATATGAACTGAGACTTTCTACAGATTCTGATGCTCTGTTCAGTTTGTTTTGTTTGATAGGAGAAGTTTGAAACACAGAATTTTTCAAAGAACATGTGTTCAGTTAATACTATAGTTCATGTGAATATTTCAAATCATGATACATACTGAACACACATGAAGGGAAAATCTGGCCTTTGGGTCAGTTCTTTACTAATATCTGATTTTTTTTAAAAAAAGTCATTCAGCTGTATAATTTATTCTTCATTTAACCATTAATTTCTGTTGAATAATTCTTCATTTTGTTCTTCCACTTATGAAAGTTGTTGATTATACCTGTGGGAATAATCGATGCTTCCAAACTAAAGCTGAAGGCAAAGAAATTAGTGAAAGTTTGTTCATGCATGTAGCAGAAATGTAAACAGGATCTACTTGCAGTGTTGCTCTGCATGTCAAATGAGTAAGGTATAGTTTACCAGCTTCGAGAGTGTTGTAGGTTGTAACCATGCTTTCTGTTCTCATAAAAATGCTGGAAAACTCAATGCTTTCTCCAATGATATGCACACAGAAGCTCTTTTGAAAGCATCAATAGGTAGACTGACTGATGGATCAATAGTTTCATGGCGATGAATATCTACTAAACAAGTTTCCTCACTCTATTCTCACCTACCATGACCTAGTCCTAGAAGAGCATGATGGAAAAGAATTAGATCTTAGTTTAAACCTTTGATAGAATGTGAAAGCTTCATTTTTCAGATAATTACACTATAAACATTTTATAATAAATAAAATATGTTGAAATAGCTTCATAAATGTTTAAACAGCTAACCCACATATTCTACTTGGTTTTGGGGGGGCAGCATTGTTTCTACACAAGAATAATTTCTTAGTGGCATATATACCATTAGTGCACATTAGTTACACAAGTACAATGCACTTCTTGGGCCACAGAAGCCATCCCACATTTAGTGAGAATCCCAGTGGTTAGATCTTCAACAGTTATAATTGGTTTCTCTTGGAATGTATAATTAAAGAAATGGTGGTGAATCTCTGATGTCATATTGGTGCTGGAAGGGAAATATGATTAGTAGAAATATTATATATTTTTTCTCATTGGAGTAAGTCACTAAATGATATATGAATTTTGGATATTAAAAAAATCACTCCTCCTTTTTGGAGACTAGTTTTGTTAACTTCCAATATGTTAGATTCACAATACCTTCAATCATGTTAGGAAAATAAAAACTCCATGATTAAAAGTTGATGGCATGTTTTGAATATAAAATCCCTCCCCACCACACTCCCAGTGGCCTCAGGAGCTGAAAGTTACTGGTGGAATTGGATCTCATGGGAAGACTTGCGAGTCATACCCTGTCCCCTGGGTCTGGCACTCTTTCTGTTTGAGGTCTACCACTAAATTTAGTATCTTCTGTTTCAGGCTGCTGGAGACAATTGTTGCCATTCTGCCATGCTTACCTTTAAGGTGGAATGAAACATTCTGAAACTATGAAGGAAAACTGATACTTTTCTTAATTATTTTCCAGGACCCGTGGGCTGAACTAGTAAGTATAAAACTATAAAAACATTTTTTCTCCTTGCAATGTCATTAGGATAAAAGAACACTGTAATCGCATGCAGAAACAAATATTCCATTTTTATTTAGTTTACCATCTACTGAGAAACTGTCTAAATGGAAGGAAAAATATAGGAAGGGACACAGTCAAGGGGAAAATAAGAG